>NC_141055.1:26175521-26543021 GCF_041138505.1 Cibotium barometz | reverse complement strand
CTCCTTCTTGTATCTCCCTTCTTCTTCTGGGGCACAGCAATGGTGGCGATGAAGGGGGTGCTGCCAAAGGCTGGGCCCCTTTTCGTCGCAGCAACTCGGCTTATCCCATCAGGATTTCTTCTGATTGCGTTTGCAAATTTTCAGAATCGGAAGCAACCTTCAGGCCTCAATGCATGGCTCGCAATTGCACTCTTTGCTCTAGTGGATGCTTCTTGTTTCCAGGTGCATCTTCAGACTTCATTCAACTTGACAAGAGAGCTTATTAGACATGTGTAGATATATTGGTTTTCGGATTTCATAAGTCTCAATGAAAGAACTTTGTGAAATACATAGAGACAGAAGTACTACTAGCATGGGCCTCCAATGCATGAGCAGGAAATAAACAAACACAGTTGCTAGATTTTGAGGAGGACGCATTGACTCTTCCAGTAAGATGCCTTATGAGAAGGACAAAAACAAATGCTCAGCTGACCCAAAAACCAGACTCACGACAATAACCTTTGCATGGCTTGCTTATGTTTAATGGAATAAAATCCTGGCCCACATCCTTGGGCTTGCCATCCACATGGAGGTGATGGGAGTAATTTTGTTTACTGCAGCATTAGGTCTTTTGCCTTGATACCCTGAACCCAATTTTCACGACCTCCTGGTAATGCCATGAGGTCATCATGCCTCAAAACTTCTAGTAGCCTCCGATCTACACATCCCGATATATCATCACTATCTTTTTATTTTTGTAAAAACCGATGTTCTATTATTTCCCTGCACAAGCAAAGAAGCCCTCAAAAGTGATGGAAACTTCTTCAAGATCAGAAATAGTGGAAAAAGGATTGCTTTGCCATTGCATGAGCTCACTAAGAAGGCGGCAGTCGTCAAATGGATTGTTGATGAGAAAGAGGCTTTCCTTCGTCTTAAGGATGCCATTATAAGTGGGCCAATATTAGTCATTTCAGACTTGTAGAAACCTTTCTGTGTGGAGTGTGATGCATCAAGAAGTTACATTGGTGTTGTCTTAATTCAGGAGGGACATGCTGTAGCTTATGAAAGCTGTCGTTTGCATTATGGAGAGCTTTCTTTGGGCATCTATCAGGGGGAGTTGTTAGCTGTAATTCATGCCTTAACCATTTGGAAACACTACCTTCTTGGGGCTGATTTTATGGTCAAGCCAGATCATCAAAGCCTAAGGTACTTTCTGATGCAAACAAAACTTTTGGAGAAGCATGTAAGGATGGCAAACTTCTTGTCTATGTTTCATTTTCAGATGAAGAATGTGGTGGCAAATGCATTGTTGCGAATGCCATATGTGGATGTAGTGTCAGTTGCCTCATATGGGAGACTTATTTGTCATGCATGAAATGTACCATACAAATGCTGATTTTGGACATATATGGACTGTTTTAGTGACTGGTCATGTACATGTCTCTTATGTGATCAAAGAGGGGAATCTCATGAAAGATAATTGCCTATGTATTGTATCAAATATAAGACAAAAGGTCATTGATGAGTGCCATGCTCCTCTATATGCAGGACATAGAGGTATTATACTGACTACACGCATCATTGAGTGCTATTTCTTTTGGCCAAGGCATATTTACATGCATGTATCACATGCCAAAAGGTCAAATTTAACAGGCAAAAGGCTCTAGGTTTTGCTTTAACTGTTGTCTATTCCCCTGCAGCCATTGAAAAGTATTGCAATGGACTTTATCATGTATTTGCCTCATATTCAACAAGGCAATGATGCTATTTGGACCATTGTTGACAGGTTTAGCAAGAGGGTTTTTGTACATATGTGTGCCCATGAAATGTATGATTACACACTTACTGCTAATGGGAGGGAGAAGATGACTATTGTGATGATCTTGCCGGTCACAAAGACCATTAAGCCTGAGCATATGGTCAAGATATTTGTGGCACAAGTATTCAAACACCATGGTATGCCTAAGTCTATTGTGGGGGATAGAGATCCCAGGACTACGAGCCTCTTTTGGAGAGCTTTGTTTGATAATATGGACACTAACTTAGACATTTCGTCGGCTTATCATCCTTGAACGGATGGGCAAAGTGAGGTTGCAAATTCAACTGTGTTGGATCTCATCAAATGTTATGCGTGCTAGTCGAGTAATCTCAAAGTCTAACTTGTTAGCATAGCCTTGGCTCTTTAGGTTGAGACCGACCACTTGCTTGTCCCATATCTATGTCCTTGCTATTTGCTAGCTCCAGTGTCTATTGATAATCTGATGAGCTAGTGGGGACCTTAAGCTTCTTGACAAGTCGAGAATTTATGACATTATGAGTTGAGCCGGTGTCAAACAAGACCCTTACTTGTTTTCCTGTCACCATGTCCTTCATGACAATCAAGTCTGTGTCGGCAAACCGATACCCTCTTTGAGCCTCATGAGATAAAACTACATCAAGTACACTAGGAACCTTCTTGCTTATCGACATAGCAAGAATCCGAGTGGGAGAAACTACACTAAATCAATGTAAACACCACAATAAAAATTGAAGGCCATGCGAGAAGGCTTATGTTATGGTTGTCTTGGGCACCACCAACATAAGCATCGTCCTGGGAAAAAATCTAAAGTTACCACACAGATGGTGGTAAATCCATTAGATGCAAGGGATGAGGATGATGAATCCGAGGATTACTTACTGATACGGAGTCTTTAAACGCATCCAACTATCGATGACACCTTGCACTTTATGCCCGCATAGGCCCTTGCATTTGTACCACCGTTAAGGACTTCCTTGCTCTTAGATTGCACATTTGTTTTGGGAAGATACACCTGAGTCTGTTGCCTTGGAAATTGAGTCCAAGTGGCCTTAGACCTAGTCTGGGTAGGAAACCTCCTACCATCCTCTAAGACCAAAGCAAGTTTAATCGCTTCTTGCAAAGCAGAACATTTTTCTTTCTTCACTAATGGCCTTAGTGATGCACTTGCAAAAAGTTTGGAATATGCTCAAGTACTTTCAAAATTATTTCTCGATACTTTTTGCATACTCTTGAATTGACTTGTGCTTTTGCATCAAGAAAAACCATGCATTGAGCGCATGACTTCGCTCGTCGGGAGGTACAAATCTATCTGTAAAAATAACTTTAAACTCTTCTCAGAGTGCGGGTTTAGCTTTGTCAGATATGATTTTTCTCCACCATCAATGTGCTACATCGAGGAGGTTATATGTGGTTTGCTAAAACTTGGTATCGTCATTTACAATACCATAGATTTTAAAGCATTGCTTCCACTTGGTCAACCAGTGCTCAACGGCATCGGCTGGACGAGTCGTTAATGCGCCTGAGTATTTGGTAGGCTTAAGATGCCATTTAGTGGATGGTCCACCTAGCACAATCTTGGGTTCACTTGGTGCTGGTCGGTTTACATTAGATGAAATAATATCTGGACTAGCCTTAGTCGCTAGTAAAGTATGCATCTCTTGCATCAAGCAAGCTAAAGTATCTTTTAGCATATTTGTCACGTGCATCCCGCACTTGGATGCCATGTGGACATATCTATATAGCAGGTGCAAGACCTGGAGTGAAAACTGGTCCCATGTGAGCCCCAGTCTAGGACGAGTCAGCCAGGGTTCCACTCTAAGCGTCCAAAGTCAGGTGTACAAGTCTCGTACATGGTCTTGGTCAGGTGTGCATTGTGCTGCATATGAAGCAGTGCTAGTCCGTACTGTGAGTCTCCCTCTGGAATGATGTTAGGTGTTCTGAGTGTTTGGTTTGCAACCAGATACCGTACATCTATAGGAAGCATGTAGATGCATGTAGAAGAAGGGGGCAGCCATTTGGGCTATCCTAGGAAGGGATTTGTATTCCTTGAGTAGGCACGGGGTAGGCCTTAGGCCACCCATAGGGGCCAGGACGGCCCATGGCCATTGCCTTCCAGCCCATGAAAGGGTCTAGGCCCTTGGTGGCCAACCCTTAGGGCTGGGCAGCCAGTAGGCCAGCTCATGTGGGCTTGGCCAACCAGTTGGCCAGCCCATAGAATTGGGCAGCCAGGGCTGTAGGTGGCTAGGGCATATCGGCTGCCCAGCAGCCGCGCGGCCAGATCATGGCCAGCAGCATTGTGTGAAAGCCCTGCCCAAAAAGGGGCCATTTTGCAAGTCGTGGGAATATTTGCTGCAGGCTGACCCCTTCTTGAGCAAACCGACCAGCCTAGAAGGACCTATAAATAGCATGAGCCTAGATTTCAGTCATTCATATAAACATTCACAGGGGGTTGCTGAATTCCAAGGGCCAGGACAGCCAAGGGGAGCTCTCAGCCAAGGTGAAGGTGAAAGGTCAAGAACTAGATTTTGTTTACAGATTTGCATCATTCTCATAAAGAAAATACACCATTCGTGGTGGGGGCCCTACAGAGGGTATTTGAGACCCAATACTCTCTCTCTCTCTCTCTCTCTATGTTTTGTGTTATCTTCGTCAAGAAAGATTTGTTGAATTCTGTCCATCAAAGTTACCGATTCTACCCATCGAGCTTCCGCATGTTACAATATTCATGCGATCATTTACAGTCTCCGAAGATGCATTGGGCTCTTGCTCTTGATTTTGGTTTTGATTTTCCTCGTTATCCATAGCTCTTTCTTCTTGTTTTTGGATTTTGTATATTTTTTTTAAAAGGCACTAATACAAAAGCTTTACATCACACACAGTAAGCATCACACCCTTGTATACATCAGATATACATCAAGCATAAGATTCCAGTGCATCACATAAGGTGTATTTCAAGGAGTTTTCAATGCATACCCTCGGATTTCTTAAAGATTTTGAGCAAAATCAGAAATTGCAGGGTATAACTAGGCATAAAACATGCGTATTTACATACCATACATCACATATGCATGCTCCCAAACATTATTTGCACCATTATTTGCATCAATTTAAGCTTTCAAAGCAAAGCATAGAAATTGCAGAGAAAGAAAGAAGTTGTATATCTTGCACCGGATGAGGGACTGTGGAGCCTAGTGTTTTATCCCACATGCAGACGTTTAAGATTGTGGCCAAGGGAATAAAGGGCAAATTGAGACCACTTCTTTCTCACAACGAGTCTGATAGAATGTGCAGTGGAAGAAGGGAAACACAGGGGAGAGAGAGAGAGAGAGAGAGAGAGAGAGAGAGAGGTGAGAACCTGCTCTCAATATCATCACCAAAAGGAATACATGTCCCGAGCAAGAGGGGAGAACCTCCTAAGTGAGGGACTGCAGCTAGGCAAGCTAGGCAAGCAATGAAATATGAGGGAGGCATGCCGGCTATATATACCTCTACATGAAGGCAGCCGACAGGTGATAAATATCTCCACGACTGGGAAAAATACCCAGGACCATAAATGGGAAATAAATATGGGTAAAATACATGTGAGGGGTGACCAGCTCCTCAGACTAACATGGTCAGCCCTAGAGGCTAAAATAGGACACCAAATAGGAAGCCAGGAAGTAGGGGATGATATCTAACACCCCCTCTCAGCATCGGATGCTGAGTAAACTCCAAGAAGCCAGAGACGCCGTCCTCGATCAAAGATGAAAGATTGCAGAAACAGGTACCAAGAAAGCTCCACGAGCAATCTCCTTAGCAACTCAGCTACAAAAGCAATAGAACAAGCTGCCAGGTACACCGCTCCTCTGGAAGAAAACAGCCATATAGGCTGCGACGTGCTGCTCCAAATAATGGTTCCAAACCCAAGTGTAAGAACACTCCCCGAAGTCGAATGTCGTGTATCCAGCCTGGAGAAGGTATGAAAAACCTCATAACCAACCAAGATCAGATCTGTATATAATCAATCCTGGGAGAAGCAAACTGCTCCTCACTGGAACCCTCAAAAGAAATAGAGTCAATCTGCTCCAACTTTGTACCAAGAGTAGCCAAATGCTGTATAAAAGCATCCTCTGAAAAGGTCGGCATCACAAGATGTAAAGACTCTGTAGAAAAGATGGGGTCCATCTGCCCAAACTCCATAACATGAGTTGTCCAATAACTGGATAGCTCTCTCAACTAGAGTCCCACGGGGTGAGAGAAATGAAATGAAATGAAATGTTATATTAACGTCTTCAAAAGGCCATAATGACCTATGAGACCAAAAGTTACATCATGGTGGATCTGATACAATGTCTGGATAAAAAAACCCAGAAAATGAAAAATAAAGATGATACTACCGGCACCTAGAAAATGAAACTGGAACTGGAATATAGCGAGGGGGGGGGGGTACGCTATGGAGGTGAGTGGAGTATAGTGAGGGGATACAATATCATGTGGGACGGAGGGGTACACTATGGAGGTGCCTCCATCTCATAATATGTGCCGCATCGGACACTGGCGGATCTCCTCAATATCTTCTGTGGTCAGCACCCTGACTGGGTGTCCTGCATGCCTCGCAAGAATAATCCGAATCTGCCGCTACAACCTCCGTCTATGCTGGGATGCCCCCCTCCGTAGTCGTGGGCGTCTGGACCACCCAAGCTCAATCGCACGATCAATCAGTGTACCCCTGGTGTGGGCGGTATCCATGTCCTGCTGCTGCTGTGGTCCATCTGGCGCAGTGATGGCTGGACTAAAGAAATCTATAATGTGCCTCTGAGTCTGGCTCTCTGTGCGCCTAAGCAGGCTATCTCTATGTCTCCGCAGCTCAAGCAAGAACAATCCCAAACACCTCTGGTCCTGGTACCCCATGACTCTGGAAAGTGGTCCAAAACCCTCTCTGAATAAACAGTGGAAACGACCACGTATCTCATAGTATGCAGTACAATGGCATATATAATGCAGCTCTGTCTCTGGCTCCCCATGGCATACTCGGCATATCCTGGCCTCAGCTGGTATACCTCTATATCGGCCCATCTCAATCTCAAGCTGGTGTGAGGATGTGCGAATCTGACCAATAGCACATCGTACTGCATGAGACAAGTGTACATCCATGTAACTGGGTCTGATCACAAAACCATCTGCTGTGAGCTGAAGAAAATGCTCTCTGTAGAAAGCCATCTTCGTGCCCAGCTCCTCAGTCCGCTGTATCCATGTCCTCCTAATGTCCAGCTGAACTAAATCCTGACGGATGAGTCTGGTAATCTCTGTCCGTGTGAGAGTGAGAGAGGGTGCCTCCAGAGAATACTGGAAGGGAGGCAATCTGTCCATGCTAAAACCATGTGCCTGGAACCAAGATGTCATCTGTCCATACCAACAAGCCGTGTCTCCCTGTAAAGCTAACTGTCGGGAGGACTCCAGGGCGAGGCGTGCATATGTGTCTCGGGGGAGATCCCACAAGCCATGTATGTAGGAGACTGATCTCGTAAGAGCCTCAATCACCAGAGGGGCAGCCGCCAGCTCTGCTCGAATAATCTCATGAGGTACCACGGCCTTGGCTCTAATAATCCTAGCAATCATAGATACCAAAGGCCTCTCCATACCTCTCCACCCGCCTGCGCTGTGATGGCCCACTGAAGGTCCCCATATCTGCACTCCATAAAGCATAGCTGATGTCACTAGAGTGTCAAAAAGCCAAAGTTTCGTTCGAGGTTCCTGAAACTGAACCTGCGAACACATCCTCTCCAAACCACCCAGGGCTGCATGTGCTCTAGTCAATCTAGTCTCTGCTGCTCTCCTCATCCTCTCCAAACCACCGAGAGAGAGAGAGAGAGAGAGAGAGAGAGAGAGAGAGAGAGAGAGAGAGAGAGAGAGAGAGAGAGAGAGAGAGATGGAGAGGAAACACAGGTGAGAACCTGCTCTCAATATCATCACCAAAAGGAATACATGTCCCGAGCAAGAGGGGAGAACCTCGTAAAAAGTGAGGGACTGCAACTAGGCAAGCTAGGCAAGCAATGAAATATGAGGGAGGCATGCCGGCTATATATACCTCTACATGACTGGGAAAAATACCCAGGACCATAAATGGGGAATAAATATGGGTAAAATACATGTGAGGGGTGACCAGCCCCTCAGACTAACATGGTCAGCCGTAGAGGCTAAAATAGGACACCAAATAGGAAGCTAGCAAGTAGGGGATGATATCTAATAGAGTCGGAGTGTTCTCTCCTCAATGAAGTGCGTGGGTGTGCTGGCGAGTGTGCATGCCAGTGCACTTGTGTGGACTATGTGGGCCTCTTGCGCTGTTGACCTAGTATGTGGCGGGCATTGTGTGCCTTCTGCGTGGCGGGCTGTGTGGGCCTTGTGCTTCTGAATGCGCGGCGGCCGGGCCTACTGTGTGTACCAACTACGCCTTGCATAGTTGGGCTTTGTTCTCTGTGCTATCATTGTCGTATAGTTTGGCTCGGATACCAAATGTAACAACTCTTTTGGAAGGCAGTGCGACTCCCGAAATCTAGCAAAATGAAGACCAAAAAAAATGAAAGACTCCTTAGCAAGTTTTCTCTCTTCCACACAATCTTTATCCCCATGAGGACCTTCATTTTTTTGTCCAAGCCCAAGTCTCAATTCATGCAGTGACTTGATTCACTTGACCTTGGTCCTTGGGATCCCCTAAGCACGAACGTGAGTCCCTAGTCACTTGCCGTAACTCCACACCCCTCTTTGACTTCTGACCTCGCGCCAGCCACGCTTCAGTCGTCACAAGCGCTCACATCCATTTACTTGCCGGATCATATTCACCACCTTTCACCTTGGTACACTTACCCTTGTGATAGCGTGAGGTTTTATTGCGAGTATCACAGTTGCTTTAATATCCTTCTTGAGGCCTGAATTTGCAGTCATGCTTGTTCTAGGCCTTTTTAAAGCTTTACCTTTTTTTAGTAAAAAACCATTGTTCTATTGTCACATGCACACCCGTGCCATCGCTAAACCTTAGCATGAATATCATTAATCCTTGATTAATTATCAGTTAGGACAGCTGTAGCATCGGTAGCATAAGCATCATCAGTGTCAACATCATCATCATTAGCAGCATCACATCAGCATGGAGGACTTGGGAACCTGGTTAGCAGCCTCCATAACACAGTTGGCAGCCATCCAGGGGAACAAGGCAGCAGTCAGATGTAGCTAGGCGAAGGCAACAGGTATGGATAGCAGCAAAGGAAAGCACAGCTTTCAAAGGGGCATTTAATGTCCAATATTTGTCCAGGGCAGTAGGCCGACAGCCCTTTAGCTGGTCGACCAACTACCTCAAGATCATATATAAGCATTAGTCAAAATTCAGCATAAATCAAGTCACAGTCATTTAGCAGTAGAAGTCATGTAAGAGGACAGAGGTCACCCCTTCGAGGTTGACCAAGGGCCTGACGTTGGACATACATTAAGTCACCTTTTTGTACCATATAAAATACAAGAAAAAACCCTGACACCAACCTCTCTCTTCTTCTCTCTCCTTTGTCTTAATCATGTTTAAGTTAGCATCTTGTTGTTAATCAGGCTTAGGGTTGTGGATCACTACAGCAAGGCTTAGGGTTGTGGATCACTACAGCAAGGCTTCCATGCATGCAACATCTATTACCAAGGAGCAATATACATGGGGAGGATGTACTTCAGAGAGAAGTCATCCAAGGAAGAAAGCTGGAAATAGTTGAAAAAGATTTCAAACTATCGGGTATCAATAGTCTCCAGTTGTCGACAGTCATGTAGGGATTGGTGAAGATTGGCATGAAAGAAAGCATAAGCATCTAGAGAAGGCTGTCAAAACATAATATGGTTCCTAGCCTTCCAAATAGTCCATAGTGCCCAATATCTCATCCAGATCATGAAAGTGTCAAATCCAGCCATGCAAGATAGCAAAACACCAAAACTCGAGAAGAGTTTTCCTCCTTTGGAGGATGGAAAACATCCTTGGAGATTGTGAGTTAGTGCTTGCAAGAAATTCGTGGACTCCATCCGATGCATTATGCCAAAGAAGATGCAAAACAGACTCTGCATGTCATCCACATCTACAATATCTATCACTGGAGATATGTCGTTTTACCCGAAAAGTGGAAACTAGAAGTATTCCCACAAGGCATCTTCATAAGAATAGATGCTGTTTGAGAGGCAGCTTACAACCCCAAATTAGTCAAAGCCTTTGTTTCCACCATTTAGTTTTGTTATGCCATTCCCATAAAGTATCCACATGAGGCTGGATCCACATGGAAGGAAGCAACCATTTGTACACATTGCTTGCCGAAAGCACATCCAATCAAAGAGAACTTGTATGACCAACAAGTTGCCAATCATGAAGTTTGTCATGATCATCCAAGGGTGGGATGAGTTCAAAAGGCTGCAACAACGTAGTAATAATTTTCCACACTCACCTGTGATGCAGACCCAAGTTATGTTTCAGACAGGCTTGTGGGAAAGTCAACACAAATCCCTCTGTTACGACATCTGCCACAGTGTTAACCCCAATGGAGGCCAAAAAGTAGGCCTTTTGTGGTTCCTATACTACAAGTGGTTGAGGAAACATCGAAGTTCAATGAATGCTTTCCAATCGAAAAGAATTCCCAGTCAGTGCATCTCAACCATGTCAGTGAATATAAGACAAAGCTAGTTTCCAATCACGAAGAAGGGAAGATGCATAAGGGCATCTTGGATTTTTTCCCTCAAATTTACTAAGCACTACTTCCCAATGAGAAATGTGCCAATTGCCATAAGCTCTAGTCTTGATGGAAGCACACATGTCCGCAAGTATTATGGCCCATGGCTGCCGAAGTTGAAAAAAAGTGGAAAAGCATGGTGGCCTTTCTTGCCAAAAGATGATAATGCAAATCAAGTATATTTAGTCCACCATGCATTTTAGGTGTGGAGACCGAAGATCGTCTCAGAAGACGGAGCGCTCTCGTATATGATGCTTGGTTTTCCACAACAATTCCAAGGCATCACACATAAATGTATCAATATTAGTTTTACGCCAAATCAACAATGGCACATAAAATTACACATAAGCCATAATGATCGATTGAACAATGCTGAGACGCACATGTAAAGGCCATCTAGAAAGCTTGGCCTTTAATTTGTTCAATACCCAATGAATGGCATCCGTCATAGACATATACCATGCCAATGGATATCCCAAATGTCTAACCAGGTGGTTTGGTGGAATAATTTGTCCTGGCCATAACAGTGCATGCCAGGTCACAAGAAGTCAATGGAAGCAGTTTAGACTTAGAAAAGTTGATATAAAGTCCAGTTGCTTTATCAAATAATTCCAAAGTTCTCATGACACACTTGAGATCATTTGGATCATTTTTGGGCATGAACAAAGAATCATGTGCATAGGCTTGGGGCCACAAAATGCAAACCATTGATTAACTGTTGTAACATGCGGAAGCTTCAGGGGAGATCAGCAACTTCAATGCTCAGAAATCAGCACACTTTTCACGACGAGAATAATGCAGAAAACTGAATATAGATGTGCAGAAAATAGAGAGAGAAAGAAAGAAAGAAAGAAAGATTTTATTAACGTCTTCCAAAAGACCGAACTCGGCCTATGAGACAAATCAGTGTACCTGTGTGGGGTATCCTCTGTCATCCCAACAAAGCTATATGCATGGAGTATACAATCATGATATGCAACCTAGCTAGCTTCATCCTGTACCATACTGGGGGTATAAAATGGTATACATCAATGAAGGGGGTGTCCACAGCTCCCTGAAGAACATGCCTGGGTTTGCTCTGAAGCGAGGAAGTCGCTCCGCACCCTCTCTGTGAAACTGAGCTCTGATCTCTCTGTCATCTCTCTCTGGTATAGGCGTGGTGTCCGAAAGCCAGGTGTCCTCTGTCTCCTGCGGGCTCTGAGTTTCTCTGCTCTCTGGAGAGTAATTCCTTGCTGTGTAGGGGCTGGGAGAGGGGTGGATCTCTGAAAAAATGTAGTAATCTATGTCTGTCGTCCCCCCTCCGGAGCTGTCTAAGCCTGTAATGATGTCTCTCTGTGACGTTGTATGTCTAGAATGGATCTCCCTTCTATGCGCTGGTCTGCTGCCTCAAAGAGCTGGCCTAGGGAATGTGGCTTTTTGAATAAAATGGGATATCTCTCTTTGATGGCTGTATATGCTCTGCATCTGCATACATAATGCTCCTCACTCTCCACCTCCTCTCTGCACAATCTGCATACCCTCTCCTCTCGGGGGATCCGTGCTACTCTGCCAGTCTCGATCTCCAATCGATGTGATGAGACTCTAAGCTGACCAATAGCTACTCGGGAGCCATGTGGTAAAAAGCCCTCCATGTATCTAGGCCTCTCTATAAATCCATCATCAATGATACTCATGAAGTGATCTCTGTAGTATAGCATCTTCGGTGGAAGAGGCTGTGTAGGCGATATCCATGTCTCTTGTGTATAGAGCGGCCATAGGTCCTGTCTCAATACTCTGTTCCTCTCACTATGAGAGAGACGGATATGTGGTGCATCCCTGTCATACTGGAATGGTGGTAGATTATCCATGTCTAGGCCATGCTGTGAGAACCAATGTGTGACTTGTGCATACCACGATCCTCTGTCTCCTGCCTCAGCCAGTTGTCTAGATGCCTCAAAAGCTCTGTATGACAATCTGTCCTGTGGCATCTCTGTGAATCTGTATAGCAGGCATATAGTCTGGAATATGGCCTCTACCATCATAGGAGGCGCAGCAAACTCTGCTCGGATAATGTCATGAGGTACTGACGGTTTGCTGCGTATCATGCGTGCCATCATGAGGGCCTGTGGTCTCTCTATTTGTGTCCACCAATGGGTAGCAAGGCCTGGCACCCATACCGCTGCTCCATACATCAGTGCCGGTGTGACTAATGTGTCAAATAGCCACCCCTTTGTCTGGGGCTCCTGAAAATGCGCCTGGTGGCACTGTCTCTCTAGCATAGCCAATGCTGCATATCCCCGTGTCAATCTAGCTCTGGCTGTTGAAGCGCGTGGCTGCTGCAGAGAAGGTACACGTATGATGTCACCACCTCCACCTGGCGTCCTGCGAGAGTGAATGTCAGCTGACTCGTGCCCTGTCTTGATGTATGAAAGACCATAACCTTGGTTTTCCCAAGGTTCACAGTAAGACCCCTCTGTGTGCAGAAATCATCGAGTGCATGTAGATGCTGCTGTAGACCTCCTGGAGACTCAGACACTAATACAATATCATCAGCATAAAGCATAATATGTACTGAGGTACCTGCTAGATCAACTCCATCTCCGCCTCCCCGTGTAATGAAGTTAGCCACCTCATCAATGTATAACCCAAATAGCGTGGGGGAAAGTGGGCATCCTTGCTTCACACCAATGGTGCTAGCAATAGTCTCGGACATACCTCCTGGGCATCTGACTCGCCCATTTTACTCTTCGTTGATTACCAGTGGTTGGCAGGCTCAGCACAATCACATGGGAGGAGCTTGTGCCCATGGTCTTGGACCAGGAGGAAAGATTCTCGAACCCTCCACAGGGCGGAGGTTCGAAGGCCTTAACTGGCCAACGGTTGAAAGGCCGTAATAACAAGGGCAAAGGGAAGGCTTCACCGGAGAAGTCTTATGAGAAAGTCCGACTCAGACCGCGAGAAACTGAAGGCAAAGAGGACCTGTAATGATTGTGGCGAGAAAGGTCACTATTGGAGGAAGTGTCCTAAGTGGACTGGGAAGAGTGCCGATTCTTCAGCTTCAGCTTCAAAGACTCCAGCCTTTGTGCACTTAGAGATGGACTTAGATGCTTCATCGTCTTCGAGCGAGGAGGCAGTTGGCTTCACCGCAAAGGATACTCGGGAGTGGATTCTTGACAGTGGTGCTTCCAGGCACATGACTCCTTCCCGTGACTTCTTTTTGGATCTGAAACGGCAGTTAGGTTGCATTTTCATTGACGACAATTCCACAATTCCAATACACAGTGAGGGCCGGATGGAGATCATTCCCGACGGCAAGGGGGGTAAGCATTCCTCTCGTGTTCTTTACGTCCCAGCACTTGGTTTTCATCTGTTGTCAGTGCATGAGGTTTGCAAGACTGGCTTCGCGGTGGAATTTGAGGAGCATTCAGTTGCTCTAAGGGACCGCGAGACTGGCCAGGTTGTTTGGGAAGGCGGCATGGAGAATGGTATCTACAAACTCTCGGCACTCTCCCCATTGACAGGTTCTCAGGTTGGTGACTTGTGGCACTTTCGGTTTGGCCACTTAAATGTGGATGCGCTGGAGGTGCAGGCTTTCCGGGACCATATGGTGGATGGCTTGCCAGATGATGGCAGCAGTTGGTAGGAACTTTCCAGTACAGATTTTGGTAGTTCTTGTGTTCGTCAGTCAGAGGAAACTTTATAGGTAACCTATGCTCTGATGTCTCTTAGCATTCGGGACAAAGAAACTCCTGTAGATGAGGAAGTTCTTTCCACGGGGACCTATTGGAAGGCTAGGCAGGTGGTAGTTGATTACTTGCAGGTGGAGGTGGATGTTGCACATTCTCTAGGCTTTGTGGTTCCGGATTCAGAGGGGTTTGGTTACAGGTTTCCGAAGGCCTTGAGTGTTACTTATGGCATCATTGGCAACCAAAACGCTCACCACACCTGTTCACTCAGGGACCTTTTCCATAGTTCCTAGCTCATAGTAACCGGCAATATATTCATATAACAGAATAGAATCTCTATGGAAGATCAGCAAGATCAACCCACAGATCCATATAAAAGAGCCATGGACTCATCCGTTGAGGACCAGCAAGGTCAATCAACCAGATCCATGCCTGGTTTCAGAAAACAACTCTTACTCCTTGTTCCAATATCTTCCTCGACGCACGTGTGGGTATCTTCGGTGACCCAGAGCCCGAGCACCGTATGGTCAGCACCCTCTAGGATCCTTCGCAGGTGACCTAGCACTTCACTCATAGGCCGCTTCCTTGGTCCCTAATCCACCGTACACCGGAAGCTCACCATTTAAATCGAATCGAGGCTGGTCAAGATCTCGGCCGACCTTGCTATGCGAGACGTCCTTCATTGACTCTCCGTCAGCAGTTGCAACTTTATCAGTTCGGTCTTCATGACCTTAATCCTCAAGATGGTCAAAATGCTTCCCCAGCATTATTGACATAAAACTGTCATTTACAAACAGTCATAAAATACAGTTTCTATAACGAACTCTCGTCTTTCCACATTATCCACTCTCGGACCACATTACTTATTCCCTATTCCATTCAATGTGTACTCATTCTCATCCATTCACTCATATAGACTACACATTATTTCACATACACATTCACATTCATTATTCTACATACATATCCATGTTCGTACGTCCACATCATACATCCAATTTCACGTTCATACATCATACATCCAATTTCACGTTCATACATACGCATCTACATGCATACATCTATTTTCACATCCTCATGTTACCATATTATAGTAGTGATGTGTGTGAACACACTTAGGACCGCCGGGGCACTTTTTCCCTCACTAGGAGGTTTTTTCCCCCGTGCATTGTATATACGCCCATTATCTTCTAGGGCTTGTTATCTTTCATTTTTGGCACTCATAATACACTACTGTGTTGTGCTCAAGTTTCCTCATCTTCTTGAAGTTGTGTGTGCATTCCTGCAACCCTAATTCCAACAATTGGTATCAGAGCAGGCTTCCTCCTCCCGGGCAGCATCACCGGCACCTGCCGCTTCATCTCCTCCGATTGCGACGAGATTTCACGAGCGTCTGCAGGTTAGTATATGCCGTGGGAGAGCCCATAGGGCTTGGTCGTTTCAGAATTTTGATCTGAGGTCATTTCGCCCTCCGTTTTTGCATTCCAAGTACTGCGCAGGCAAATTCGTCCTACTGTGCAGATTTTCTGTCAAGATTAAAATCTGCAGGACAGGTGCCCATTCGTCTGTTTTGGGCTGTGCTACATAGCACAGGTCGATTTTATACAGGTTTACCTCTTACAGACAGCATTTACATCTAGTAGTACAGTCATTGGCCATGGCTGACAACAATGATGTATTCCGCATGTTGGCTGCTGAGGATAAGTTGGATGGCACCAACTATCCATTGTGGGCATATATGATGCGACATGTATTGGTAGCAAAGGGGTTATGGAACATTGTGCAGGGTATTGATGCACGTCCTATTGTGGCTGGGAATGCTGCAAACACATCAGAAACAGGTACTGTTGATGATGGTGCAGGCACAAGTGCTGTAGCAGCTGTTCGAGAACCACCACTTTCAGCAGAGCAGATTCGTTGGGATGGTAGAGATGCGCAGGCTCATGCCTTGATTGCGCTGTCTGTCAAACGTACCATTATCCCACATATTCGCTCCTGCAGGACTTCTAAGGATGCTTGGGATGTACTTGCCACATTGTATCAGGCAAGAAATGAGGCTCGTGTTGCTTATCTCCGAAAACAGTTGGAGAGTGAGCATATGAACGAAGGTGATTCTATGGATAGCTTTTTGACAAAGATCAAGGATTTCAAAGAGCAGCTCATTTCTGCAGATGAAATCCTGTCAGACAGTTCACTTGTGCAGACTGTTTTGAATGGTCTACCAGATTCTTATCAGGGTTTTGCTTCCACTCTTCGCTTGATGATGAAAGGCAATCCCAATGCCTTATCATTTGAGGAGTTAGTTTCTGTTTTGCTGCAAGAAGACCAGTCAAGGCAAAACAGGAATATTATGCGTGTCGCAGATCAAGCTTTCGTTGCTAGTCAGAGAAGCGGGAAAGGTAAAGCTGGCTTTTCTTCTAGTAAGCAGAAATCTGCAAATGCTGCGCAACCAAAGAAGGAAGACAAAGATGAGAAGAAGGGTGACAAACAGAAGACATTTTGCAAGTACTGTAAGGGAAATGATCATGTCATCAAAGCGTGTCCTAAGCTGGCTGCGAAAGAGGCTAAGAAGAAAGAGGCTGGTATGGCTGTTGCAGATGCCTCTCCTTCTAACAATGAATCTGCTAATGTTGTGCTAGATACAGAATGGGCATTCAATGCGCAGTGCAGTTATGACCCATCTTTGCATGACACATGTATGTCTGCAGTAGATTCAGATGTATGGTACTTTGACAGTGGTGCCACTAAGCATATCACCTCGCAGCGCAGTTTATTCACTTTCCTTGAGTCTGCTCCCACAGGGAATACTGTCACTTGTGCCAATAACTCCTCTTATCCCGTTAAAGGAGTTGGACAGATTGTGCTGAATGTTGCAAATGGCAACACCTTTACACTTTTTGATGCATTGTATGTGCCAGGGATCAAAAAGAATCTGCTGTCAGTCTCCGCATTTGCCAAAACAGGTTTGGTTGTAAAATTTGTGGATGACAGATGTACTGTTCATGATCTCTCTTGTGGTGACATCATTGTAGCATCTGGTTCACTATGTCGAGGGCTGTATAAGCTCAATATGGATGGCAAATGTGTAGAGGATTCAGCATGTGCTATTATGGATACGCAGGCTATTTCAAATGCAAAACTGTGGCATGCACGTTTTGGTCATCTGAATTTTGCAAGTTTGCTGCGCCTGCAGAAATCTGAAATGGTGTCTTCTTTGCCTAAGCTTGAGGCACCTGTCAAGCATGTTTGTGAGGGCTGCATATTGGGTAAAATGCAGCGTGCTTCCTTTCCCAAAGATGGATCAGTGAGAGCTGAACGCAGATTGCAGCTTGTTCACAGTGATGTTTGTGGTCCCATGCAAACTCCATCATTTGGAAACTACCTTTACTTCGTGACTTTCATTGATGATTTTACCAGGCATGCATGGGTATATCCTTTGAAGGCAAAGTCCGAAGTGTTTTTGTGCTTCAAACAGTTTTTGGTTATGGCTGAAAATGTGTCAGAAAGTAAGATGGGCACCCTCCGTTCAGATCGAGGGGGGGAGTATATGTCTTCAGAATTTAATGCATTTCTGGCTGAGCGTGGGATAAAACACCAATGTACAGTGCCGTATACACCACAGCAAAATGGTGTGGCTGAGAGAAAAAACAGGTCTCTCATGGAAATGGCAAGATGTATGGTTAAGAGTCAAAGTCTACCACATGGTTTTTGGCTTGAGGCTGTCATGTGTGCCACTTATGTACTAAACAGGTGTCCCACCAAAGCATTACAGGTTGTCACTCCATATGAGGCTTGGCATGGCCGCAAGCCATCTGTTGGCCATTTACGTGTTTTTGGTTGCCTGGCATATGCATTAGTGCCTGTGCAACATCGCAGAAAATTGGATGACAAAGCTGTCAAATGTATTTTTGTTGGATATAGTGCTGAGAGCAAAGGGTATCGTTTGTATCATCCACAGACAAAGCGCATTTTGGTTAGCCGTGATGTTGTATTTGTGGAAGATGCAGTTCAGCCCTTGGTTTCATGTACTAAGGAGACAGATATCAGCTCACGTGATGTCTATGATACATTGTTGCCTCTTTTCAGTGGTGCACAGTCAAGTGCAATACCTCATGAGGCAGTTTTTCAGCCTATGCAGGTTTTAAATGATGGCACAGATCAGCCTATATCTGATGCAGATGTGCATGATGCACTTGAGGATGAGAGACAAGAGATTGAGGGCTCTAGGAATATGCCTAGATGGCTGGTGCAGACTTTGCGTGACAGCAAGTTGGATGCCCCTTTGTCTAGTCGCACTCGTTCTGGCTCTCATGGTGCCTCTTATGCGTCAGATTGTTATGCATTGGCTGTTTCTAGTATGTGCGATGAAAGTGAGCCTGTTTCATTTGATGAGGCACAAAGTTCAGAAAATTGGATGGCTGCTATGCAAGCAGAATACGATGCTATTATGAAGAATGGTACATGGTCTTTATGTGACTTGCCCCCTGGCAAGAAGGCCATTGGCACTAAGTGGGTATACAAATTAAAGCGTAAGCCTGATGGCACAGTGGATCGCCATAAGGCTCGGCTTGTTGCAAAAGGTTATGCTCAAGAGAAGGGCATTGATTTTGATGAGACTTTTGCTCCCACATGTCGTATGACAACTGTTCGTAGCATCTGTGCATTAGCAGCTCATAATGGTTGGAATGTACATCAGCTGGACATAAAGACTGCGTTCTTAAATGGAGATTTGCATGAGGAGGTGTATGTATCGCAGCCTCGTGGTTTTGTTCAAAGAGGGCAGGAAAACAAAGTGTGCAGGTTAAAAAAGGCTTTATATGGTTTAAAGCAAGCTCCACGAGCTTGGTATGAAAAAATACATGCATATTTGACTGCACATGGGTTTCAGAATAGTCCAACAGAAAGCACTTTGTATGCTAAACGTGTGGATGGTGTACATCTAATCATTGCTCTCTATGTCGATGACATGCTGCTCACAGGACCAAATGAGAGTCATATTGCTGATTTTAAGGCTGATTTGAATGCCTCTTTTGAGATGTCAGATTTGGGGCATTTGCATCATTATTTGGGGATACAATTTAAGCAGTGTGATGGAGGTATTGCTTTGTGTCAAACAAAGTATATTGAAACATTGTTGCGGAGATTTGGCCTTGAAGACTGCAAGCCTATTGCTACTCCAATGGAGACAGGTTTGAAGTTGAGTCTTCATAATGCTGGAGATCACTTTGATGTCACACTCTATCAGACAGCTGTTGGTTGCCTCATTTATGTATGCATTACGAGGCCAGACATTCAGTTTGCCGTCTCACAGGTGAGCAGATTTATGCATAGCCCAGGCATTAAGCATTGGCAGGCAGTGAAGCGTATCTTTCGCTATTTGAGTGGTACTCGGCATCTTGGGTTGTTTTATCCCAAGGGGGGATCATTGCCGCCAGATTTACATGCTTTTTCAGATTCTGACTGGGCTGGTTGTTATGACACACGCGTGTCCACGAGTGGTTTTTGCTTCATGCTTGGAAGCTCATGCATATCATGGTTGAGCAAGAAGCAGCCTACTGTGGCCACTTCTAGTTGTGAAGCTGAGTACAGGGCAGCTTTCACAGCTACGGTTGAGTGTGTGTGGCTCAGACGCCTTATGGCTGATTTGGGTGTTGGGCAGCCATCTGCCACCACCATCTTCACTGACAGTCAGAGCGCATTGGCAGTTGCGCGGAACCCAGTGTTCCATGCTCGTACGAAGCACATTGAGGTGCACTACCATTATGTCAGGGAGAGACTCTCTGCAGGAGAGATCAGTTTGGCTTATGTGCCAACACAGGATAACCTTGCAGACCTTTTCACAAAGGCTCTGCCTCGTGAGAAGTTCGAAGCTTTTCGCAAAGCTTTGGGCTTACTCCCTTTTGTGGATTCGTCCACATAGCTAGACACTTCCCTATACATGAGTGCTAGCTCTTGTTCACCGCATCACTCCAGGGGGGATTTGTTACCATATTATAGTAGTGATGTGTGTGAACACACTTAGGACCGCCGGGGCACTTTTTCCCTCACTAGGAGGTTTTTTCCCCCGTGCATTGTATATACGCCCATTATCTTCTAGGGCTTGTTATCTTTCATTTTTGGCACTCATAATACACTACTGTGTTGTGCTCAAGTTTCCTCATCTTCTTGAAGTTGTGTGTGCATTCCTGCAACCCTAATTCCAACACCTCATTCATACATCCACATTATACATACATTCAATTTCACATTCATACATACGCATCTACATGCGTACATCTATTTTCACATTCATACATACGCATCTACATGCATACATCTATTTTCACATCCTCATTCATACATCCACATTCACATACATACATCTACATCCGAATCTACATCCATACATCCTCAGTAGGTTTCCAGGACTTGGCATCCCACCGTAATAGGTGTTGATCCTTGTGAGCAGTATGATGCCTCCTTGATTCGGAAGCAGAATGGCTGATTGATTTGGTTGATGCATACCAGATTAGACGGAAGCTTCCTGATGAGGCTGTTGAGCTCATGTTTGCAGAGGACTCTTTGGGAGGCAGGATTGCGTATCTTGTGGTCTCTGCAGCATGCGAAGGATCTTGGACTCTTTTACACAGGAGGGGGATTGATGGATGGAGTTAGACTCCAAGGTCGGAGTGACTCAGATTGGGGAGGAGAGCTAGATACGAGTACCTTGACATCAGGCTACAGTTTTTCCCTTGGCTCAGGAGCAGTTTTATGGAGCAGTAAGAGGCAGCCATCTTTTGCCATGTCGTCGATAGAGGTAGAGTACTGGGTTGCTTGTGGTGCTGCTTACGAGGTGGTGAGGTTGCAGAGGTTACTTGGCGAGATTGGGTTTCCACTGGAGGAACCCACGGTCATCTAGAGGCATTTTGTTCGTGAAAAGATCATTGCTGATGACATCTTGCTAGAGTTCTGCTCGACGGAGGACAGTGCAGTGGACCTCTTCACAAAGTCTCTATCTCAGGCTATGCTCCGGCGGTACTCCAGCTCCCTGGGGTCGGTTTCACATCCAGGAGCTGAGAGGGGGTGTTAGCAGTCATCTCTTGTCTGTATATTTACACGAGGGCCTCTGTTGTGGGTGTGCCCGCCCGATTTAGGTGTTTTCTCATTTTTCCCCACTCTCCATATTTTTTCCCTATTTTATTCTGGTGTGGGAGGCTGTCCTATGGCTCTTGGCTGATCCAGGTGATGGCCGACTGCTCCCGCTGCGCCCCGCCTCTCTCTGTATTGACCGACTGGGGCTATAGCAGGTCGAGGACCATTCAGGGTGCTGTCGGCTGCCTCTTCTACTGGCCGATTGCATCATAGGGGCCATATAAAATGGCCCCTTGCCCCCACACTGTTTGTATTAGGTTTTCGGAATTTTCTTGTGTATATAGAGCAGAGTTGTTGTTAGAAGTCATCTCCTGTCTTTATCAGACACCAGGGCCTCTGTTGTGGGTGTGCACGCCCTTTGTAGGTGTTTTCTCATTTTTCCTCACTCCCCGTATTTTTTTTCCTATTTTTACCAGGTGTGGGAGGCAGTTTTCTGCACCCTGGCTGATCCAGATGCTGGCCGACTGCTGGTCAGAGGATCTGGATGCTGGCCGACTACCCCTTCTGGTCCTCGACCTCTCCTACATGCTGGCCGACTGTGCGCAGCTGGCCGACTGCTGGATGGGGCTGGTCGTGGACATGTAGGCCCAGTCGGTTGCCCTTGCACAGGCCGACTGCATGTATGGGGCCATATAAAATGGCCCCATGGCCCCCACATCATTGTATCGTGTTTTCGTATTCGGGATCTTGTGTATAGAGAAGAGTTACACGCCTATCTCTCTCCTCCTCTTGTGCTGTCTATTTTCTGCACTCTACTTGCTCTTGTGGTCTCAGATTTGGTTATCATCTCCGCTGTGTATTTTGACATGGTATCAGAGCCCTAGGCTCTTGAAAGATCTTGGGAGTTTTCTGAGCAAGAGGGGGATTGTTGTTGGGGTAAAGGCGTTATGTCCACCCTTATAGTGTGTACAAGCCCATAAGTTATAGTACATAGTACACTTAGTACTTTTAATGTACTAAGTGCACTATGTGTACTAGTGCAATATACATGTGTGATAGGGGAGTCACACACTCATACTTGATGAGTTGACTTATCCCCACAACTCTCTCTCTCTTTCTCTCCCTTGCTTCTCTGTGTATGTCTCCCATGAATGAACTCTAACCCTAATTCCTGTTTCTCCCACACAACTGGTATCAGAGCTCGGTGCCCTTCGAATCTCTGTGCAGACAGCAGCTCGACTCTCCCATTCAATTGGTCGTGGTGGCAAAAGGTAGCCAACAGCCAGTTGTAGGCTTGCAGCAAAGCAGTGAAGTGCAAGCAGGCTTGCTCGTGTGAATGTGGTGAGGCGTTCATCAGCCAGCGAACACAGGCAAAGGCAGTCGGAGTAGTCAGGCGCCTACAACAACTGAAGCGCAAGGACACGACAAGAGCACCACACAGGCTGCGCCCAACAGGAGAAGAACCAGCAGGCAGCGCAGCAGGTAGTCTACGCTGCCCAACAGTCGCAGCAGCCAAAGCAGCATAGCGGGGCGTCCATCGAGTACTAGTCTTAGTACTAGGCGAAGGCTTTCGATCATAGGCTGGCGGGCGTTGAGCCATTGGCGAAGGCGTGTTAATCACCATCAGCGCGTGGCCCATACTAGTTGCCCAGAGCCGCCCTCGCTTCAGCCATCTGTTGCCCAGCTTCTTGTTGCCGCCGACTGGACCCCTCGCTTCACCCACTGCAGTCCAACAGAAGGAGATGGAGTAGGAGATCTTAACCTATGGACTCGTTAGCCTCGTGCTTTAATGGAATGCTGTAGAAGAAGCAACAAGCAGGAGCAACAGCATCAACATCAGCAAGAATTGCCCCCCTCTCCTGCAACAACATCTGCAAATTGAAGAAAAATCAGAAATTACAAGGTATTTGCCTCGATTTTTTTTTGGGATTTGCAATTGAGCAAGTACAATCAACAATTGAGCAGGTACAGGTGCCCAATTGCTCAATTTTTGAGCAAAATTGGCAAAATTGGGTGACATTGGTCACAATCAGGATAAATTTGCAGGAAATTGGTCAAATCAGGATCAATTTGCAGGAAATTGGATGTCGAAATTTGGGGCTTTTGATGTAATTGTGCAATTAAGCACTCATACATGCTGTATGATGTGAAAAATCGCACATTTGGGCAAAATTGCAACAAATTGCAGCAAATTGCAGTGCAAATCAAGGGGCTTTTGTGCCGATTTGGTTGATTTGCATGCAGGCACTCGCATTTGATACTGTGGATAATGTGCTGATGCCTTACAAGCACTCAATGTGCCTGTAAATCAAGGGGCTTTCATGTATTTGATGTATATGTGGCCAGGGGGAAGCATCGTGAACACTCTGGATGCCTTCATGTGCGTTAATGTACCATGTATGATCAGAAATTGATCTTAAATCAAGGGGCTTTTCAAGTTTTTATGCTTGTTGAGCTTGGCAAAGCAGCAGGCAAGACATTTATGCCTTGAATCCTCAAAAATCAGCTTGCAGTCAAGGGGCTTTTGCCCAATTTCTGTTCGGGACTATTGTATGCAGTGTACGGGACTGTAAAAGTCTGATTTTCACTCATTTGGACAGCCAGGAGAGCATTTATTGCTATTGTACCTACTGGTACAGATTTGGCACAGCTTTGTGCATGTTTTGGCATGGCTGTACACTGTTTTGAGTGACCAAAAGGTTCAATTTCAGCTGCTGTACTTGCCGGGACAGGTTTGGTACATCATTGGTGAGCACTTGGTACTGCTGTACAGTACTTTGGAAGGGCAAAAGAGCACATTTGAGGTGCTGTCCAAAATCTGCAGCAACCAGATTTTGGTGTTTTCATCACAAAAAGTGGGAGAAAAGTTGCATTCTTGCTTCCGCATTTGGAGATAAAGCTTGGGAGAATAACCATGAGCACTTTGTGTGCTTTTGGTGCAGTGTTTGCACATTTGCAGGGAGTCAGGCATTGACAGGTTGCATTTTGCTATGGCAACCACAGGTGAGAGCTCTTCATTGCTTCATATCAAGAAGCTTGAAGGCTCGCATAATTATGATATTTGGCAAACCCAGTGCTACAATGTGTTGCTCCAGAAAAAGCAGCACAAGCCTATCAAAGAAAGGGGTGTGATGCCCGCTTCTCTTACTGCTGAAGAGTGGGAAGATATGGATGAGCTGGCAAGATCTACTATCATGTTGTCTGTGTCAGACTCATTACTTTTCAGCATTCGTGAAGAGAAGACAGCTTGGGGAATGTGGCAGAGATTGCAGGACTTGTATGCCCAACAAAGTGCCTCAAGCAAAGTGTATTGGTTGAAGAAACTCATAGGTCTTCAGATGAAGGAAGGGGCGTCTATGACAGCCCATCTAAATGAGTTTAATGGTATTGTCAGCCAAGTCATTAATCAAAAGTTGGCCATGGATGATGAGTTCAAAGCCACTTTTCTGTTATGCACTTTGCCAGAGAGTTGGGACACATTTAGGACAGCCACTAGCAATTCGCATGCTATGCTGTCATATGCAGATGTTGAGGGTGCTCTTCTTCAAGAAGAGATGAACAGGAAAAACAACTCTGTTGGAAAGTCCAATGCAATGAATGCACGTGGGAGATCCCAGCAAAGGGGGAAAAGCCAAGAAAGGGGAAGGAGCAAGTCTCGCTCCAAAAAGGATTTGGAATGCCATTATTGTGGCAAGAAGGGACACATTAAAAAGCAATGCTACAAATGGAAAAATGATCAAAAAGAAAAGGGAAAAGGCAAAGACAAAGAGAAGGATGAAGCCAAAGATGTAAAGCCAAAGGGCAAAAGTGGAGTCAAGATTGAAGAAATCAATGTGTCACATGCAGGTGGCAGTGAGGATGAGGTCCTATTTACTTCTTCACTTGATGCCCATTCACTTCTTACAGGTGGTCATGGTATGCACTCATGGATCATTGATTCAGGTGCCTCCTTTCATGTCACAGGTTGCAGAGACTTGTTTATCAGGTATACTGCTGGCAATGAAGGAGTGGTTTATTTGGGTGATAACCATGCATGCAAGATTCTTGGCAGAGGTGATGTGAGGCTTGTGTTTTCAGATGGCTCACAGCTTATGCTCCATGATGTCAGGCATGTGCCTGAGATCAAGAAGAACCTGCTTTCTACTGGACAGCTTGATGATGCTGATTATGTTACCACATTTGGTAGTGGAAAGTGGAAAATTAGTAAGGGCTCACTGGTTGTTGCCAGAGGCTCTAAGGTGGACACTCTTTATTTTATGCATGCAGGTGTTTGTCACCATGCTAATGTAAATGCAACCGAGCTGCCGGAAATCTCTATGTGGCATAGCCGGTTGGGACACATGAGTGTCAAGGGAATGGAGCAATTGTCTCGTTTGGGTTACTTGCCTTCTCTAAAGTTTTCAAGTTTTCAGTTTTGTGAGCATTGTATATATGGTAGGCAACTACAGTACCCCCACAAGAAAGCTCTTGGACAGAAAGATGCTCAGTTAGAGCTTGTGCATACAGATGTATGTGAGATGCCTCAGCTTTCTTTGGGAGGAGCAAAATATTTTGTGTCTTTTATTGATGATGCCACACGCAAGGTGTGGGTTTATCCTCTTCGTTTGAAGAGTGATACATTCTCAGTGTTTGAGAAGTTTGTTGCTCTTGTTGAGAATCAAACTGGCAAAACACTGAAGGCTTTGCGTTCCGACAATGGTGGAGAGTACATGTCCAAACAGTTTCAGGACTTTTGTGATGCTAAAGGCATCAAGAGGGAGCTCTCTACTCCTTATGATCCTCCACAAAACGGGACAGCAGAGAGGATGAACAGGACCATTCAGGAGAAGGTCCGTTCTATGTTGTCACATGCTGCATTACCTCATGGTTTTTGGGCTGAAGCTGTTATGACAGCCGTTCACCTTATAAACAGGTCACCCAACACGAGGCTTGGTGGGAAAGTGCCAGAAGAAGTATGGACAGGGAAGCCTCCGTCATACAAGCACTTGAGAGTGTTTGGTTGCGTTGCGTACGTGCACATACGCAGGGAAATGCGCACCAAACTTGATCCTAAGTCTCACAAATGCATATTCCTAGGATATGGTGACAGAGGTGAAATGGGGTATAGACTTTGGGATCCCATAAATAGAAAGATCATACGCAGCAATGATGTCATTTTTGATGAAACATGCATGTATAAGGAGCCTGCAAGGCAACAGGAGCCTGGCAGAGTCATCTTTGATGATGATGGACATCATGGACAACAACAAAGGGCTGTAAATCAGCCATTACAGCAGGAAAACCAGCCCTTATATCCTTTATGTGGATGATCTCATTCTCACCGGCGGTCATGTGGAGCACATTGGCGTGACGAAGGCTGCCTTGTCAAAGGAGTTTGAGATGACCGACCTAGGCTTACTCCACTTCTTTTTGGGATTGGAGATCTAGCAGACCCAGAGGGGGTTTTTTGTCTCTTAGCAGCGGTATGTTCATGAGTTGCTTGAGGCCTTTGGGATGGAGAACTGCAAGCCTATTACTTCGGTGATGGACCCAAATATAAAGTTAACTGTTAATGATCCTTGTGAGCCAGTTGATGCCTCGTAGTATCGGAAGTTGGTTGGTTCATTGATCTGGTTGCTGAACACCAGATTGGACTTGAGCTTCTCCGTGGGGCTGTTGAGCTCTTTTATGCAAACGCCATTGAAGTCTCATTGGGACGCAGGATTGCGGATCTTCTAGGACTCTTTTACACAGGAGGGGATGGAGTCAGACTCCAAGGTTGGAGTGACTGAGATTGGGGAGGAGATCCAGACACGAGGAGATCTACTTCAGGTTATATTTTTACCCTCAGCTCAGGAGCAGTAAGAGGCAGCCAACTATTGCCCTATCTTCGACAGAGGCGGAGTACCGGGCTGCTTGTGGTGCTGCTTGCGAGGTTGTGTGGCTGCGGAGGCTGCTAGGTGAGATTGGGTTTCCACAGAAGGAGCCCACAATCATCCAGTGTGATAACCGGAGTTGCATAGATATTGCTCGGAACCCGGTCTTCCATGCCCGGACCAAGCACATAGAGATACAGTATCACTTTGTACGTGAGAAGATCTTGGCTGGTGACATCTTGCTACTTTATTGTTCGACGGATTACAATGCGGCGGACTTCTTCACGATGTCTCTACCTCAGGCTACGCTCAGGTGGCACTCCAGTTTCCTAGGGTTGATTTCACAGCCAAGAGCTGAGAGGGGGTGTTAGAAGTCATCTCCTGTCTTTATCAGACACCAAGGCCTCTGTTGTGGGTGTGCCCGCCCTTTGTAGGTGTTTTCTCATTTTTCCTCACTCCCCGTATTTTTTCCCTATTTTTCCCTATTTTTACTAGGTGTAGGAGGTAGTTTTCTGCACCTTGGTTGATCCAGATGGCCGACTGGATGCTGGCCGACTACCCCTTCTAGTCCCCAACCTCTCCTGCATGCTGGCCGACTGTGCGTAGCTGGCCGACTGCTGGATGGGGCTGGTCGTGGACATGTAGGCCCAGTCGGCTGCCCTTGCACAGGCTGACTGCAAGTATGGGGCCATATAAAATGGCCCCATGGCCCCCACATCATTGTATCTTGTTTTCGTATTCGGGATCTTGTGTATAGAGAAGGTACACGCCTATCTCTCTCCTTCTCTTGTGCTGTCTATTTTCTGCACTCTACTTGCTCTTGTGGTCTTAGATTTGGTTATCATCTCCGCTGCGTATTTTGACAGTTATACGCCTCTCTCTCTCTCCTTCTCCATTGCTGTGTTTTTCTGCAGTGCACTTGCTCGTGTTCTCAGATTTTGTTATGATCTCCACTGCATATTCTGACAGCCGTGATCCTTCGAGAGGGTCCCTGTGTAGAGGATTTGGAATCTGGGAAACAGAAGGAGAGGGAGGAGGAGACGGAAAACGCGGAGCCGAGAATGGGTGCGCTCTTCCAGAGCTAGTATCTGTGCCTTCTGCTTTTCCAACTTGGTACTCTGGTCTGCGATTGCTCGCATCATCTGTTGGAACATCTCTTTTACACTCATGCCTGATGCCCTAGTTGGGCTGCTTGGTGCACTTTGGTCCCAAGGTTCTTGGTCTCTCTGGTCGTTGTAGCTCGCCATAGCAGGAAAATGCACCTCCTTTCCGGAGCGCAATCTGACCATCCACTATGTGTGTGGGAGACTTCCGGAGGCTGAAAAACAACCGTCCTTCGGGGGACAAGAGTCACTCCGAAAGGGGTGGTCCATCGGAGTCTGAAAACCAACCATACGAGCGAGAAAAAATTTTTCTGGTTTCTTGCTGAATCTTTACACTTGAAGTAGGCTCTGATACCACTGTGACATGCGGAAGCTTCGGGGGAGATCGGTAACTTCAATGCTTAGAAATCAGCACACTTTTCACGACGAGAATAACGCACAAAACTGAATATAGATGTGCATAAAATAGAGAGAGAGAGAGAGAGTAGAAGAGGACACAGTATTGGGTCCCGAATACCCTCTGTAGGGCCCCCACCACGAATGATGTATTTGCTTTTATTAGAATGATGCAAAATCTGAAATATAAGACTGAACCTGAACCTTCTTGGCTGAGATGGATCTCTGCCCTTGACCTTCAATCCTTCACCCTGGTGTTAGCTTCTTCCTTGGCTGTCCTGGTCCTTGAGTAGCTTCAGCACCTTGTGAATTATGAGATAGACAGGACTGATTTATGCGCTGGGTATTTATGCCTCTACTAGATGTTGGTCGACTGGTTAAACCAGGTCGGCTGACTGAAAATAGCCCCACGACCTGCTTAAGTGACATTTAATGCTAATAAATCATGCGTGTTCACACTATACTGCTGGACACTTTGCGCATGCTGCTGGGCAGCGTTCTGGGCTCTGGCCGCCTGCAATCCTGGCTGCCCTACTGGCTGGGCTGGCCCAAAGGCAAGTCGGCTGCCTGGCCAAGCGCTCTTGGGCTGGCCGACAGCCTGCTCAGCCCCTCCTTGGGCTGGTGGGCAAGGGCCATGGGCCCCTTGGGGTGGCCTAAGGTCTACTCCTTGCCCAAACATGGGGTATAATACCCCTTTCTGGGGTAGCCCTAATGGATGCCCCCTTCTACATGCAACCTACACAGTTGTCTGGCATCTGGTCACAGACCAAACACAGAGCAACTGACATCATTCCAGAGGAAGACTCACATTGCGGACTGGCATGGTTTCATGTGCAGGACAATGCACACGTGACCTTGGATGCATGTGCAGGACAATGCACCATAGTAGCAACGGAACGGGAACGGGAACGGAACGAAAGCACCACCAGGGGAACGGGAACGAGAAAAAGGGGGAACGGGAACGAGAGGGAACGGAAACAGGGAACGACCTAGATAATTCCTAGAAATGACGATAAATCTTAACATACAATGCTCATTTATATAACCAAATCAGAGACACACTAAAGTCTAGTGCACCATAATTTGCATGGCTAGATACTAACACTGAATAGATCTCACAAGTCAAAATAAATTAGCCCACATCATACATGACATAAGTGACAAAAAGCACAAAATGTGGCCCACATGGCACAGCCTAGATAAAAGAAACAATCCAAGTCCAAAGTCCAAGCCTCAAGGTGACATGCACATTGCAAATAGTAAGGAGATATCATGCATGGCTACTGCCAGTGATGCCATCAAGGAGACTATCATCTATGTCATCCAAGAAAGCCATATCATCAAGACCAACATCTGCAGCATCCAAATCTTCGATCCCATCCTGACCAGGATCTGCAAGTCCATGTGTCTCCTCATCATCCGAGGACTCCTCATCAAGCAATATAAACTTCTCTGGTTTGGGAGATGCCATATCACCAAGCAAGCGCAAATTAGCACTTACAAAAATCAAGTCATTGACTTGTTTTGTCCCAAATTTGTTCCTCTTCTTGGATGCAACATGGCCGAACACACTCCATAGCTGCTCAATCGGAGAGGAGCTTGTACCTTGAGACAAGATCCTTATTGCCAATGATTGAAGTTGTGGTGTACGAGCCCCATAATCCTCCCACCATAAAGCAGCCCCTATCTTAAACCTCTCTCTCTGTGCATCAGCCGATCCAAACCTTCCCAACTTGCTGCGATAAAATCCAAGTTGGTCTTTCACCAACCTTCGTTTATCTGCATCACGAACCTGCCTAGAAAGCACTGTCTCCCAACCATCCATCACCTCATCATCGGCCTCTTGTCCACATCCTTGGAACTCGGGATCCAAGACATACGCTGCAGCATGCATAGGAGAATGATAACCATTCCATCGTGCTTCACATAATTCTCGAACCTCTGCATATTTCTCATCAGACAAGCCCATTTCCCCTATTTTCTCGATCGGTCAGCCCCCTCATAAACCTTGCCAATGCATGGCTCCCGTCCATCTGCAATCTGCATCAAGCGCATGATCGGCTTCATCATAGCATTGATAGTATTGACTTCATCCCAAAATGTGAAGTCTTGTATGGTACTTGCAACCTCTATGCCGGCTCTTGAGCGAGAAAGTGCCCATCCCATCCACTCATTGCATACAACCAACTGCTTCAAAGGCAATTGCACTTTGGATAACCTCTTCATCATGAGAAAGTTATAACCCAAGCGTGTCTCTGAGTACTTCAAGAGATCCTTTTTGGCCGATCTCTTGCGGAATTCATTCAAAATAAACTGATGGTTTTGAATGAAGCTTATTATCTCCTTGCCTTTTTGAATGTGTGGATCAACCCATGGCAAGCTGCCAACATCCTTCAATAAGTTGCTCAAACAATGAGCAAAGCATGGACTGAATGTGATATGCGGATACCTGTCTTCAAGCTTAAGACCAGCTGCTCTATTTGTTGCCTCACCATCAGCTAAGAACTGAATAACATTCTCTGGTCCAACTTTCTCAATACCTTCGGCCCACTCTTCCACAAGCTGATCTGCAGTTTTTCCAGTCCCAGAAGCATCATGTGAGGAAATGAATTGCATTCTTCCTCGAGGATAAGCAACCATGCCATGAATGGACCTTTTTCGAGTGTCACTCCAACCATCTGCAATAAGTGACACACCATTCTTTGCCCAACTTTCATGCACAGACTCTAAAGCACATTCAATTGCAGCTTTCTCCTTTTGCAACAAGGTGGTGCGTATGGTCTCATATGAAGGAGGCTTGTATGTTGGGCCATACTGTGCAATCTCCTGGACCATTTCAATGAAATATGGAGACCTGGCAACATTGAATGCTACATGATCATGATAAAAGAACCTTGCAACAGCTGCATCTACCCTCTCTTTCTTGCGGGGATCCCAAGCTGCTCCCAAGGTTTGCTGCTTGCCGGAACTTGCACCCATAGACTGTGAATCTTGGGAAAATGCAAAGCTCCCAAGTCCTCCATATTGTTGTCCATCTCCCAAGTGTACATCTTCCCCTTGTCTACTGAAGTAAGATGCATCAATTGCTGGTTTCTTTCGTGCACATGCTTTCTCCTCTTCACTTGGGTACTTTGCCAAAAGCTCTCTACGCATTTCAGGTGTTGTCCCTGGGCATTTGTTCACTTGTGCTTTTTCATTGTTCACATGGCATAGATGTGCTCTCACACGTTTGCTCCTCCTGACTTCTCTTTGTTACATTGCTTGCATTTCCATCGTGTTGCACCTCCCTTAGATGAATACCTTTCTAGCCTTTCAACCTCGTCCCACCAAGTAGCATTCGAAGCCGATCGCTTTGAACCCGAGTAAGCCATGATGTCTGCAAATTCGGGCAAAAAGTTGAATAGGCTTTCAAAGTTAACCATTACAAAGAAATGAGTCCTTTTTTTTCTTCTGTTTAATGGGGAGAGACTGTGCACTGTGCAGTGTGCAGTCCAGATTGTGATTCACCATAGGTAATTTTTAAAACACCAAAAGTTCAAAGTTCAAACAAAAAGAGAGAGAGAGAAGAAAGAGAAAAGCTTCTTGCTGCCTTGCCTTTTAGATGAATGTAGTCACTGTGTGTATAGTGTACAGTGTACACTGGAAGTCTGCACAGTGCAAGGGCTGGGAGCCTGGCTGCTAGTGGTGGCTGGGGCGACTGTACTATGTAGTACAGAATGTCAGAACAGCTGCTGTACGGGCAGGACAGTACGGGCAGTGGACTCGTGGAGTCGTGGACAGCAACGGCGGGTACAGGCGTGAACTCCGAAAAGCGACGGGCGGCGAAAGGCGTACGGGACTGGTGCGAATTTCCGAAAAGCGCCTGGCGCAAGGCTTACGGGCTTCAATTTTTTTTTTAAAAATCCACGTCATCTGCACGTTCCCACGTGGGGGAACGGCAGGCTAGCGTTCCCTCGCCCGTTCCATCTCCCGTTCGACCAACGTTCCCTGCCGTTCCACCTTTTTTCGACCACCTCAACGTTCCACCATTCGTTTCGAGCGTTCCACTGGTCCGCGCGATGGGGGAACGCGATCCACCGTTCCCAATGGGGGAAACGGGGTTCCCTTGCTACTATGCAATGCACACCTGACCTCGAACGAATGGTGGCTGACTCGTCCCGGATTGGGCTCACATGGGACCAGTTTTCCACCCCAAGTCTTGCAACTTCTCGTTCAAATATGTCTACGTGGCATCCAAGTGCGGGATGCACGTGACAATTGTAGACCATGTAATTGCTCCTATGGAGTCAAGAGATCCATATACATCAACAGTGGATGTGTGGCAATTGCATAGCGTAATGCACTAAGAGGGTATCCTTTTTTTGCAATATCCACTTCGATGAGAGATCACTACCCCAAACACACTGGGCAGTACTATCCTAATATAACCACAAAATAGCTTGTTGCATTTTACGATCAAAGCCCATTGCAGCCACCATGACCTCAGCTATGTAGTCCCATTGAACTGTATCAAAAGATTTTGCTACATCCACTTGCATAACAAGGACGTCTTGTTTAGTATATTTGGCATATTCCATCACTAGATATACATTCACAATATTATCCCTAATTTGCCTTCTGGGGACAACCATATTGTTGTGGATGCAAACCATGAAAAAGCAGTCCGCCAATATGATTTGCAAGCATTTTAGTTGCCAATTTGTAGATTTGCCATTTTTCTATCTTTCTTTGCTGATTTACAGAGACACTCTTTGGCTGCACACGTCTCATTTTTGAAGCTTTACACTAGCATCTTTGAGCCCTTGGACCTCCAAGGCCGCATGTGCTGTTATTTTCCCATCTTCCCTTGCATTCTTTGTAATGAGGCCTTAAGCTTGGTAAACTCCTTCCTGAGGTTCCGCTTGTTTCTGAAGGTCCTTTTTGAGACTTGCAATTGCTGGGGGAAAATGTCCTTGATTGCCACTATGGTGTCCTGCATAATTGGAGCCAATACGTGCTTTGGGTTCTCCGCTACATGATTTTCCACCCTGTATATCAGCTCCTTCAGCTTCCCTTATTGTCCATTTAACATATTATTGCATGTGAGCAGGAGAGATTTGCAACCGCATGTTTTGCAAACATTGTTGTTGTTTTTCAAGTACACGATCTTGAGTGATCAAGGTAATGACTATTGCTTCTAGTATTCTACCATTCAATGAATCCATTCAAACAAAAATATGCATTTTCAAATGAAATGGTGCTTTGCAACGTAGTCACAGCAACTAGGGCTTTTACTTTTTGTATTTCCATTTTCACTCAACTTTGTAAAGATTTCTTGGCCTTCATATTGCAGGGCTTTTTAGCTGAGGGATTGAAGAGGACAAATGCTGGCCTTGGCAGTGTAAGTAAAAGTGGCAGCTTATGGCAATCAAAATGGTGATGTTTGTAGCCTTCATCGTAGTTAACTTGTTTCCATAACATTTACTTGTCTTTTACTGCATCAAGACTCTGTTTTTGCATGTAAAACCATCGATTGTGTGTGGACATATGGTTTTTAATCATAAGGCTTTGCCTACCTTTTTATATAGATAAGGCTTGATGTATTAATCAGGTGCATGTCTTATCTTGCAAGACTTTTTGTTTCAGGTGAAAATGCTGGTACCATAAGAATGTAAGGCTATGGACAGACATATCTCAAACCATGTAGGCACAATAGAAGCGCGAGAATGCAAGGGTGCTTTTAGAGACAAAACTGAACTAAATTGTTCAAGCCACGTGAGGTTTTAGGGGTTAGAAGATTCATGCTTAGATCTCAAACCTTGTAGCCACAATAGAAGCGTGAGAATGTAAGCATGCTTTCAGAGACAAAATTTGAAACAAATTGTTCAAGCCACATGTGAGGCTTTAGGCCCTAGGGGTTGGAAGATTTGCATATTAATGACAATAATGTATTGCACCCACCTCATTGCTATTTTTTCCCCCAAAATGCACACCTAGGGTTAGTGTTATGCATTAGATTCAACTTTGGGATGCATGTGTCTTGCTAGGCTACTAGTAAGGATAAGGGTTTATTAGAAGAATCTGCTCATGTTGTGAAGAATCGGCCCATGTTGTGAGCCCTAATCTATGAAGGGACAAAAGAGGCTGTGAGTGTGAGAGAGCAAGAACGGGCTACCAAACTAACAAAAGTGTGGATGCAATTCATGCAACTAATGCAAATTGCAGCAGCCATTCCCACCAACCACAGCTGTCAGTCACTTGGCAGGCCCCTACACTCCTCCTGTCTACCACCAGCCTGTCAAAATAACGCAGCGGAGATGATAACAAAATCTGAGATCACAAGAGCAAGTAGAGTGCAGAAAATAGACAGCACAAGAGAAGGAGAGAGATAGGCGTGTAACTCTTCTCTATACACAAGATCCCGCAATGAAAACAAGATACAATAGGTGGGGGGCCATGGGACCATTTTATATGGCCCCATGAGTGCAGTCGGCCAGTAGAAGGACAGCCGACTGGACATGAAAATGCCCATGACTAGAAAAACATCAGTTGGCCACCATATCATAGTCGGCCCTCACACGTGTGCAGTCGGCCAGCAGAGCAGAGAGCAACTAGGACTGCCTGTGACCAATCGGCCAGCATCTGGTACAACCGACAGGTCCTACACTGCCTCCCACACCCTGGAAAAATAGGAAAAAATGGGGAAAAAATACGGGGAGTGAGAAAAAAACACCTACTAAGGACGGGCACACCCACAACAAAGGCCCTGGTGTCTGATAAAGATAGGAGATGACTTCTAACACCCCCTCTGAGCTCCTGGCTGTGAAATCAACCCTAGGGAGCTGGAGTGCCGCCTGAGCGTAGCTTGAGGTAGAGACTTCGTGAAAAGGTCCGCCGCATTGTCCTCCGTTGAACAATAAAGTAGCAAGATGTCACCGTCCAAGATCTTCTCACGTACAAAGTGATACTGTATCTCTATGTGCTTGGTCCGGGCATGGAAGACCGGGTTCCGAGCAATAGCTATACAACTCTGGTTATCACACTGGATGACTGTGGGCTCCTTCTTTGGAAACCCAATCTCGCCTAGCAGCCTCCGCAGCCACACAACCTCGCAAGCAGCACCAGAAGCAGCCCAGTACCCTGCCTCTGTCGAAGATAGGGCAATAGTTGGCTGCCTCTTACTGCTTCTAAGCCGAGGGTAAAACTGTAACCTGAAGTGGATCTCCTCGTGTCTGGATCTCCTCCCCAATCCGAGTCACTCCAACCTTGGAGTCTGACTCCATCCCCTCCTGTGTAAAAGAGTCCTAGATCCTTCGTACTCTGCAGATACCGCAAGATCCGCAATCCTGCGTCCCAATGAGACTTCAATGGCGTCTGCATAAAAGAGCTCAACAGCCCCACGGAGAAGCTCAAGTCCAATCTGGTGTTCAGCAACCAGATCAATGAACCAACCAACTTTCGATACTGCGAGGCATCAACTGGCTCACAAGGATCATTAACAGTTAACTTTGTGTTCAGGTCCATCGGCGAAGTAATAGGCTTGCAGTTCTCCATCCCAAAGGCCTCAAGCAACTCATGAACATACCGCTGCTGAGAGACAAAAAACCCCCTTTGGGTCTGCCAGATCTCCAATCCCAAAAAGAAGTGGAGTAAGCCCATCTCAAACTCCTTTGACAAGGCAGCCTTCGTCACGCCAATGTGCTCCACATGACCGCCGGTGAGAATGAGATCATCCACATAAAGGATGATAATCGTAACCATGCCGCGTTCCTGAAAGAGATACAGGTTGGGATCTGCAACCGATCTCTGAAAACCAGTCCGAACAAAGAAGGAATCAATCTTCTGACTCCAAGCCCTGGGAGCCTGCTTAAGACCATACAAGGCCTTACGTAACCTGTAAACCATCGCTTCTGATCTTGGAACAACAAAGCGTGGAGGCTGCTCAACATACACCTCCTCCTGCAGGTCACCATTAAGGAACGCAGATTTTACATCCATTTGATACACTAGCCACCTCTGAGAAGAAGCAAGGGCAAGAACGGTCCGAATCGTGGTCATCTGTGCTGTCGGTGCAAAGGTATCCTCGTAGTCGATGCCTGGCCGTTGAGCATAACCTTTAGCCACAAGTCTGGCTTTGTGTTTGTCCACTGACCCATCTGATGCATATTTGGTCTTAAAGACCCATTTGACACCAATGATTGACCGTTTCGACGGCCTCGGGACCAACTCCCATGTTTTGTTCTTCTAGATGGCATCAAGTTCCACTTGCATGGCTTTCCTCCAAGTATCCTGTGAAAGGGCTTCCTTCACGGAAGTGAGCTCCTTGTTCCACATAATACGAGACATCAAAGCATTGTTTACCTGAAGAAGCTCCGTTGTATTGCTTTTGTCTCGCGGACTCTTTGCGATCTTCGAGGGCCGTCCTCTGTGGTCCACTCGGAGGGTAATTCCGTGACACCTAACTCCCAAAAGGTGTCCAACAACCACCTGGGTACTCGAACAGATCGTGGAGCCTCTTGCTGTTGGGGGGGCTCTACTCCAGCTGCGGGCTCAACCTCCTGTACTGACTAAGGTGGATCAACTGGAACAATAGTCTGGGAATCCTCATCAGACTCTGCTGGATCTCCAAGAAGTGGCGGCTCCTCGACAATGGATACTGGAACATGCTTATCAAAGACCACATCCCGACTGACAACAATCTCATTCCTATCTGGATCATCCAATCTGTATCCCTTGGAAAGAGAATTATACCCCACAAATATAAGCTTGCGGGATTTGGAGTCAAGCTTCCCCCTCTGCTTCTTCGGAATATGTACATACGCATCACTCCCAAAAACACGGAAGTGCGAGACATCAGGTTTCCTGCCAAAGTATGCCTCAAACGGAGTCATATTAGGTATTGAAGTCATTGGAGACCGGTTGAGGGTATGGACAGCCATTGCCACAGCCTCTCCCCAAAGTGGACGAGGAAGATCACGATGCTCCAGCATGGTCCTCGCCATCTCCACCACAGTCCTGTTTTTGTGTTCTACAACTCCATTCTGTGAAGGCGATCTTGTATTGGCCAATTCCCTCTTGATGCCATGATCTGCACAAAATCTGAGAAATACATTCGAAAAGAATTCACCCCCTTTGTCAGCCCTGAGAGTCTTTACCTGCAATCCAGACTCTTTTTCCACCATCACGTGCCAATCCTTGAACCGTGCAAAAGCTTGGTCCCTCTGTGAAAGAAAGTAGACCCACGTGAATCTGGTACAATCATCAACAAGTAGCATAAAATAGAAAGATCCTCCCACTGATGGTGTCTGCTGGGGTCCACACAAGTCAGTGTGAATCAACTCCAATGGTTTTGAAGCCCGCTTGGAAGCTACTTCGAAAAGGATTCCCTGTGCTGCTTACCACGTATGCACCTTGCCTGCTGCCAACATCTGGCAAGCCAACCACCATCTGGTCCCGGAAAGCTCGCCGCAGTGCATCCACATTTAAGTGGCCAAAACGAAAGTGCCACAGATCTCCGACCTGAGAACCTGTCAATGAGGAGAGTGCAGAGAGCTTGTAGATACCATTCTCCACACCGCCTTCCCAAACAACCTGGCCAGTCTCCGGTCCCGTAGAGCAACTAAATGCTCCTCAAATTCCACCCGAAAGCCAGTCTTGCATACTTCATGCACTGACAGAAGATGAAAACCAAGAGCAGGGACGTAAAGAACACGGGAGGCATGCTTGCCCCCCTTGCCGTCGGGAATAATCTCCATCCGGCAGTGCAGAGTGAGCTTTTATTTTGTTTGGATATACTCTTGGAGGACGGAGAGAGAGATATGATATCTGGACTTATGGGACTATTTTGTCTCGCCCATTTACTTGGGACATGATTATGATATCTGGACTTTTGGAACTGCTTTTGTCTCGCCCAATTATTTTGGGACATGATGGACTTATGGAACTGTTTTGTCTTGCCCATTTATTTGAGACATGATTTTGATATTGGCATTATGGAGACTTATTTAGTCTTGTCCATTTATTTGGGGCATGGACTCTTTCAATTATATTGGATCTCATCTTGCCCACTTCATGGAACATGTTTCTTCCTTGGATATATGGCTTGAAGCATAAAGTTGCGGACAACTTTTAAAAAATTGGGAAGGATGTCACGAGCCTGGACATTTCCCAGTATGAAAGCGGTTTGGTGGACTCCAAGACATCTAAATTTTTGGAAAGTACAAGCTTTGGGAATGGGAGATTATCTTAGAATACAAAGGATCACACTCCTAAAATCTAGAAGGGTTACTATTTTTGGCCTGACTCCGATGGAAATTGTGTTCGCATCATTACATCTGGAATTGAGCATATACCAAGAGTTGCCAGAGTGCGAATGACAAAATGTCCACCAGTTGGGATATTTTTAGAGATAAAGTTTATGGAAGGACCCGTCTCTAAGATTGGGACATGTGGCAAGAAAGTGGACCAAAGTGAGACACACTTCAGCTATCGTGTGGCTCTCCACTTGCCATTGTAGCCTTCACTTGCCATTTTAGCTCATGGGAGGCCCAAATTTATAAATCGGAGCCCTCTCTCTTCATTAAATGAGGCTCTCTTGTTGCACACCAGCCTCTACCACCATTACAGGCTGCCCTAATGATGGCTACTCTCTTTCTCTCTCTCTTGAAGGCTGCTCATGAAGAATACCGGCTGTTGGGGACTGTTTTGGAGGCTTCCATCGCGAAGAAATACTGAATATTTTTAGCCATTGTGCTTGTTGTACCAGCCCTTGTACTTGCTGTACCAGCCCTTATACTTGCTGTACCTATTGTATCAGCCACTGTACTGGCTGTACCAGCCCTTGTACTTGTGCTGTACCTGTTGTACCAGCCACTAAACCTATTGTACCAGCCCTTGTACTTGCTGTCCCAGCCATTGTACCTATTGTACCAGCCATTGTACTTGTTGTATTGGCTAAATGGAGAGTTGTACTTGCTGTACCCGCTCTATTGCATGAAGACCCGTGGTTTTTGGGGAAGAATTAGTACCCACACGGAGGTATATGGTTTATATTGTTGGCTCGGCATTTCTACAGCAATGTGACGGCTGAATTTTATGGTTGCCTTGTGTTGGGCTGTGTTATGGCATTTGTATATGGATAATCTGGCATCTCCCGTGGGGAGAGTAAGGCCCTCAAAGCTTGTACATGATATTCTCCTTGGGTAATAAAATACTCCAAGGGGGGGGGGGGGGGGGGGGGGGGGGGGGGCGCGGGGGGTCTCAGCCCATTCCGGCCTCTATGCAATGTCACATGTGCAAGCTCAATGCTAAAGTTTATGCCAAAATCTCTTTTGAATCAATGGGGTGATGTTATAGCTTTTTGAGTATGGCTTGAGAGTAGGAGCGAATTTGCCCAAGTAGGAGCCTAGCATTACGGACAGTGTAGCTGAAAAGAGGCTTACTCTTTATAAAATATTGCATCAATCCACTCCCACTCACCTAGATCCCAATGAAGATATCTAATAGGACATCCACCATACAACCACCAAAGCTCTGGAGGCTAGATCCAATCTCCTAGAACTCCAATGAAGAAGTTTCTTCTTCATGCTCATAAGCATTGGTGCAAAGTGTTGTGCAGGCGAAATATCAACCCCAACTTGACACCCCAAATATCTGACAGTACAACCTCTGTCAATCCAAGTAAACCGGAGCTCAGCACCCGAATTGACTCTTTGGAAGTCAATAATCCAAAAGCCAACTGACTTATGCCAATTAATGAGAGCCCCTACAACCAAGGAAAACTCCTCCAAAGCAATCTGAAAGGATCATAAACATATGTGTGAGGCCTCAAGGAACATAGCAGTATCATCAACAAGCTTAGAGTCCAAAAACTCATTCTCACTACACAAGGGCAGACTCAAATCAGAAACTCTAGGAGTGGAGCGAAGAAAAATGCTGATAGCCTCGGCAACAATGAGATATAACATGGGGGTTAATGGGCATCCCTGTTGTATAGGGCAAGAGATCTGAAGCGAAGAAAAATGCTCATAGCCTCGGCAATAACAAGATAAATAGGGAGGCTAAGGGGCATCTATATTGTGGTGAGCGAGAGACTTGGAAGCGATCACCTCTACCACCATATGCAATCACACTACTGTGAGCATCCCGATACAAGCATGAGACACCTCTGATCCAATCCTAAGAAAATCCCATACATTTAAGGGTTCCTTCATGGAAATCCCAATCAACTCTATCGTATGCCTTCTCAAAATCTAGCAGTAAGATGGCTAGGGGTTGGTTGCTTTCCTTAGCCCATTCAACTGCCTCTCAAAAAGAGAAGATATTATCAAAGATGCTTCTTTCTTAAAGGAACCCATTCTGCGTAACATGAATCACATCCTACAAAACTGGCTGCAACCTCATGCTTATTGCCTTCGCAAGTATTTTATCGGCAGTCCCAAGTAATGTGATAGGCCTCCATTGACCAATGCTCGTCTTATGACCACCTTTTTGGGATAAGGTGAATAAGACCCTCAGTAAGAGAAGAAGGCATAATCCCTGTGTTCCACATTTCTTGAAGGGCCATAGTGATATCCTATCCAAAGTCATCCCAAAATTTCACGTAAAAGGTGGGTGAGAGGCCATCATCCCCTAGACACATAAGGTATCTGCAATCCATTGGGCATCGGGTGCTTTTCATGTTCCCTTTGTAATGCTGATAACCTACGTCTGATAGCTCTCTCATGGTCAATGACCTTCTGTCTCCTACGTAAGGCCATCATGTGGTGAAAATCACTGACACGCTACAATGTGGAAGCCACACTCCCTGGGCCATCAAAAAAGTCATGGGTTGCTCAAGCATATTAAAATCATCGCCAATGATCCAATGATCAGCATGAGGGAGCAAATCAGTGAGGGCCTTCCAAACAAAAGGAAACCATCTCCCCTCTATGATTAGGTGCATACATGTTCAGAATACCAATGTGCTTTCCATCCTGCATAATGATAATCCACTGCGCTCTAGCAAGCAGAATGACACATGTCCAATGATGCATGCAAGGCAAGATAGGGGCTGACACTGAAATACATACACCACCTTTGGTCCCTACAGCTCCCGACCAAAAGGTGTTACCGGATAATAACCTGGCAGATCTACCACATTGTCTAACATCAAGTTTATGCTCCTGCAAAAGCAAAATGTCCATAGAGCCTTCCGTGACTGTAGAGTAAAGTTGGTTCCTGAAAGCTATTCCCGACGACGCGGAAAAACACCACCAAGCCCATGTATGTTCCATGAGACAATCCCATGAAGACAAGGACCGAAAGCTGTGATCAGATCTCGTGGTTGATGAAGAAGGACCCCCGTTTCAAGGTGGTTATGCATCTTGCATAAGTGAGGGAGGGGAAATTCTCCAAGGAGAGGTCCACCTTTTCTTCCCATTCTGGGGAGAAATGCTTTCCCTTCTCAAGAATGGAAGAAGGGGAGCGTAATGTAGCATCATCATTACAATCCGGCTGCAATGCAAAATGTGACATATCATCATCGTTACATTCCTGCTGCAATGCATCCTCGTCACCGTGACAAACCAACTACAAAGCATCCTCATCCTGTGCAGAGCCATCATCATGTGTAGCCAGGGATGCAAAGGGGCTAGGGTGTTTCACTGAGCACATAGGTTCCGGCCCAGGGATGGGGGTCCAGGGATGCCTGCCATCCCTAACCATCACCCATCGCTGTGTAGTATGCTGTGGTGCAGGAGCGGCAGTAGAGGGAGACATCTGATGGACATGTCCATGCTGCCTCCTGATGTGGCCATCTAGGACAATCTCTAGCAATATGACCATTCTGGTGGCAAATATGACAATCTGCTCTCCCAGCAATCTCCATCCTCTGTCGAAAGTGTGAGCCATCCAGTCTCTGTAATAAGATGTAACCATCAGCAATGGAAGGGTCAGGAACAAGAACAAAAACTCAGGGTACTCCATTAGAGTTTGTGGTAGTTATGGAAGCAGAAGAGGCTAGCCCTGGAAGGACATGTACTTCCAAGACTTGACCAAATGCAGCTCCTCTGGAGGGCAAAAGCCTCCAAAAAAACCGAGGAAGAGCAGGAAATCTGAGAGAAATCAGAGTAAGGCACTGATCCTCTGCCACAGGATCAAAGTCCAGCCTGTACTTGAAGAAGAATAATTTCTGTGGGCCAAGGGGAAAAGGGCTGCCGGCAAGTGCATGAGATGTGGCTTCTGGGGAATTGAGGTCAACTTGGAAAAACCCTCATCCAAGTAAACGTGCATCAAGAAAGTGCACAGCCAGCTTGGAAGGGAGGGCTGCTAGAAGCCAACTTCTAACTTGAGAGTGGGCAGGGTGACAACCGTAGACCCTCCCAATGAGAGTGGTCTTCATTTCATTGTCGATGTTGCTTTAAAGGATGAGAAGCTCGTCTTGTGAAAAATTGATAGTTCTCACAGCCGGTGGGAGTGGAGAAGGATTGGCTTGGGCAGAAGCCATAATGCCAATCAAGGGACGGGCGGCTGACTTGAACACAATAGGAGTTTTCCTTAAGCTGGCGTAGGCAACAAAGCGGGAGGGGCAGGAAGAAGGGCTAGAAAAGAGGCGAAGAGGGATGGAAGAGGAAGGAAGGCGGGATGATTGCAGAGGCAAAATCTGGGTGACAAGGCGGGCAGGAGAGGCCAGACAACAGGAGATGAGATGGCAAGCAAGAGCATTGGCAACCAGGTGACGGGCAGGAGCACTGGCTGGAGAGAGGATGGAGGCGCTCACGAAAGGAGAAGAACTGGCGGGCAGGTGATGAGCAGGAGCACTGGTGGGCTGGAGAGAGGATGGGCAGGAGAGGGCGGATGGCAGGAATGGAGAAGGCGGGCAGTAGGCAGAAGGCGCTCAGGTGTAGGGAGGGGACTTGCGCAGTAGAACAGGGAGCTTCATCCATCCAAGCGTTCGAGATTTGAGATTTAACTTCAGCCAAAAAGCGCGCTTTTTGAAAAAAGCATGGCAAGAGATTAATATTTGTGCTTGAAAAGTGTGCCTTGGAAAAGCATAGATTGAATGCCATTATTAGCTTTTGTGAGAAGCATGCATAAAAGCACGGATGTCCTTAGGCCAAACTGATATTTTCACTATTTTTGACTAAAAATAGAAAAATCTTGCAAAAAGCAAACTTGCTTTTTGGGTGCTTTCCCCGTGAGATCAAAGTCGTCCTCTTTCGCATTGAGAGTGAAGATTAGGGGATTTATGATACTCTGGTAGGTTAACTGGTCCTCTATTCTCCCGTCTAGGGCTACATGACGTGAGTTTCCTCCGTGAGATCGAAGTCCTCCTCTCTCACATTGAGAGTGAAGATTAGGGGATTTATGATACTTTGGTATGTGAACCGGTCCTCTATTCTCCCGTTCTAGGCCTACATGACGTGAATTTCCTCCATTTTCCGAGTCGAAAACCCTTAAAGTTAGCTTCTTGATTCCTCTCTTCTCCTGTTCTTAGATGACTTCTTTGCAAGATGTTGATGATTGCATGGACCTATGAGACTTGTTGAGAAATATGGGTGATCCAACATCCATATACCTTTGTGAATGTCTATGTGAACATTAGTAGAAGGTACATGGTGTAGTCCTAAGGTTCCTAGAGTCAGAATTACAAGAGTAACTTGGTGATTCTCTATCACTCACTTTCTAGGTTGATTCTTCACCGCACTTGTGTAGGGGAGGTGGAGGGAAAGTAGAGAATAGGATATATTTTTGGATCTAGGTGCCGCTTCATGAGAAGGTATAATGGGCCTTACCACACTCATTCTAGTGGGTGAGACCTTCATTGTTGTAACTACTTTGGGTTCCATTGAACGCATATTCATAATCTTCATGCTTAGGAAACCCATATTGAACAATTTGGTTAAGAAAAAAACATTAAAAACCTCCCCTAAAATTGAATCTGGAATTTCTTGCCTATATTAATGTCTACAAAAGACCCAAAGATCAAAAAAGCGTCACACAATAAATCCACAAATGACTAGCTTATGGAATAGAAAATAAACCAGGTACCTCAGATTAGGATGTGTCGCATGGAGGGCTGTCTACCCGTGGTGGGGTAGAGGTGCAGCTGGAGCACTCGAAGAGCTCCACCACCATCACCCTCCCGTCTGGACAGAGAAGTTCATGCCCAATATGTGGCTGAGGTGTTCAAGTTGCCCGCACATGATCTGAAATATAGGCCAAGCCCCTCCTTGGAAAGACAGTCTGACTGGACCTCGAGGGAGCTGAGTGTACGTATCGTGTGCTTCTGTATAACAGCCTTTGCTTTCCTTGTCTGCACTCTCAGAGGGTGTAATGCATCTCGAATACGCTTGATCGCGATTGGGGCATGTGACTCCTGGGGGATGACCGTTGCAGTGCAAGCCATGTAGTATGAGTGTGCAGGTGAAGTAGGTGGGAATGGATGAGCCTGTCAATATCCTAGTGGGTGGTGTAGTAGGGTGCATTCAAACTATACTGAGCAAAGTGCTATTTGCACGTGTGCAAAGTGAATGTGATAGTTGTCTATTCAAAGCAAAGCTTTATTGATTTTTTGGACATGTTTTAAGCTTCCTCTCCCTTCTGTTATGCCAGAAAAATAGACTTTCAGAGTTGACTTTGACACCTGATCTTTATAAGCATGGTGACCTTGAAGGATTAGAATACTTGGGCATAGTTAAATCTGCCTTACATATATTCATAACACCATGCAATTTTTGAGGTACATTTGTATGTTGCTTTGGATTGCTTTTCTAATTTTTATGGAGACAAGCTATCAGACTCCTATGAAATTCTAGACAGAAACCTGCAAGAGCATGTTGGGAAGTGTTCTGGTTCATTTGTTTTTCAATCGGTTTGCATGTGACTGTTCTCGTTCCTGTTTTGAATTTCTCTATTCTTATGTGTATGCAGGTCATTATTGACTCTCAGCCACTTACGGTTGCTGTGCTAGCATCGATTTTGTTTGGAGAGACTATAGGAGCACTAGGTGTTTTGGGACTGGCAACAGGTGTCATTGGTCTTCTTTTGTTGGAGGTTCTTTCTATTCATCTTGGTTACAATGTTTAAACCAGCAGATTTTCTTTATATTTATCCTGCAATGCTATGTACATTTATACAAGTAGCTTCAACTTCTGCTGCAAAAATACTGTCTGAGCAGGAATTATGAGTTTTGAGACAGTCTCATTATTGTCTGAGCAGAATGTTGTTTGAAGTGTAAGGGCACTAAGGTGAAATTTCAATTCACCATTGACAATAAGTTTGCATCAACGAAGCACTTTGAATATTCTTTCTACACCACTAAAAGCAGCAGGGTTACAGCCAGTAGTCTTATCTTTGGTCATTTGACTCTTTATATATTGATGGCTCCATACGTGGGGGTCTGTGATGGGGATGGGGACACACTGAGACATATAGTGAGAATTAGGGCTACTTGACCTTAACCATCTTTGTATTATGAGGATCAAGCCACCAATCAGCTTTAGCCTGTCCACTAATTGTTATCTGTTAAACAAATCCATATCCACCCAAGGAGGGAAATCTCGGAGCTTGCCCAAGCTTACATCTAGACCAAAACAATGCCTAGGCTTCTCACCCAGTTTCCGGTGTACCATACCAACAAACCTGAGACATAGAAGGTACAACGTGTGTACCTTCCATGTCTCCGGTGTACCATCCCAACAAACCTGAGACATATAAGGTACAATATGTGTACAATCTGTAACAGCAGATGCATAGAGCATCTCGGTGGCCATAGAATCTCCTCTCTGTGATGGGAGCTCACCATATCATCGAAGGATATCCTGGATCTGCAGCTTCCAGGTGGAGGGATGAGGCCTCCGAGATCTGGGGCGTCTGGCTTGCCAGTCCTGGACGGAGAGAGAAGACACTCAGAAGGGATCACGCTCGCTCACCAGTGACACCTTTGTGTACGTGGGACTAGAGGATCATGCATCTGTGTAGGCAGTCGTGGACCTGGCTGGTCCTGCTGCTGTTCTGTAGTTGGTGGCTGTGGGCCAAAAAATCTGTGATGGAGGTCTGCAAGGCACCACACTGGCTTTGTCTCTCGGAGTGCTGCCTCAGCATGAGCTCTTTGTGACGGTGAAGCTCCAACTAATACATGCCTAAACATCTCTGGTCCTCCTACTGGATGACCCGTGTAAAGGGGCTGAATCTGTCCCGGAAGAGAGAATGAAATCGCCCTTGGGTCTCGTAGTGGCAGCTGAACAAATAGTGCTCCTTGTCCTCCACCTCACCAGTGGTGCATACTCTGCATATACATGCATCTCGTGGGATGCTTGGTTTTGCCAGAAGGCAATGTAAATGGGATGCTTGGTTTTGCCAGAAGGCAATGTGAAGATGCCCTCATCTGGCCAATTGTAAGTACCCCTGGCCCTAAGAAATCTGCTGACACTCACAAAGATCAGCCACATGGCATGCGACATGTGCATATGTAAGTACCCCTGGCCCTCAGAAATCTGCTGACACTCACAAAGATCAGCCAATAATCTCCTCAGCTATACACAATCTACCGTAGTGGTGAAGGTTACCTTGTACTCAGCCTCGCAGGTAGATGTGGTAGCACTCAACAAAGATATGCATGAACTGCCAAGAAAATAAAAATTCCCATTGGTGGATTGCCTGGAATCATAATCACCAACCCAGTCTGAATCACTGTATGCATAAAGTTGCAAGGTATCCCCCTTAGGATAGAACAAAGCAAGATCCAGGGTACCCTGTAGATAACGGAAATTGGGTTTCACAACTTGCCAATGCTTTGTGCCTGGGCTGTGCATGAATTTGCTCAACAGAGGAAATGTAAAGCAAAGAAGGTAATGTCGTTTTTCTTTCCCACCAGAGACCCCCCCCCCCCCCCCTCCTTTTCTGTGGTAGCTATTTTTTTCTTTTTCTCTTTCTTTCCTTCTTTCTTTCTTTCTTTCTTTCTTTTTTTCCCTTTTTTTTTTCCTTTTCTTTTCTTCTTTTCTTCTTTTCCTTTTCCCTTTTCTTTTTTCTTTTTGTTTTCTTTTTTCTTTTTCTTTTTCTTTTCTTTTTTCTTTTTCTTTTCTTTTTTCTTTTTCTTTTCTTTTTTCTTTTTTTTCTTTTCTTTTCTTTTCTTTCCTTCTTTCTTTTTTCTTTTTCTTTTTTTCTTTCTTTCTTTCTTTCCTTCTTCTTCTTCTTCTTAATCATAGTCCTTGCTAGTGGACACATATGTCCTACTTTAGGCAAAGACCAAAAAACACTTCATTCTTCTCACAAAAAAGAGGACATGCCTTTAGCTCTCAATGTGGAGGGTCCACTATACACTTCATATTCTTCTCACAAAAAAGAGTAAATGCCTTTAGCTCTCAATGCGGAGGGTCCACTATACACTTCATTCTTCTCATTCTTCTTCTTTTCTTTTTTCTTTCTCTTCTTTTTCTTTTTTCTTTTCCTTTCTGCGCCCTCCGCCCCTTCCTTTCCTCTCTTCTCTCCCATCTCTAGCCCGTCCTTGTCCCTCCGGCAACGCCCTCAGGTTGTGGGTATTTCTTCATTGTCTCGGTAAGTTTCGGCCTCTTCTGGTCTTCACCCCCCAAGAGAACTCCATGGCAGCCGCTCCGTCTCCCCCGGACCAAGGCCGCCGTTACCTACCCTTCGTTTTCCGAAGCGGACCTGTAGCTTCTCGCTATGACTGTCACATCCCTAAAGGCCTCCACTCTGGTATGCAAGATTGTCGGTAGCCGCCGTGCGCGTGGCCAACTCAGAGATCTTCAGGCTAGCCTCCTAGGTGCGCCAACAAAGATCGCAGATATTCATCCTTTGGGGCGCGGCGACTACCAGGTTGAGTTCGACTCACTAGCGGCGTCTGTCAGAATATGCTGCGGAGATGAAGACAAAATCTGAAAACACAAGAGCAAGTGCAGTGCAAAAAAATACAGCAATAGCGAAGGAGAGAGAGAGGCGTGTAACTCTGCTATATATACACAAGAAAATCTCGGTGACTGAATACAATGAGTGGGGGGCCAAGGGACCATTTTATGTGGCCCCACATGAGCAGTCTGCCTGTTGCCAATCATCCACTGTGAGATTTGGTCCCCAAACCGGGCACTGTAAATCATGATGGTGCGTACTGAAGTGTCAAACAACCAATGCTTGGTGCAAGGCTTCTGGAAGTGGGCCTGGAAACACACTCTCTCTCCAAGTGTGCTAGAGACGTGTATCCTCTCGCAAGGCATGCATGGGCAGCTGGTATCACAGAGAAGGTCGGCGGGCATGGGAAGACCACTCCAAGGTAGAGATGTGTATCCTCTCACAAGGCGTGCATGGGTGGCTGGTATCACAAGGAAGGTCGGGCGTGGGAAGACCACTCCGAGGTAGACATAAGATGAGACGATCTCCACATGGGCTCCTCTATAGAGAAATGACCATCCAGACCGCACTCGATAGGTGTTAAAAACCATGACTTTGGTTTTGCCAAGGTTGACCGCCGGTGAGGTCTGTCGTCACAAAATCTCTGCAAAGCATCTAGATGTCTCCGTAACCCCTCTGTAGAATCAGATATAAGGACTGTCAGTTGCATATAGCAAGATGAGCATCACCGTCTGAGCCAACTGTGAGTTTGTCCCTCCAAATCTGTCCACAAACGATGTGATCTCATCTATATACATCAACGGTGTAGCATGGTGAATCTTGAGCCAGAAAAGGTGACCCCGAGGTATACATAGGATCAGACAATCTCCACCGGAATGGCCATGTAGGTGAACCACGTCATGGATGCAACAGAGTATGGTGTATTGAAGACCATATCCTTGGTGTTCCCAAGGTTAATCCCATTGCATATAGAAGTCTTGTAGCGCATCCAAGTGCCTCTGTAGGGCCTCGAGAGAATATGTAATTTGAACAAAATCATCAGCATATCATAAAATGGAGACTAGTATGCCGGCTAGTGATGCTCCTCCTCCTTTCCGGTCAATGCAGTCTGAGATCTCGCCTGTGTAAAGGCTGAAGAGGATAGGGACAGTGGGCAGCCCTGCTTCACCCCAATCATGTTGAAGATCTCCTCTGGTAATCTTTCAGGGCATCTCACTCGTCCGATGTGACTGACTCATAAAAAGCAATGATACCCCAAGGCATGCCGGATGGGATGCCTTGATCTTGGAGGCGCTAGAGAAGACGGGCACAAGGCACCATAGAAAAGGCTTTGCAGAAATCCACAAAGCAGCAGTAAATCCAGCAGCTGTGGGCTCTGGCCTCCTTGATGATGGTCGTGGGTGGAGAAGCTCCTCCAAAATCCTACATGGCCACCAAGTGCTCTGTGGCATGTGCCCCTCTCTCTGTGCTAGTATGTTGAGCTCCGACTCTTAAGTACTGACCCATAGAGTTTGGCCAATGTGTGACTGATCATGATAGTTAGCAGTTATTGGGATCCATGGGCTATCCGGCTTTATGGATGGGGGCGATAATGTGAGATGACCAGGTGGGTGGAAAGCCTTCCGAAAGAGCTCGATTACACTAAAGGACGGTTTTTTTCTAGCACTGAGACAGGCCCTGGTACCCTACACTTTGAATGCCTTAAAAAAGAAAGTTTATTAAGTACATGTATGTACTTGTAGCTATAACTTTTTACACAGGCGAGTTCTACCAAAATTTGAAGTGTAATTCTCTCTGACTTAGTGCATAGAACTGTGTTGGGTAAGATATTAGTGTTGGAGAATGCACAGGCGGAAGCATAAACTGAACAAGAGAGAGAGTAGAGAGAGCTTGTGGACAAGATCACCTTTTATAATAGTTTGAAGCTTTACAATGGCAATAGCTAGTAAGAGAATGTTGAACTTGTGCAAGGGAATTGATGAAATACAAGTGAATATGAGAGGCCCTTATATAGTGAGGACAAAAGCTGGCTGACTGCAGGATGAAGCTGGCCGATTGGCCCAAGACAAATAATCCATGTGAAAATATATAAAATGCCCAATAAATAGGCAGAGTCCCATAACACTGAGATGCACAATTCTAACACCCCCTCTGCAGCTTAGAGTGTGCAAGAGTCTGAAGAAGATAAGCTGATGAAGATACAACCATGGACCCTCCAGCACCGCGAATACTGGAATCACCTCGGAGAGAGCACCCACCAACCTGTTTCCTCGAAACAAAATGCCACCACGAACAACAAGAAACTTTGCTTGGCTACGAATTCCCACACAAGTGTGCAGTGAACTCCCAGAATAGATGATGAGCTGCATGACACACCGCGCCCATAATCCCCAACAGTGGATGGAAAACACATCACTTCCCAAAAGCCTCGAACAATGTACTCGGAACAGATCCAGTTCATAATCTCTACTACACAAAAGATAAGCATGTCCTGCCAGATGTCTAATGCTTGGAACTCCAAATCATGGTTCCCATGCACCAGTAAGTGGAGTTGTAATCAGCCCCCTCTCCCATCCACAAGCCTCCTCTCAGCTCTGGCTGGAAGCACATTGGGGAAACTGCATGTATACTAGAGAAGTACACCATCTAGGTCCTTCTGAGCCAGAAGTGCCTTGGGAGCCCTAGAAGTGCTACTAGAAGAATCTGTATCAATGTCGTGGTCGTGGCTTTGACCTTTCTTTGAGATGAAGCCTTGCCCTTGGTCTTGCCCTTCTTCTTGGACAAACAATCCTTGGACAAATGTCCTCTTTCTCCCACAAGAGAAGTAGCGACTCCGACCTTTCTTCTGAACCGAGGAAAGTGCCCGGTCAAAACTGTTGACAGAGGCGAGGATGGACTCTTCCTTCAAGAGTAGGGAGCTAAGATGATCAAAATCCAACTGAGTGGATGTGACCTGGCACCTCAAAGATTGAGAAATCACGTCATAGTCCGGGGAAAGCTTGGTGAGGATAAGTGCAACGAGCTAAGCAGAGGATAAAGCAGAACCCATAGCTAGTAACTGGTCATGGATAACCTTGGCCTTCTTTAGAAACGATTGCATGGAACTGCCTTTAGGGAATAACAAACCATAGAGCTGCCCTTGCAAGGTAACTGTCCTCATCGACGAATCTCAAGCAAAGAGATTCTCCAATTTAGACCATACCTGATGAGCACTGGTGAGAGTTTGCGCGGCCGGCGAGACCTCCTCTGTGATGGTCCGCACAAGCACTAAATGCGCCTTCGAATCTCGATTCTCCCAGTCATGTAATTCCGCAAGGAATTCATCCTCTTGATCCTGAGTCCACCTCCTAGAGTTCTGAGGACGCTCGGGCTTCCTCTCAATGCCTTGAACAATATCCCACAAACCCTTGTGGATGAACCAAATCCGCATTTGAAGCTTCCAATGGGCATAGTTGGGTCCTTTCAACTTGTCATCCTTGTTCGTACAAGGGGGAGCCCTATCCACAGCAACAAAGAATACAAATCTCAGCTCTCCAAGACTCCTCTCAAGTACTTTCCAATGAAGCAAGGCTCCAGAACCAATCAGCAAAAAGAAACCACCGGGAACCTCCTACCGGAAGGGTAGGAACTCGTGGAGGAGGAAGATGTACAGCCACTTGTCTGGCAACACCACATGCAAGAAGCTCACCACAACTGATGCTGAAAACAGAAAACGCAGCCAATAATTCCACAACCTTCCTCTGAAGAGCAAAACACAGCCTGTAGGGCTGGCCAACAGCAGCAAGAGGACTGGCTGGACCAGAAAACGCAGCAAGGCAGGTAAATGCAGACACTGAAGATACTGATCTGTAGCCAGAGAAGCTATGGAAGCAAAACACAAAGCACAGTCGAATACAGCGAGCAGTTTGCAAAAGGATGGAGCAGTGTATGATGGTGGTAAGTTGAGAGGTGAGCTGCTGTGAATACCGTGATTTCTCTGGGGTGAAGTAGCCAGTGACGTAGATGCATCTGGTCTCCACGGCCTGTAATCGCATCCACATAATGCGTGCCTTCTCATCCTTCCAGACTATGGTAACCATGGGTTGTAGATGTGTTCTGAATAGTACCGCCACTGCTCCCGACCCTCATACCCCTCCTGAAGTGCGCTCTCCCCATAAGAATCTCCCTCAATCCTCTTGGGTTGGACCATAGTGTACCATTGCAGTTCCAGAATGCCATTTGCAAGTGGTCGGTCCCACAGATCCTGCATCCCTATTTGGGACGTTGTCGTGAAGTGTGCGGAGTAGCCAGGAAAGTACGAAACTTCTAGCTGTGAGAGTTGGTGTTGAACCTAACAAGGAAACTCACATACAAAATTTCCCAAGGAGTATTGAACATCACTATTTCCAATGACAAATACATGTGTCCTCTTCCCTCAATATAACCTTGAATTCCTCCAGATAATTGCACGGAATTGCATGAAATCCTTTGAACCATTCACATGTGGGCATAACAAAGATTTCCAATTATTCCAATATACATGTGGCCAGTTACATCCATTACATCCAGTGCCCTCAAATCCTTTATTTCGGGATGTACTTTATCACCTGAAAACCTGCCTTAATATACTAACATTTCACAAGTAAAATATAGCATTTTGCATAGCTTTATCATGCTCATGAGATTTAGAAAATTCCATGGCTTGAATTTCAAAAAAAATCCGATCGAGTAGGAAGTAAACCACCTTTCGGAACCTTAATTTCCACAATACTCCAAGTCACAAGATCTTCCCTTTTCTCAAACCCTTTAAAGGTATACTAAACAAGCGATTTTTCCCATTTATTGGTTTATACATTCAAAGTAAAAATAAATCCCACTTAACTGCAAGTAAGGATAGATGGGATTTTCATCGTTTTTCTTCTTTATTTCTCTGACGGCGGATCGCTGCAGACCACTGAAGGCAAATTACAAGCATTTGATGGAAGCTTTATCATTGGATAGCTCTCATTATCCTCTATAATTCTAACTCCTACACGACATAAACAGAAGCACTCTCTTGAATTTTTTAAACTCTGGTTGGATGGACGCTGTTCCTCCAACGCTGCAGAATACTTTTTCCACACTGGTTCGCCGCCGTGAAGCTCCGGTGTCTTCTCTCTTTCCCGCGGCGATTTCGGTGCCCATACCCGCCAGCTTCTGCCAGCTGTATATACCATTAAGCTGCGTATTTTCTAGAAATCCCCCAACGTATTGTTAACCTTAGCACTAAGGTTATAAAACATAACCTTAGCATTAAGGTAGCAAGCCTTATCCACAAGACTCCCAAGGCATTAGCACCATGTTTTAAGTCTTAACCACAAGACTCCCAAGGCATTAGCACCTCTATGAAAACATGCTTACTAGCTTCATGTTCCATATCTCCACTCTCCGCATTAGATATACGTAAGATACATATGCTTCTACATGATGATCCATGAAGTCCAAGTGCAGTTTTCTATCCGAACATTTCCCCAACATTCAATGAACTCTAGAATCTCCAATTACCCATTCAAGTATTTCTTCATGCCTTTATAAATGCATTCCTTTGTGCATTGGTATGCCCTCATGCCATCATATATATCTGGATGCTTCTAACTTGCCCATGAAGTCTGAGTAACAGCAAAAACATCATCCTCCATACTCATATACAAAAAACTCCTAAATCTGACTCAGCCTCAGCTTGTCTTATTGAACCTCATATACAATATGAACATATGTACATGGCATCATATAATGACTCGTCATGGCACATAACCTCATGCATCTGGATGTATATTTGATGAACTCACATGCACGGTTTCACATCATAGACGTGCCATGGCACGACATCCACCCCCTCTAAACCTGCACATCCTCTGGTATGTGCCAAATCATCATCAAGATCTACATATAGCTGGATGTCGTCTTCATCTTCTGCAGTTCCAGGAAGATCATCCTCTTCCTCTTCAACCATATCCATACTTTCACTGTCAAGCTTCTCATCCTGAATCTCTTGTGAATCAAAAGGATCACCATCATGCCTTCTTTTAAATATCTTGATTCTTTTGCCAGCCACAAGATTCTTTACTTCTGTTCCATCAAGCTCACACAGAGTATATGTGGCATTTCCATGCACATGCCTGACAATGTAAGGGCCAAACCATCTTTTTGCAAATTTTCTTTGAACAGTGAATTGGTTGTCAAGGCTACTATCATACATTAGAACCCAATCACCTTCTTCAATAGGTTTTGGCCGGAGTCTGTGTCTACTATCAAATCTTTCTTTATTTTTCAGCCTTGCATCTTTCAGGCGAGCTTTAGCAAGCTCTACATCTTCAGGCCTCCTCTCCAACTGTCTTATTCTCAATGCAAGGAGGTCATCTCTGCTCAATCCTTCCATCCAGGGCAATACATTCCAAGTTAGAATTACTTCTTCAACGGGCATCACTGGCTTCTGACCATACATTAATTCAGCAGGCATGTATCCTGTCACTGAGCTATGAGTTGTACGGTCAGCCCACAAGGCATATGGTAGCAGCTTTGGCCACACTCTCATCCTTTCTCTGCATGCCTTAGCCAAAGCTTTAATGATTGGAGGATGTCCTCGCTCACTTTTCCCATTGCCCTCAGGATTGTAAGCACATGTTAGAGACAGTTTGATACCAATTCTAGAGAAGAATTCCCTTGCTTCTTCAACATCTAGCTCTCCCCTATCAGCTGTTATTTTCCCAACACAACCATATCGGCAGATCACATCTTCCAAGAGAAATTTGCATACTGTTTCCGTACTCTTTGTTCTAAGGGCACGCCCTTCTACCTGATTTGTCAAATCTTCTCTTGCAAGTGCTATATACCGCATCTGCCAATTTCCCAAAGGCATTGTAACTAGATCCACTACCCATTTGTAGTGCATGGCAGGTGGGTAAGTTGGTTGTAAGCCATCACGATGTCTCACATTTGAGTACATTTGGCATACTATGCATGTTTCCACATATTGGGAAATATCCTTGTACATTCCTCTCCACCAATATTTTTCCTTTATTTTGGTAAAAGTGGCCCACACACTTCTATGCCCAGCCCAGAGACTCTCATGGAATTCTTTCACAAGCTTCCCTTGAGTCTCTTTATCACATATGACTCTCTGTGGCATAGCATTCCTCTGTTTAGGATGTTTCCAGAGATACCCATCCTTTAGAAAGTAACCATATGCTTTTCTGCGAATCCTCTTAAATTCTGAGTCAGACCAATTTTCTTGTCTTGTTAGAGTGCTCAAATATTGACCAATGAGCAACCAATCTCCTTCATATATTTCCTCAATAAAAGACTCAAGTGCATTTGATAAGCAAATATGATCCCCCTTTGCATATGCTGTAGTATAAAACTTTGTACCCACATCATCAATGTCACTAACCATCTCTTCCTCATCTTCATACCTGGCTCTTGATAGCATATCTGCAACTGGATTATCTTTTCCCGCAATATGCTCAAACTCAGGATTTAGTGACTTGATATAAGCAATCCACCTAAGCATAGCAATATCTGGAGTGGTACAACTTGCTATCATCCCAAGAAGTGGCAAGCAATCAGTCTCCACAAGTACAGATGCCCCAATAAGATATTCTTTTTCACATTTTAGAGCAGTGACTATCCCCCATAATTCTCTCTTGATCTGTGGATACTTTCGCTGCCGAAAGCTTAATACCTTTGCTCCAAATCTAATTACATACCTATGATCATCCTCATCATCTTGCCCTACTGCCCATCCAATCCCAGTAGGACTAGTATCAACTGTAACAATCACAGGCCTGCCACACTCATAATCTGCCTTTCTCAAAATGGGTGATGATTGGAGCAAATATTTCAGCTTCCGCATAGCTTTAATATGTACTGCACTCCACAAAAATTTTTGATTTTTTCTCAAAAGCTGATAAAGAGGATCTGCTACATGTGCATAATGTGGGATCCAAATAACATAAAAGACGCATGCTCCAAGAAATCTCCTCAGCTCTGTAACATTAATGCATATTTCCTTCATTCTTTGTATTGCATCTATCTTGGCTGGACAAGGACGGCGTCCACTAGTACTACAAAGATGTCCCACTATTAGCACTTCACCAACCCCAAACACTGATTTCTGCCCAGATAAAGTAAGATTCACTTCTTCAAGCCTGGATAGAATCATGTCACAATCCTTTATATGATCTGCCACAAACTTGCGGCACCCTTTTGAATTCAAATTCCCATCTTTGTCTTTCTCATCACAGCCCTTTATTGGCACATCATCCAAAAATGGCATAGTTTTTTGTGGTATGAAGTCCCGTAAGACTTTATTCATTCCATTCATCATATGTGCCACTGAGTTAGTGGCTCCCTGTGGTAAGGTACACATCCTTACTAATCCCAAAGGAGTTCTCATTGTGGTCAAGTCCCTGCTTTGCATATCCAGCTGGAACTGATCATATCCCGAATACAGATCACCCATAGAGTATATAGCTTTCCCTGCAAATGCTTCTGCAAACTCATCCACAATTGGACCTGCTCCCACATTCCTGATTGTGACTTTGTTTACAGGTTGCATGTCTTGAATAAAGCGCAATGTCCCATTTTTCTTTGGTACAGTAAACCATCTGTTGGAATATGGGGCACATGAAGGCTCCAAGATTCCCATCTTGATCTTTTCCTTTAGTAATTCCATCAACTTTGGCAAGAGAGCCTTTGGTACTGGAATTGGCCGCAGGTTCCAGGGCACATGTGGAACAGTAAAGATCACCATTGGTGCTGTTACACTTGGATCAACACAACCAATCTCATGCGGCTGAAAGGCAAAAGCTTTCCCATGTTTTACAAGCATCTCCTCAAAGCATTCCCTTTCAACTGGCAACAGAAAATCCCTCTCACCAATCTTCAGCTCTTTCAGAGTTTCTTGAGTAAATTTATGCCCAATTTTCTTCGGATCTCTAAGATTTGGCTGCATAGAAGCTTCATCTATCTTCTCCTTGCTTCCTGGTGGCAAGGGCAAGGCAACTGGCTTCACCTTTTTTGCAACCGTTTTGTACTTTGTATCAACATGAGCATCCATCTCACAATTCATGTTTTTACATTCCACCCCCTCAAATTCTTGGATTATATCATACATCTCCACAGATGACACCCTTATCATTTCATTTCCACCCTGTAAGCATGCTCTTCTCATATCAAAAAGTACATCCATAGTATCTATAAATGACACCTCATCAAGCATCCCTGAAATAAACTCATTCTTCTCCAAAAGACCACACTGCTCAAAACTTTTTTGTTCATTTTGTATATGTTTTTGCATGCCACGCTTTAAATCCTTGCTTTTTACAAAAACCAGTGACCCATAGCTGGAGAATCCCTGAAAATTTGCTGAAAAACTATTTACATTGATTGAGTCTTGCGAGAACTCATTTCCCCTTGTACCATTGGAATCCCGCTTTACAATGGCACCTGGCCAAAATCCCTCATCTCCCTGTAATTCATAAACTCTCTGTTTATCTTTGGGAGTGACTGTGCCCGAAGAGATTCACGATTCCTTTCATGATTAATGCAAACTGTCAAAAACTGAACAGCTTTTTTGCCATCTTTACTCCTTATTCTTGCATAAGCTGAACCATCATCCAAAACCTTTGTTTCCATCCTTACAGCTGTAATGTAGGGTTGCCCAAGAATGAGGGGATACGATGACATCTCCTGAACAAAGAAATTCTGATCATCCTTCACATCCCCTATAGTTACCCTTACATTTGGACATGCTGCATAAAGCTCTCCAGATGAATTATTAGCTGCTTTAATCATCCACCCATGATCCACATCCATTGGCCACTTACATTTGTTGTAGAGATTTTTAGCCATAAGATTTATTTCAGACCCATGATCAATTAGAGCGACATATGGCTCTTCCAAATCACCTATCTTGACAAGGGTTTCAGTGGTGGCTCTTGCCCAATGGCTCCTGGAGTAATGACTCTTTGTAAGAACTTCTTTTTCATCATCCTCTTCCACAAAACGCACTTGTCGTGCCCCATCAGCAGAGTGATTACATTCCACCACATTTTCTCTCTCTTCCTTTTTCTGTACCTGTACACCATGAGTCTTGGAAGTGCTTGCTTCCCCTTGTGATGGAATAGATTCAATTATGGACTGCCTTTTTCTTCGTATAATATCAATTATCTCATCATGAAATTCTTTCTTTGCAATCCCCAAGACTTCCCCTAGTGTGAATTCCACCCTGCTGTTTAGAATTCTCTCTTCAAGCACCTTTTTGAGATCTGTTGCAACTTCAATATCAGATTGAAGCTTGTAGAGTGGACTTTTCCCTTTACCCTTCTCCTTTATTTTTGCTGGCACTTCTTCCATTGAAACATCATGTAGAGGTCTGCTTTGCTGTGGAGGCATATGTGATGGCCCAGGATCCTTCTTTTCACTTCCACGTGTAACTCTTTTTGATGGCCCTCCTTCCTCATTTTCCCTTTTACGTTTCTCCTCTACCTGTGCCTCATTATTTTGACATTTGGCAATATAGGCATGAATGGATAAAGAATCCACAGGCTCCTCCCAGCCAGTCTCAAGGCGTATACAATCACCTGCCTCATGCAAAGCTTGCTTTGACACTTTCTTTGATGCAATTAATTCCATTGTTGACGGCCAAAAATTCTCATTCTCATAATCCTCATCATTCTCAAATCCCTGCTTTTGTTGACCAACCTTTAATCCATAGGTTGCTGCCTCAACCATAGAAATGGCATGACTAGCAGCCATATCTTCTACCAGCTTTTTCATCCCTCCTTTCCCAAAGTTTGTACTCAGCGGAAGTCCAGTCTCTGTAAGATGGATTTTCCCATCTTTGAAGAACACAAGTTGATTTTTAAGAGCTTCTTTATAGCTGGTACAATCCTTCTTTGCATGCTCTGGGTCATCACACCATATGCATCTATATATAAACCCTTCTTTGATTTGAGGCCTTTGCATAGAAGCCTGCCCCAATGGTAGACCTTTTTCTTCGATCCTGGACATCTTCAATTTTAAATCACGCATACCCTTGATAAGCTCATCCATCGGCCCATCTATCTTAGGAATTGTGGCAGCTGGCTTGGATAAACTTTCAGGGGTAACAGCAGCTATGGGGGTTGCAGAGCCCATCACCATTTTATCCCTCCTCCGCTGCCGCTTTGCTAACATAGTGACTGCATCCTCAACATCATTCCAATCACTCTTTAATCCTTGCTCTGTATTTTTATCCTCAAGGAGGATTTCCAATGTCTCCTGGAGATCTTTCCCAGCTGCCTGCAAGAAGAGCTCTGTCTTTTCTCTGTCCAAAGTTGCACGCTCTATTCTTGACAACTGGGCATAACGCTTCTCAAACTCCCTTAGCAATTCTGTGGCAGAAATTCCCATTTTAGGTTTTGTGACCCATTCCAAAAAAGTTCGTTTGGTCACTCGCTCAGAATCCTCCATGAAGTATTCATCCTTTAAAGCAAGTTTGAATTCTTCCCAATTTCTGCCACCCTGTGCTGTCTGCAATCCTTTTATGCGCTCTCTTATTTCAGGAATGCATACCAACTCGAAACTTCGAACCATATCCTCCTCGGTCACCCTATTTAGCTCCATCTCCTTTATATAATTGCGCAGATACTTTGTAATGTCCTTCCCATCAAATTGATCTACCTTTTTCACAATTGATTGTAAGGCTTTGGTCATGGAAATCTGTCCCCTCTCAGCAGCTTGTTGCTGTTGCATGTACATGGAAAACATTTGGAACATCTGCATAACTCCGGGGTCAAAATGAACCCCCTGGCCCTCAGAATTCTCAGCCATAGCTTCCCTGTATATTTCACCACACTCTCACCCCAGCAGTTTCACGTCGGGTTCACCAAAGTTGTCGTGAAGTGTGCGGAGTAGCCAGGAAAGTACGAAACTTCTAGCTGTGAGAGTTGGTGTTGAACCTAACAAGGAAACTCACATACAAAATTTCCCAAGGAGTATTGAACATCACTATTTCCAATGACAAATACATGTGTCCTCTTCCCTCAATATAACCTTGAATTCCTCCAGATAATTGCACGGAATTGCATGAAATCCTTTGAACCATTCACATGTGGGCATAACAAAGATTTCCAATTATTCCAATATACATGTGGCCAGTTACATCCATTACATCCAGTGCCCTCAAATCCTTTATTTCGGGATGTACTTTATCACCTGAAAACCTGCCTTAATATACTAACATTTCACAAGTAAAATATAGCATTTTGCATAGCTTTATCATGCTCATGAGATTTAGAAAATTCCATGGCTTGAATTTCAAAAAAAATCCGATCGAGTAGGAAGTAAACCACCTTTCGGAACCTTAATTTCCACAATACTCCAAGTCACAAGATCTTCCCTTTTCTCAAACCCTTTAAAGGTATACTAAACAAGCGATTTTTCCCATTTATTGGTTTATACATTCAAAGTAAAAATAAATCCCACTTAACTGCAAGTAAGGATAGATGGGATTTTCATCGTTTTTCTTCTTTATTTCTCTGACGGCGGATCGCTGCAGACCACTGAAGGCAAATTACAAGCATTTGATGGAAGCTTTATCATTGGATAGCTCTCATTATCCTCTATAATTCTAACTCCTACACGACATAAACAGAAGCACTCTCTTGAATTTTTTAAACTCTGGTTGGATGGACGCTGTTCCTCCAACGCTGCAGAATACTTTTTCCACACTGGTTCGCCGCCGTGAAGCTCCGGTGTCTTCTCTCTTTCCCGCGGCGATTTCGGTGCCCATACCCGCCAGCTTCTGCCAGCTGTATATACCATTAAGCTGCGTATTTTCTAGAAATCCCCCAACGTATTGTTAACCTTAGCACTAAGGTTATAAAACATAACCTTAGCATTAAGGTAGCAAGCCTTATCCACAAGACTCCCAAGGCATTAGCACCATGTTTTAAGTCTTAACCACAAGACTCCCAAGGCATTAGCACCTCTATGAAAACATGCTTACTAGCTTCATGTTCCATATCTCCACTCTCCGCATTAGATATACGTAAGATACATATGCTTCTACATGATGATCCATGAAGTCCAAGTGCAGTTTTCTATCCGAACATTTCCCCAACATTCAATGAACTCTAGAATCTCCAATTACCCATTCAAGTATTTCTTCATGCCTTTATAAATGCATTCCTTTGTGCATTGGTATGCCCTCATGCCATCATATATATCTGGATGCTTCTAACTTGCCCATGAAGTCTGAGTAACAGCAAAAACATCATCCTCCATACTCATATACAAAAAACTCCTAAATCTGACTCAGCCTCAGCTTGTCTTATTGAACCTCATATACAATATGAACATATGTACATGGCATCATATAATGACTCGTCATGGCACATAACCTCATGCATCTGGATGTATATTTGATGAACTCACATGCACGGTTTCACATCATAGACGTGCCATGGCACGACATCTGGTAGTCCCGGCGGGGCTCGAACCCAATTTAGCATAAACAACCTCCACAATCTCTGTATCAGCCTTGAATAGCAATTGATTGTCTTCCATAAGACATGCATCGACAACTGCTTCTAAATTGGCTCGGATTGTTGCTGGAACACTATCACAGCTCACATTATACCTGGAACTCACATAAATAAGTGCATCTGCAAAATCATTCCATCATTTGGAGTAATACTCTGTTAATTCCAGCACTTCATCTTTCAAATCAGGACTTACAAGGTATGCAAAAGATGCAATCATCATGTTTTCAGAAACCCCTTGATTCTTCATCTCTGTCTCGTAACACCTTAGATAGCTTTCTGGATCATACCCATCAAATATATTGACCCTGTCATATACCAATTGCATCACAATTTCCACGGCTTCCTGCATTTGCTTTTCTTCTTCAATCTTCCTGAACCGCTCTTCAAGCTCTTTCATTTCTGCATATAAATGCTCCATTTTGTACTCTCACCCCAGCGGTTTCACGTCGGGTTCACCAAAGCTGTCGTGACGTGGGCGGTGTCGCTGGGAACACACTGGGTGTCTGGCTGTGAGAGTTACATCCAAAATCCCAAGCATTAAATGTCTTCTCAGCTTCTCATGGAACAAAGTATAGCATAGTATTAACTCAATCTCTTGGCTCAGGCATACATTCAATGGAATTGTCTCCACAACTTATACAAGACACACCATCTTCGACTCTGATGATACAAGGCTTATGGCAAGAGAACTCATCTTCATCATCATATATCATCATCAAAGATTCATCATGGAAGGTCTTCACATAACATATGCTATATGTTTGTACAAAATGTATGACATGCAACAACACTCATGAGATAAAATAATAAAACTCACAAGACATCACCAAATCCAAAGGGTATACATATCTTCAGCATATGCATGTCGACAGCCCATAGCAAGGCTTTAGCAGAGCTTGATATCTTCCACAAGATATAGATAGAGCCTCTTCTATTCCCAGTCGTCTGCCACTCGCCTCTTCAGTCGCCGCCAGCAGCATGTTCACCCTTCACGTCTGTCCTCTGCAGCTTCATTTCACGGCCACTTTATCATTGGCACTCTTCACCTTTTGTTGCTGCTCAATCACCCGAGCAGTCTTCCACAACTAGAAGTTTCAGAATGTCAAATCATCCCCTTAACCATGTGTTTCTGGATGAGGAATTATCCCGCAGAGAGGCATTATGAGGTTTATACTCCATCAGAGCCCCACCCCGCCGTTTGACCCAAGATGGTCACACTCTGCGCTCCAGCGCTTCTCCTTAGCTTCCCAGGTGTAATCCCTCCCTCTTCTTTTTCTGCTCATCAGCCCCCAGTATTATCAGCCCGCCAGCTTCTCAGTTGTGAGCCCACGGCTACTTTCTCCTGCGATCAACTAAATGCCAAGGCGGCAACCTAACAAGGCTCCACAGCAACTCCAGCTCCAGCTCCAGCTGTTCCTCCACCCCAGGCCGTTCCTGTCCCCTCCAGCGCCTCAGCACTGTTCACGCCCGTCAGCTGCCTTTCTTCCCCCTGTATTCGGCGCACCTCTTCTTAGCGGCCAACTCCCACCAACTGCTGTTGCGCCCCCCAGAGGCCCCTACTCTCCAGGCGACTTCCGTGAACAAAGCGGCCCTCTCTCTTGTGGCTGCTGCAGCGCCTTTTGCTAGGCGGCTCCTCACTCACTATCTGCTGCAGCGCCTTTTGCTAGGCGGCTCCTCCCGCCGCAGCTTCTCAGTCCCCTGGCGATTCACACCTTTTTCCCTTGTCTGCAGCGGCTATCCTCCTCTGCTGCAGCAGCTGCTGCCTCCTTTTTCTCTGGTTGCCTGCCGCGTCCCTCTCCCTTCACACCAGCACACATGGGGCTCCCCCCTCCGTCGGCTTCCCGCCGTCAGCTCGCCACCCTCTAGAATATCATGCTGGCCCGCTCCAGAACATCTACGTGGACTATTATAGGGTGGCCACATAATAGATATATATATTTTTTATTTTATTTCCCTTCACAGCCTAAATGATGGCCACACTCACGCCTTTTTCACACCAATGCTCCAAACGACCTGGCCTTTTTATCTTTTATTGCCCTTGCTTCCACAACCTTCAAACACAACCTTCAGTGCCCACATCATTTGGACACGCACACAATTCAAGATGACTGAGCAGCTGACATCTTCTCCAGCATCTGACCTCTCACCGACAGGCTGTAACAAGCTCAACACCAACACTGTTCACCCTGAACACCTGAAGACGCATTTCAAAGCAAAACCTTACACACGCCATACATCCCGTATGTACACAGACACTTAATCCCATGCATCGGGATTTGCATTTAATGGCCTCACATGCATGGTTTCACACCATAAACGTGCTGTGGCACGACAACGTCTCTCTGTAATGATGACTTAGCCATGGATTCATTGTGGCTTTTGGTCTTATAGACCCTTGCGGTCTTTTGCAGACGTCTCTGTCTCTCTCTCTCTCTCTCTCTCTCTCTCTCTCTCTCTCTCTCTCTGTGCAGTACAGTGACCCTGTCTATCCTTCTAGCAGCTAGTCTTTTACTTTTTTCATGTTGTCTCGACATCAAGTTTGCTCATGGTTCACATGTAACAACTTTTTGGTCTCGTAGACCCTTCGGGTTTTTCATAGATGTTGATAACAACTCTCTCTCTCTCTCTCTCTCTCTCTCTCTCTCTCTCTCTCTTTCTACTGTGCGAAATTAGGGTTTCTCCATCTGCTGTTCTGTGAAAAATTAGGGTTTTGCAATTTTCTGAGTGCAATTAGGGCTCCGCCATCTCTCTTTTTCTCTCCACTATCCACACTCTCTCTTTGCAGCCCACCATGCCCACGTAACAGCCCGCCTGAACACTGTCTCTTCACTGGCCACCATGCCATGTGACAGTCCTCCTGAACTTTCCCTCTTTGTGCCCATTTTCTCTCACCTCGCTGCCCACCATGCCTGCATAGCAACCCCACTGCACCTTCTCTCTCTTTGCTGCAAACCATGTCTGTGTAAGTCCCTCTTCTTCTCTCTCTAGCTTCGCTACACTCTCCTTTCACGCTCTTCATTGTTGTTGCCCAGCCCATGTAACTCTCTTTGCCCTCATCTTGGCCTGCACAAATTTTTAAAAAATCAAAAAATCAGAAGATCAGAAAAACGAGTAACTGAATCATGGAATAACAAACTGAAAATGAAACAAGAACTAAACTAAAACTGAAAATGAAACTGAACTAAAACTTAGATCAAAGAAAGCCCTATGTGCTTCACCTAGGCTCAACTGTAAAGAGAGAGAGAGATGACATTGAAGTTTTCAAAGGGTTTCCAATTTTGTACAGTGTGCACTAACTGTTTCTTCCTGCAGGTTCCTACTCAAGTAATTGAGGACTTCCTTAAAGGGCATGGTTTTGTTCACATGGGAGGACCAAGCACTTTTTCCACTTCAACGCTTAAAGAGAATGGCTGGAGTATTTGGGATAGCGGTGAGTGGTGGATGCTTCTAGCTGCTCAGAGTATGGCTGTGGGAACTGTGATGGTCCGATGGCTTTGTCAGTTTTCTGATCCTGTTATGGCTACAGGATGGGTATGCTCTGCATCTTTTAGGATTGAACATCGTGAGACATGTTAACTTGCTTGCTTGAGCTTGATTTATTCTTTGTCTATATTCAAGTTGCAGAAGGTTTGTTCAATCTTGCTTAAAGTTGTTTGTATGTAGTTTTACCAGCTGTAAGCTGTAATTTCTTAAACGTAAAGGAACAAGGTGAAGTGTGAATTCATCTTTGTTTGCTATGCAAAGTTTTTTAGGTGTGGTTTAATGTTATGATTTTCTATTTTAACATTTTCAAATGGGGTGCTTATGAGGACTGAAGAAAGCATTTATGGAACATTAAGCAGTTTCTTTGTTCCCGAATCCAAAGTACAACAGTACAGAGCCTTCCTGGATTGTTGACCTTCAGCCATGAGTTGCCATGGTTTTGAAATGCTTCGAACCTCCTTTGCTCACTGCTTAGCATGGTTGTCTTTGGCCAATTTTGTGGCTTGTTCCTGAATTTCTTTGCTTTTTTTCATTTTGAACTTGAGTGGACGTGTCCTTGCCATGAGAAGTTTAGAGTACCCTACAAAGAGGAAGGAAATGTGATGTACCCTTTCTAGTCTCTCTACTAATGTATGGTGATTCACCAGGGGGAAGTTTCATGTAGCAACAAATGTTAGGCATTGATGGGGGTTTTGTACTCAGATATTGTATTTTGTAGACATCAGTAGGTGTGAGAGTAGGCATTAGAGATAAAAATAGGAGTTATTTTTGGACTCAAGCCAATATTGGCATCTTTTTGAAAATATACACCTTCACTTGATGATAATTTTGGAGTCATTCTTTCAATTTTATTCTTCTTTTTTGCTTCCTCTCCATTTCATGGGAGTTGACTTTATTTACTTCTTATGGCACTCTTGATCTCATCATTTAATTCTGATCTTTCTACGGTAAGTGCATTACAAAGAGGTCTTTTGCTAAGAGAATCAGTCACTTCATTTACTTGTTATAGCACTCTTGATCTCATCACTTACTTCTAATCTTTCTACAGTAAGTGCATTACAAAGAGGTCTTCTGGTAAGAGCATTACTCACTTTATTTTCCTTCCCTTCTAAATACTTGATATCAAAGTCAGAGAGTTCTATCCACCTCTTTGGATGACTACTTAACAACGACTGCATAAATGAGTATTTGTAATATCCCCGGGCGGGATTGAGCACTTTCGAAACACTATAGGTATTAAAACAGTTAATCACTTAAACATTGGAAACCACATCACGAGATTGCAATGCTGAAAACTGAAAATACACCTACAGTGAGCCGGAACGGCCGGCCCCTCTCTCAAATAAGCTTTATTATCTTGGGAGAAAAGATTACAAACTTCATAGGCTTCCAAAGCCAGATGTCCATCCACAATGCAATGAAAGCCATATCAAACAAGTGTTGTCGTTGATGGACTTCAACCACCAGTGCCTACTCTCTCTCTCTCTCTCTCTCTCTCTCTCTCTCTCTCTGCCCCCACAAGCTCTTCTCTTCTCTTTGCTCGCCCCAAAAGGACTCGGCCATCTCTTTCTCTCCTCGTAGCCCCCTCCCGCCACTCTCTTTCGCTTCGCTGTTCGCCGCCTTCTGTTCGCGCCCCTGCTCGCTTTGCTATTGTTCGCCGCCCGCAACTCTCCCACCTTCACTACTGTCCGCCTTCTGTTCACGCCCCTGCTCGCCGCCCACAGTTAACGAGAGGGCACCCTGCTCGTAGACTACACAGAGAGATCTTGCAAGTAGTAAAACAGTTCACACGAAAACAATTTCTAGGCATGCACGCACGGTTAACAAGAGGGCCCCTTCTCGTAAACTACACATAGAGATCTTGCAATGCATCATTGTCATGGACAATCTCCATTCATGAAGTTAGTAAAATTTGTAGGTGCTCCCGGGCACAAACAAAAGTCACTTAGGCCGAGCAGAAAACCCAGTCATCCAAGATCTAGGAAAGGATCCACCAACCCTTGTCGAGGGTGCTAGTCGAGAGCAAGAGAGGCCTCATACCACCTCTCAAGTGGCCACACCTCTTCCATAAGAGGGGAGGGTGCCCAAGGAGGTGCCCACACGGGTGTCCAAGCCCAAAAATGCATAAACAAAGAGTTAAGAGGTACACTAACCACCTGTCTACAGCCCACAAACTAGGTCAGAATACAGATTCACGCGCACGGTTAATGGGAGGGCATCCTTGCTCATAAACTACACATAGGGATCTTGCAGGCAGTAAAACAGTTCACACGAAAATAGTTTCTAGGCATACACATAGAGATCTTGCAAGCAGTAAAACAGTTCACACGAAAACAGTCTACAAACTAGGTCAGAATACAGATTCACGCGCACGGTTAATGGGAGGGCATCCTTGCTCATAAACTACACATAGGGATCTTGCAGGCAGTAAAACAGTTCACACGAAAATAGTTTCTAGGCATACACATAGAGATCTTGCAAGCAGTAAAACAGTTCACACGAAAACAGTCTCTAGGCATGCACACATGTATGCAATGCACCATTGTCATGGACAATCTCCATTCTTGAAGTTAGTAAAATATGCATGTGCTTCCAGGCATGGGCAAAAGTCACACAGCCCACTGGAAAACCCCATCATCCAAGATCCAGGTAAGGATCCACCGAATCCTATCGAGTGCCAATCTAGAGCACAAAGCTCCTTACAAGGGTGGACCATTTGGATAGCCCAAATGGTGACTTCTTCCTCGGCTTCTAAACATATAGTGATCCACAACTCAAAAGCCTCCAAACGTGCTTGAAGCACCTGCATATAGTCCTTGAAATACTCTTCATCCACCTACTTTGCATCAATGGGGAGATAGTTCTTGAACTTAATAAGGTAACGTCTTGATAGCTTGCCACGTGCAAGCTTACGTTCCTTGTGAAACACAATCTGTTTTGACTACAAAATCTCCTCAAGTTCATCCATTTCTGGTGGATCCTAACAGGCTCATTGGGTTCTAGCCCCACATACTTGCGTAGGAGACTCACATGAAAAGCATTGTGTATGCACCAATGACTAGGCAATGCAAGCCTAAAAGCCACTTCATTGATTTGCTTGATCACACAAAAAGGCCCATTATTCGTGGTAGAAAGCTTAGGATATGACCCTACTAGATTTTTTCCGAAGATGAGCTTCCTCAAATTTCAGCAAAACCCAATCATTCTCTTTGATGTCTAGTTGCCTTCTATGCTTGTCGGGCAGCCCTCTTATGCTTGCCCGAAGACGAGCCTTCTCAAATTTCAGCAAAACCCAATCATTTTCTTTGATGTCTAGTTTGCCTTCTATGCTGTCAGGCAGCTCTCTTATGGTTGTCCCAAGACCTTTCAATCATTGTTTGCACGTGGGTAAAGGTAGTATATGTCACTAGTTGGGCATTCTCTAAGCTTCCGGACCTATGGACACGGGCGCCAAGGGTCATGTGGATTGGCATCTCATGGTAGGGGACTGATATCTACATCGAGGGCTAGAAGACTAGATATGAGGGGCTGGCGATTTTAGTCCATGCCCATATCTAGATTACAGTATTCTGGTTGTGGGCTAGGGACATAATGTCTACACCTGGACTAATACAAGCTAAAATAAAGAGAGATTGTCCCAACACATTCTTATGCGCGTGAATCTATGCATCTAGTTTATGTCTAGTTTGTGAGCTGTGCGCGTGAATCTATATTTTGATCTCGCTTGTAGGCTATAGACAGGTGGTAGGTGTGACTCTAGACTCTTTGTTTAAGCTTGTAAGAGTTATAGCTTACTTTGCTGTTTTGCAGCTCTTCACTTCATTAAAATATGGTGGGATAACTTATAAGTGAGTTTAGGCATCTACACTTAATTAAAGTATGGGCGGGCAGTGTTTTCATTGCATGAATGTCATTGGAAATCTGGCATGTGTTGCCCATGAAGCTTGTATCTTAAAGAATCCTTGGCAATACCATCATATTACAAGGGGGGTCGGCCCTTTCCGGCCCTATTGCAGTGTCATTTAAATTTCAGCATTGCTATCTTGTTTGGTTTTGTGCCATTTTATCTTGTTTATATGATTTAAGTGTGTGGCAAGATTGTGATCAACCCCTTTCAGGGCAATTACAAATGCCCATTTGTGAGCTCAAAATCTTGCCATCTTCCCTCGGGAAGTTTCCCATGTAATGCCCAAGAGTGCCTCCGTTTGTCCTCTTCAAAGTCGGCCATGGTGAATGTGTTTTGGACTAGTTTTTGTTTCTTGGATACCTCCACCCACTTAGAGGTCTTGTCAAGGTACTTAACCACTTCTGCCCACTTGGATGTGGTGTCGATCTCCTTCCTCAACCCGGCAGAGGTGGTGTCTACCTCTTTAACTTGGCATTCTCCACTTAGATTTTGGATTTGGTGGCTTCCATTGTGTAGGTCCTCCGTGATTCCCTTCTTCATTGCTTGAAGATTTTGGCGGAGCTTCTTATTCTCCTCCTTGAGTTGTTTCAACTCATTTGCCCATGCAGACTTGCGGACTTCCTCCTCCGCTATGGCTATGGGGTCCCTTATTCCATTGATGGAGCTCTTGAGATTGATGATCTCCTTGTCATAGTGGGCCCTCAAGCTCCCCACTTCTTTGTCGTGTGCCTCTTGTATTGCATTCCTCTCTTCTGGTGGTTCTCCTCTTGAAGGGAGAGGATCTCTTTGACGCATGTATGCATCTGTATTAACGATAGCTTCCATCATTCTTCCCAAATGTCCATGTATGTATATATATATATGTACATATTATGTATCATATATACATACATACATTTGGTGGACCGTGTTATCTTGTTGCTTCAGGGGGTTCGGGTCATAGTAACATAAAAACCCGTTTTGCCCTCTCGAAACGGCACGAAACGTTTCTAGCATGAAGCGTTTCAAAACAAAACGAAACCTGCCCATCAAAACTGTGTTTTGCCCAAATGTAAAGTGAGGTCAAAAAAACGGGCGGGAGGTTTTTTTTTTTGCAAATGCGATTTTTGCCATCATTTCCATCTTTGTTTGCTGCCCATTTGCCACTTCACGCATCCGACACTTCTTCTCTCGGCCGCAACCTGTTGCTCCGCCTCTTTCTCCTCGTCCACTCCTTTTCGCTCCTTCACTTCTTCTCCTCCACGCCTCCTCTTCCTCTTTCTCTCTTCTCCTCCACGATCCACCCCTCCTCTTTCTCTCCTTTTCTTGTCTTCCAACTTTCTCTCCTTTTCTTCTCACCTCCTCTTCCCTTCCAACTTGTTTCTTTCCTCTTCTCTTTCTCTCCTTTTCTTGCCCAAATTTTGACAATACCAAAAAACCTACTCCCAAAGTCATGAATTTCATACCCACTAGTCCCAAAAAATGCATCTTCATCTTTCTATTGGCTATGTTATAAATTTGGTATGTGTATATAAGAAGTGTCATTTCGAAACCTTTGCGTTTCGTCCAAAACAGACAAAATGAAACCTTTGAAACGACGAAACGGCGAAATGGATGAAACATTTCATGTTACTATGGTTCGGGTGGGGTTGACATTGTGTAAATGGGGCAAATGACGACAATGATGATGAAAAGGATGATGGTGGGGAGAGAGAGAGAGAGAGAGAGAGATAATTGACTGTTGCTTATCTTGCAGCACATGGTTCTTGGTGGAATACCTTTACTCGCTTTGGCAAGTATTCAGCATGATCCTGCTCTTGCTGGACACATTCAAGATCTTGAGATTGCCGACTGGCTGGCTCTTTTGTACACTTCAGTCTTTGGTAGTGCAGTAAGCTATGGTGTCTTCTTTTACAATGCATCAAGAGGTCTCTCTCTCTCTCTCTCTCTCTCTCTCTCTCTCTCTCCCCCCACACCCATCCCTCCTCCCTGTTAATATAGCCATAGAAAGATCTCCAGCCTAATTAGCTGATTGATTGAGTTTACATGCTCATGCGCTGTTTAACATAATTTATCGTAAAAATCTAATTCCTCTTGTTATGGTTCATTATAAATGTTCAGGCAGCCTAACCAAACTGAGCTCGTTGACTTTTCTCACACCAATGTTTGCTGCATTCTTTGGGTAAGTACATCAATCTAACACATAAAAAATGCATAATTTGTTTAGCTTTTAATGCTATAGTATGTTATTGTTACATCCCCAATGTTCTAACATTTTTTAAAAGTCTTTAGATGTAGTGTTATGTAAAGATTATATTACCATCCTCTAGAGTCATATAAGAAGCTGGATATAATGGCTTGTCCCAACAAAGAGCGAGACCCACCATGTCTCTCAACGAATTCAGCCACCATATCAATATACATTCCAGAAAGGGTTGGAGATAGTGGACAGCTGTGCTTCATCCCAATGCTTCTTCTAACTTCATCAGACAGCCCTGTTGGATCTTATATATCCAGTGACATGCGCATAGAATGCCATTATCACTTAGAGAAGATATGATGGGAAGCTAGTGCTTGAAACCTTTTAAAGAGCTTCTTGCATGGGATTCTGCCAAAAGCTTTCCCAAAGTCCACAATACAGGATTGGGCTTTATGAGAATGAGCATGTGCTTCTTCAATAACAGCCCTCAAAGTGAAGGTATGATCTGAAGTAGGGTAACTGCACCTAAAACCAGCCTGTCCTCTTGCCTGCATTAGGACGTGCTCATCTGGTATTTATTGGGCTCCATGGGGTTCCTAGCCTTGTGGATACAAATAATGGTATTAGATGACCGAGTATGAGGGAAAGGGTGAAATGTTGCTTTATTGATTAGTCTACCCAGCACTTTGCCAGGATTTTCCAACCATAGGCAAAAATTTCAGTGTGTAGTCCTTCGTGATCCTTAGCTCTCCCATTGTGAGGCTTTGGAATATTAGCTTTAGTTAAGATAGAGGAGGTTGAAAGCCTTGGAAAAGCATGAAAGATTAGGAGGCCGCTGATTGGATATCAAGCGAATCCTGTGCATATGTGCTCCGATCATTGGGTTTTGTAATAGATGTCATAATAGGTGTCAAGAGACATGTTTCAGGAAGAGTTTTCAACACATCTTAGAGTCACTATCAAGAGGAAGTTAATCATGCATTCTGCTTGCATTCCCAAGAAAATCCTCTTCATCGGATGGATGAATGAACCTTCGCCTTCATCCTTGATAGACATATAGCCACTCATGATATCTTTCTCCAATTGTTCTCAATTATCTCTGCATTCGCTGTCATACCACTTATTCAAAGGAGAGTGATTGAAGAGATATACCCTTGATATTAGTTTCATGACAAAAAAACTGCAGGACCATTTGATCAATGATTTGTGTTAGATACTAGACTCTATTTTCTAATGCAGGTAGACGATGGATAGTACGGAGAGCATAATTCTTGGTCAAAGTAGATCTATGTGAGAGGTCGCTTGATATCCAAAGGGCTGTTTTGGGACTACACATAGAAGGCTGAAACTGATATAAGCATAGTTGTCGAAATGTCCCAACAAAATGTAAACACAACCCCCAAAGCATTCTGAAAACAGTAATGAATGCGAAGGGAAACGGATCCCAACACCATGTCATCAATGCTGTGCCATAGGATTAGTTGTATAGGCTTACATGCACAAGTAGGGTTTTGTGCAAGATTAAAACACGAGAAAAGGTTATTTGAAGGTGCATCACAATGGCAATGACACAGGTGCACTTGGGACGGCGCTCACAATATTTCCATTGACAACTATGTAGGACATTATTTTCACAAGTGCAAGCTTTAGAGGGGACTGTGATGTAAGATCTAGAATATCCTATAACATAGTAAACTGTATTGGAGCCTACACCATGAGGAAAGCAAGCCAGCCCCATTAAATGGAACCATTGACATAACCCATTGTAAATACTCAACCCACATGGTTGCAGAAAATTCAGCGAGTGGTGGCCATATGCAGTAATGTTTTCCCTTATCATCAACTAGTATGGCTGTTTGGTTTCCTTAGAATCAATCTCTAAAAGTCCTTAAGTGCATCCTTTTCATGATTAATGTTGGTTTGCAGTTGTGACATCTAAGCATATGGCTACAAATTCTGGTCGGGATTCTCCTACATTTATTTTTACCCACACGAATTGTGCTTCTGCCCCCTCCACCACAACATCATGAACCTCAAACCCCACTAGATGTGTGTTGTCTATTGCCTCAATGATGAGGGCCAATGATATCCAGTCACAACTGGTAGTCTTCTCTCTGGACTGCAGTGTGTGTGATTGTAAAAGATGACATCTCTTCCTGTGTAGGTCTTACTAAAATTACCCAAAATTTGACCTTAGACACAAAAAACGTTTCGAAGTTGTTTTTTTCTTTTCCTTACAAAACTTTTAGAAACCATTATGCACATACAGTGCATCAAAGTGAGCTAGCTTAGGCATTGTTTGAATTGCATCATGATGTTTCTTCTAATGCACATCTTTTAAACATTCATGCTTTTGTCAACCTTGCAGGTATATTCTACTGAACGAGACATTGAATCCAACTCAAATTGCAGGTGCTGTTGTGACATTGGCTTCTATATACTTAATAAATGCACGAACATCATTGAATGACAAGGATGACGTAAACTAGACTTCTGCAAGAAATATAAGAGTATCATGTATCATATCCTGTTCGATATAGTATTAAACATACGGCAATTAGGCCAAATTTATTTGGGAATGCTTCCAACATGAAGTGATGTGAATTGCACTCTCCAAAGAAGTCAAAAGCCAAGCTTGGCCCCCTTTGTATGATCTTATTTTACTTGATAGGAAAAATAAAATAAAACCCCCCAAGCCTGGCCTGTCATCTCCATTTTTTTCCCTTCCCCCCCTTCCCTTCTCTCTCTCTCTCTCTCTCTCTCTCTCTCTCTCTCTCTCTCCTCAAAGCAAAGGCAAGTCTTGATGAAAACAACCCCTTCTCTTGTTTTTAGTCAAATAGCCAAATTTGAGTTTAGAAATTGGCTTATTATATTTACACTAGTATTTTTGTCAACCTTACCTCTATCATGGAATTGAATGGCCCCAAAAGTTTTGTAGCTCAAGTTGAAAGGAGAAAAAGCTTCAGCTGATCATTGGGCATTCTGATAAAGGTCAATTTATTGGGCCTATGTTTTATAGTCAAATAGTTCTTCCTAAAACTTCTTTATAGTCCTATGTCTTATAGTTCTTTGGCACTCCTGAAGAGAATGAATGCATCTAGGTCCAATTCTAGCAAGTGCCAAGCAGAGATGAAGTCTTCTTTTCAAACTAGCAACCATGTAAGGAGCACCCAAGCGCACATCTGTAAATTGGCTCCGCACATCATCGGGGTTGGTATATGCCAAGACAACAAGATTGATGACGATGCCTAAAGGCTAGCTTCTTCTTTTGCATTACCACCTTTTCAGAATCCCATGCAATATTGAGGCATGTACCAAACAAAGTCATTAGAGAATATATATATATATATATATATATATATATATATATATATATATATATATATATATATATATATATATATATATATACATATACATATACATATATGTATATATATATGCATATGTATATGTATGTATATTGGGTCAAATTTATTTCTAAAGAGACTCCTATTAAGTAAAATAAAATTGTACAATGGGAGATTTCAAGCCACAAAGTAGAGAGATCTCAACCAATCGGGGCACTATGCTACCATAAAAGCCTCATAAGAGTGGAGGAGAAGAAAATACCATGATTCTACTCTCATAAATTTGTTACATCTTTTTGTTCTCCTACCCAATTGGTACCATCCATCGTGATGAGTGACCAAGTACATCTCCTAGTGGGAGACCTAGTTGGAGAGCTCAAGAAGAGCATGAACCAACCGAAGGGATGCCCATCCAACCATCTCAATCTTTTGTCCCTCCTCAATAAAACCTCAATTCAAATAGTTAGGGTTTATTATGTGCTCTTTTGCCTCTACCATAGAGGAGGGAGTATCTAAGTACCTAAGAAGATGTCTCATATATGTATTCATGAGAGGGTTATCAAATAATGATCCCTTTTGTCTCTACCATAGAGGAGGGAGTATCTAAGTACCTAAGAAGATGTCTCATATATGTATTCATGAGAGGGTTATCAAATAATGATCCCTTGGGGAGGGAAGCCAGAGGGAGTGCAAAAAGTGATGGGAGGTAGGGTATTATTGTCGTGGCATGTCATAAGAGGATGTACACAAGAGAAGAAGGTCCCATACATGGGAAGTGTTGCTCATGCTTTTTCTAGAAGTAAGTCTTCTCTAAATGGGGAGAGGGTATTGCTAATCCCTTGTTAAAGACCGAACTCTACTTGGTTTAAATGGGGCAAGCATTCAAGGGGGAGGCTCCATCAAAGTGTAAGTGAAAGAGGCCTATTGAGCTTTCTCTAGTTTAGCCTTCAATGACTACCTAATTTAAGGGTATTGAAGCACCCCATCCTATGAGAGTTGGCCTATTTTTAGGCAACTGTTGAGCGAAAGGAGAAGATCTAGCCATTTAAGTGCATTGTTACTATTGCTAGTTAGAGGAGGAAAGTTTTCCTAGTAAGAACAGAAATAGCGGTGTACCAATTGTGTAGGATGGCCTAAGCTCTTAGTAGGTCTTACCATCCAATTGATCCAATCCAATTGATCCTCCTCTATCCATCTCTTTTTCTCTAAGTAAGTGATGTCATCATAATCAAGTATCTCCACCTAGGAGGATTCCCATGCCTAAGTCATGAGCTAGTATGATAGCTAGATGTTGGTCTCTTTTGCTATGGGACATTGAGGTTTGATGTATGTTTGAGTCAAGACCTTACCTTAGCCTTTTCAAAAACAAGTGTCATTTGGTCTTGCCTTAGAGTTGCAAATCTAACTTCTTGAGGTGGGTGCTCTAGTTCATCAAGTGTCATTTGGTCTTGCCTTAGAGCCACAAATCTAACTTCTTGATGTGGGTACGCTAGCTCATCCGTCGTGTCCTCACTTTGTTGTCACGCATTGGAATGGTTTTTTGGTTATGTCCACATGCTTCAAGACCTATTGGAGATAGAGTTTGGTTGGCCCTTAAGTTAGGAAGCATGTTGAGGCTACATATAGTGTAATATGGGAGTGAAAATGGTTGATGCAGGGCCACATCTCCGAGGTCGTAAGTTTGTTGGGGTCATACAAGAAAAAAGGGCATGTGGCTTGTTGTGTAGAATCATATGCCAAGACCACCTTCATTTGATTGGCAATTATGGATGGTGGCCCCATATTTTTTTGGTGTGGCAAGTTATGATTCCCAAATCTCATGAGTGAAACTAGAGACTGGGTTGCTTCATCGGTACTTCTTTCTGTGGTTTTTGTCGTGATGGTGAAGTTAGTCAACGAAGAGGCAAATTATTCAATGAAGACCACAAGGAGTTGGATTCTTTGAGGCATAGTTATCGATGATGAGGCTTAGTGCAGATACTGGATATTGTTAGGGCCTATGTATGCAGTTTGTGATTGTGAAGTGACCTTGTGAGTAATAATGTAGGTGTCGTGCATGGGCTATGAGGGCTGAAGGTGTGCAGATGTGTGTTCTCCTCCACGTGACAACTCTAATTGGCAGTTGCAGTGAAGAGCACAATGCCATGCTCGTTTGCAAATTGATTAGCCGCATGGAGTGCTTGGTCTTATTTAGCTTTAGCTTGCCTGATCTCATCTAGAAGTTGGTCTCTTTGAGATGCATAGGCCTGGTGTGTCACAATCTTGGTGGTCTCTAGGGCTTGGTGCTAAAGTGGGAGGGCATCCATGTCTTGCTTATGAGTGTGGAGTAGTCTTCGACTGCCACCTGAGCTCATTTTGAAGTCGATGGATTTCACATGTGGCTTGCTTGAGCATAGCTTTCTTCTCATGGATGGCATGAAGCATTTATTGGGAATGGCTAGGCTTCCGGTACTCTTCTCGACTGTATGCATCTCAATTCTTGAGCTCTTGATGTTGTGGGAGAACATGGTACTTGGAATTTTTGACTACATGGCCTGACCCACCGCTAAGTGTTGATTTCTAGATTAGGGAGAGTTGCAAAGTCATGGGTATGGTCCGTGAGAGACCAATCTATGGCATCCTTAAGTGTGTTATGGAGGTGGGCATGGGATCATCCCACAAGGAAGGCCGACCAAAGCAGATGCGGTAAAGGTCGGGATGAAGTAGTACTTGAGTTGGTGACAGATTTGGGGACTGTGATGGGAGCCGGTTTTTCGTAGGAGCCTGTTAAGCCTAACTCGAAGGACTAAGAGATAAACAAAGTCATTATACCCATAGTGAAGCCTATCAACCAAAACTAGTGAGAGTACCTAGTTCTTTGTCGTGGGACTAAGGGTGGCTACCCGTTTAGAACTTCCCAAGGAAGTCTCTCTGACCACTAGTTGAAGTAGCTAGCTTGTGCTACAACATCCACCATTGTCACTCACAGTGTTGTAGTAGCTCTCCAGGCACAAAGCCCTCACAGCACGAAGTTGTGGGATATGAGACAAGTGCCTGCTAGCTCTCACACCCACACACTCTTGCACTCTCTCTCACCACATACACTCTCAAGAGATAAGGTAGAGTAAAGAAGCTAGTGCTCTTAATCTCATATAAGGGAAGTGTCCGTTCTTATTAGAGAAGTCATTTTTTATAAAACTTACAAAGTGCCCAAGCACCTAGACTTGGGCAGTCGGTCTTAATCTAAATTGCTCATATGTGTATCCTAGGCTAACTAATGTACATCTCTTTGATATTGGCATCATCCCTTGATTACATAGCTTTGTTCTCCTCCATTCAAAGTAGTGTTGGTTTGCCAACGACAAACCACTCGGCATTTAGGAGTATACTTGGCCAACAACCACAACTACAAAGTGACTCAAATGAATAGATTAGTTGATACCAATCACCTGTAATAACAACTCTAACTTTGTTAAAAATGTGTCGAAGAACCCCGTCAAAGACGTCCACCTCATTAACCACCATTAAGTGGATAGTGTTTGCCTTAGCTGGACACTATTAGAAAGCACCAAAGATTTGTACTTCCTAGAGCTTAGGCACTTTATCCATTTAAAAATTTTTGATGAGGTCCACCAGAGTTGATCACCTAGTTAACCACAAAAATGGGGTTAACACCTCCCCTTGTCTAATGCAGGTCCATCCTCGGACCTATGTAATGAAGAGCAAGGTCGAGAGATTGGTTATCTGAAGATATATTCCACCAACGCCAAAAGCGCTTCACGAACCATCAATGCAACCATATGTCCACCAGTGTTGATGAAGAGCATCACGAACTGTGAATGTAGCCATATGTGCTGCATTTTAATACTCAACTACCTCAGTGTTATTATTGTGAAAGTTGGCTTTTGCTGATGAGATTGTAGATGTCAAGTGCAATGGGTGTGCATGGGTAAAAAACAATAGAAGCTCTTGAAAGGTGTAAATGCCTATATGCTTCACATAAAGGAGAATCATGTTGTGCAAGAAAAGCATATAACAAGGTTATCTAAGTGATAGGTTGTACCTTAGGCTAGTGTTTCCAAATGCCAAAGTCCCGCCATTCAATTATGTACTTGGATGGCTTTTGATGTCAAGGCTTCTAACCTATTCGATGTGTGCATGTGTGAGTGTGGAGAAGCCATTGGTGATACACGTTTTTAATTATTTTTCTCTCTCTCTTTTTTTTTAATGACTTTCAAGTGTAAGAAGCATGAATGCTTATGCAAGACTCAATGTAGGGCTATACTGTTGACTAGAAAATCTCAGGCGCTTTTAGACTCTTATACCAATACCTAGATTGGTGACTTTCTACATGCTTATACAAAATACCTAGATTGGTGACTTTCTACATGCTTATACAAAAATATGCCAAGGGTTGGAAAAGCAATTGGTGACTCTGTGTACAAAAACATTTTATTGCCTTTTTGGTTTATTGTGCATGTGTTGTGCAAGAAAAGGGCTATGTCTTCAACCCAACAAACTGACGCCGGTGACTCACACTTCGGAGTCTTGTGCCGGTCGTCTTTAGGCGCACGGTGACTAAGACTTAGGACATTAATGTAAGAACTTTTGAGAGGATACCATCTAGTGTAGATATCTGAGCTCCAATGAATATTGGGTCCTTCTGAAAGCTTTGTGAGGAGGCCAAAACTTAGTGTCAATCAGAGTCTCAAAATCACAAAACATGTAACCTGGCAACAATCTAAGTTTGTGGAAATAGAAGGCCATTTGGTCTGCATCTGTCCTGTCTACCTTGTGGTTAAGTGTTTGGCCTTCCTATATCAATGTCAGAGCTTCATGTAGCCGAGTGTCACTGTTTTGTTCACTGGCTGCCTTGAGAAGAACTTCCTTTACTTGGTTAAGGATCTGTTCCATGTCATTGACTTCCCATTGGACAGTGAGTACCCATTCCTTCCTTTGCCCATTCCTTCCTTTGCTTAGCCAAGAAATCTTTTGGCCATCAGGTCTTTCTTTCATCTGCGAGTTTCCCCTCTACCTTCTCTTTAATTGTTTGAAATTGAGTTATTTGTTAAGATAGTTCTTTGTTGGCCTTGCTTAGTTGATCCCTATCTTTCTTTGTATCCATTCCTTGCACTTTTTTTTTAAGTCTATCCATGTCACTTTGAAACTTGTGCTTTTTTGTCGCCCATAGTGTCGAGGTCGTCTTTTCTTCCTCCAAATGTTCTAACAGAATAGAAGTAGTGGCCGCTTGTGATTCATACTCTTTTACCGTCTATTGTAGAAGGATTCTAGGACTTCACTCATGCGACCTATTTACTTTGCCACAGCAGGGTTATGAGACGACTAGAGAAAAGGGTTATGAGACGACTAGAGAAAAGGGTTATTCTGAGACGAAAGAACTCATTTTGGCTTTGATGTTTGCGATAAGAAAGTTTTGTGCATACTAGCTTAGTAGAATCTTTATTGTGATCACTGTGGAGAAACTTTTTCCAGCATAGGATATCAACATATGACTTGTTGATGACCGGATCTCATAGAATTGCCAAGTGGATATTGGAGTTGCAAGAGTTCGATTATACTTTCAAAGTGGAGGATAGTAACAGGGCCACACGTGCAGACATGTTGATTTTCATAGAGTATATGAGAAGCAACTTTCAGACATGTTGACTCAGAGTAGATGAGAAGCAAAGAGCCACCCTAAGGACCTTTGGTTTTCTGGGGGGTCTCCAAGAACACCTCTGCGGCAGCGGATGAGCTCAAGAGAGCCTACAGAAAAGCAGATGGAAGCGCTTTCCTCCCTGCATGGTATTCCATCGCCTTCTTACTAGCAATAATGGAATCAAAGGATCTCACAGCCCGTTGTCATCTAGCTTGCCACTAGTGATTTGGCTATTGCTCCCTCCAAGAAGATGAAGCAATCAGGATTGAAGAAAATATAGATTTATGGTTTTATTTGCACGGAAGGCTAGATCTAGCAAGAATGGGATCAAAATTAAGCTCTAATGAAAGGGCATTTTATTCAAGAAGACTTCCAAAAATAGCTAGAGTATGGATCTCGAAGAATTTTGAGAAAAAAATGCACAAACTTAGGGTTTATAGGTTCAAAGAGAGAAATTAGGGTTTGTCTACACTAAACCTAGCAAGAAAAAGATCAAAGCATAGTTCTAAATACCACTGAAAGAAAGTGGAATACTCATTAACCGAAGTTTGCATGGTTGCACTCAATAGAGGAGGGCACACTCATTAGTCAGAGTTTGCACGGTTGCACTCAATAAAGGAGTGCACACTCTTCTTCTCAAGTGGGAGAAGCCACAATAGCCAAGATTAGGAAGAAATCGGTAATTGTGATTACCATATTCATTAGTTGCATCATTATTCCCTTTTTTCACTTGTATACATGACCACTCTTTCACATCACACTTAAAGTGTCCATGGACATGTAGCCCTAGACCCCTTTTATTGGCCTTGGGGCCAAATAGACATGAGACTCTTTCACTTTCATAGCAAGCCTCATAGCCTTATTGTCTCAGGAAGTTATCGATAAGTTCTCTCTCGCAAGAAAATTTTTTACTTGTCCGAGGAAGTTGTTGCGATAAGTTCTCTTTTTGCAAGAAATTTTTTGACTTATCCGACTAGATGAATGGGAACTTAAAAGCCCACGCAACTAAACGTGAGGACAAGCCATGCCCCATTAAGCATCCTCTCTCCATAACGAAAACTTAAGGACAACCAAGAGTGCCCATGAACAAGGGGCACTATTTTGAAACAAAAAATGAAATTGGGTCGAGACTTGTTTGGAACTGGAGTTGTAGATCACATGGTGATGATGGATCAGAAGGTGGTGGTGGTGGGGACATGCAAGCATGGATCCAAGTAAGCCTGATGATAATGAGGGTAGTCTAGTGTTCATGATTGTGTTTTCATAAGACAATTTTGAGATGAAGGTGCTGTTGATCCTTAAGGTTGTAGGCCCACAGGATACCCCCTACCCTTGCCTAAGTCAGATACACTCTTTCACTAGTGTGTGCCATGCATAGGGACATCCACTAAGAAATTATCAATTCCTTATTTCCCAATTTCTTTTTGGCTTTTCTAATCTTGTCAGAAAGAATATCATCGGAATCACTGCCTTCACAGATGATTCATCTTGTGGCACATCTACAAAAGAAGATGCACTCATCATGTATAGAGAAATCTCCTTTACATCGAGATTTTTAAATGTAGACCCAATTTTGTGCTAGACCACATCTAGGGTATCCATTAACTGCATCCAATTTTGACAATAAGACGGCTCTGAAATATGAGCTATTTCTCTTACTTCACCCTTAATGTATGTTTGTATCTTAATATCCCTTCAATAATAAAAAGTTTATTTTCAACAAAGATTTGACATTCAAGATTTGAGATCTTGCCCTTATACACATTAAACAAACACTTGTTTCATTAGACCTCCTTGAATAGGATGTTGTGTCAGATTTTAGATCTAAAGTGACTGGGTCTCATGAATGGTCTACCTAAGATAACGTCATAGTTTGTAGGCCTATGGAAATCCATAATAATAAAGGTATGTTCAAAGGTAATTCCACATGTTTCAACAGGTATTTTGTTGACTTTTCTAAATGTACTTTTGAGCGTTCCATCAGCCATTTGGATAGAGACTCCTATGGGTTCAAGGGTAGGTTTTCCCCAATTTAACCAACAAGATTTTGTTACAATACTCACTCTCGCTCCACCATCAAGGATGGTTGGAATTTGATATCCCTTGTAAGAGATAGGAATGCTTGCATTCATATCTCACCTTCATGGTATTGGTACGTATTCTCTAATTTTGTTAATTGGAACTTCTGGAATACTTTCGTCACTATTAGTTTTAAAATCTCCTTTTTCACCATCTGACTCTTCATGTCTGGCTTTTAGCTTACCTCCTAACCAATAACATACATCTCCACATCGTAGGCTTTTCTTGTAAAAGTTGTCCTCCCAAGGGAGTGGTGATTGGAGTAGACAAGATCGTCTATACCACTCCACATTCCTGGGTTGCTTACGTCTTTCTAGCATTTGAGCTTCCTTGGAAAACTGTATTGATCTTACTATGAAAGGTCTAAGGTTTTCTAACCTGTTATTTTTCTCACCTTCACTTTCATGATATTAAGGTTCCCATCATGAAATTTAGGTCCAAACCATTTTTAAAAGATCTAAACTTAGAAGTGAAGTGCCATTGATGATCGATGGAACTTTAGATCTTGGTGGAGATTGAGGAGTCATATGTTGCCAAAGGTTTTCGGGATTGGATCTTCTAATTGCTCAAAAAGAAATAAGAGGAAAGAGATTCAGGCTTTGTAGGAGGATTTCTTTGGTTTTATTGGACAGATTCATAATCAACCCTTCCTTTTCGATGAAGTCTCTGCATTCCTCTTCTTCCTCACCAATAGATTCAATCTCAGAGTTAGGTATAATAATAAATGCTTTGTTGTTAGACTACTCTAGTAAGGTAGATAGAGGTGCTAGTGAACAGGATTGAGGAACCTTTAGTTGTCCTAGAACTCCCTTGATCTCATGTTGTGTTTTCCTAACCAACTCTTGAGTTGACGAAAGGTGCTCTTTTTCCTCAATAGGGTAGGATATTGTGCTAAATTTTTGTGAAGAGTTTGAGGGTTTACCTCAAGGCTTCTTTCAATTGCTTTCTACTTCGTGTAGCACAAAGTTTTATCTTCGAGGATAAAAGGTAGAGAACTCACAAAAGAGGAATTCATTCCATCCAAGATTTTGTCATCCCCTTTTCCTATTTGAATAGTCTTCTTCTTCTATTTTTCCTCCTTTTTATACTTTTAGAAGTGTCGGCATCCAGATCATTAGTGGTTGCACCCTCTTCCCTTTAGCCAACTTAGCTTGTGTTCGAGTCAACATAGCATTGACAAGTATACAGATAGAATCAATCTTTTGCCAATGCAAGATGCTTGACATGTTTAAAGCCGTAGTTAGTCTAAAGGCCTAGTGCGTTACCAATGGAGTAGTACGGTAGTAGGGACAGTCTTTGAGCAAATGCTCAATACCACACTCATTGCACCATCTATCTAAAGGAATAGGATTTATAGTCATAGGAGCATCCTCATAAATCCTATAAGGACACGTGGACTTAATGTGAGATCCACCACATGCATAGCAAGACAGTGGGCCTCTTCTAGTCAAAGAGTTAGTGTCCTTTCCACATGTGGAGGTGTACAACATACTCAAGTGTGTATGGACTCTCCATAGTTGACTCATAATTATACTCAAGTGTGTTTGGACTTTCCACCATAGGTGACTCGTAATTGTAATCAGTCACAAAAGTGTATGAAGTATTCTCCTCTTGCGCTCCAACCTAATGCATAGGAGTGACTCTTAGTAGAGCTAGTTGAGGTGGTAAAATACGTGGAGGCATCTTTGCAGGTCTTGCACCTCCAACCATAGTTGTTACTGGATTTAGAGTTCTAGTCGGTGGCACAGGTAAGGCAAGCGGCCTTTGAGAAGCAAGTAAAGCCAAAGCTCCATTTGTCAGATTAGCTTTTAGTGTAGGATTGAATCTATAACATTGGTAATGTCATGATTTCCCATACGAATGCAATAACCACACCATAGATAGGCTTTGGTTTAATATGCGAACACTTTGTTGTTGTATGATTTGATTTACAATACACACACCAAACCATATCTCTCTTTAGGTAGAGGTGAGAATTGCCCACTTCTTTTGGAGTGATTTTAAATTTGTCTTTCAATTGTTTCATTAGCCTGTTAGTGAGATCAAGATCTTCCTTTTTTCCCTTTGGACTTCCGTCCTTCAGTTCTTGATGTAGTCTTAAATGATGCTTTAGAGCCATGTAATTTCTCTATGTGGTCCCATGCAACTATCACTGTAATCTATGCAATCCAATTCACATTCATTTAAGGTTTTGTGCTCTCTTGTATCATGCAACTTCTCGATCTACAAATTTTCCAAGAAAAGAGAGTAATCAAGTTTGGCTAGGTCTCTCATCAAGTTCACAAGTGCTACTATAGAGATACTTGTCCCTATTCATGTATTCCCTAATAGTCTTAGTTTCTTTTTGCTTTAGGGTATTCAATTGATTTGTTGAACTCCATTCAGCTCCAATCTTGGAATAAGTAATAAAAAAGGATTATTTCAAATCTTCATAAGTTGCTTTTCCTTTAGGTTCTAAAGTTTTAAACCATTTGGCAACCTCATGCTCTAGGGTAAATACAAATGCCCTGACCTTAGTGGGGTCGTCATCCACTTCTAAAGCTTCATAAATGGCCATGTGCATCACCAGTCCTATTTAATGTTTAGATATTTTCATGGTATCAAGAGGTGGGTGGAAAAGTAGTTATTAGTAGCTCAAGGGGCTACTATGAGGCTGGCAATCCAACGGTGTTTATAAAGCTTACAATTGATCCAATATCTTCCTCTAAGTTCTAGTTGAGATTTTGATTGAATGGATGTACGCTTGGGGATATACAATCTCTTTGGTCCATTGATGCACTTACCTCAAATCTTCCTCAATGAGCTCTTTGAGTTTTTCTTCATTCTCTGTCTCAGCCCCAATGACCATATTAAGATTGCTTCATCTAGCAGAGCATGGCTTACTTAGAGTATTGAGTGTAGGTTTTATGACCTCAATGTAGTGAAGCCAACGAAGATTCGTCTCCATGGGGAGAAGATACTTCTTAGGCTTTCTATGTGGTTTTCTCCTTCTTGCCCAATTGTGACTATGGGTAAGGCAGAAGTTAATCCTTCTATGGAGGAGTCCTTTTGCTAGATGAATTACTACCTACTCTTGGTTCAAAGTCATTAGATTATTAGATTCCAAAAGGGATGCTACACACTAAGCATTGACATGAATGCTATTTCTATCCCGTCCAGTCATATAAATCTTGTTCCAAACTTTAGTGGAAGAGTATCCATGGTTACTAAGGCATGGACCTAATCCTCAAAGTTATCAGGCTCTAGGAAAGGCTCCTAGTCTTGAGTCTCATATTCACTATCCAAGAACTTGTTAGATCCCAAAAGGGATGCTACACACTAAGCATGAACATGGAGGCTATTTCCATCCTGTGTCCAGTTGTGTCAATCTTGTTCCAAACTGTGAAAGAGTGTCCATGGTTACTAAGACATGGACCCAATCCTCAGAGTTGTCAAGCTCTAGGAAAGGCTCGTAGTCTTGCTTCTCATCTTCACTATCCAACAACTCGTGCAACATTTACACATGTTGACTGAGGCGGTTTGGACAGTTGTGTTAGACTCATTGGTGAGAATGCCTCGGCCCATGGGATGAGTCTTCCTTGTCTTCAAGTTTATCTTCAAAACGGACAAGTTACCTTTGCATATATAATTGTGATTGGTTTCCCAATCATGAACCAACCCTGCATCTCTCCTTTAAGTCCTTCTGAGGATCATCGTGTAGTATGACCCTCTTCTCCAAAAATCCATCACCAATTAATGTGTGGTGGAAACTTCGTCCAAAGGTCTTGATTTTTACATCTTCTGCAAGATGCCTAGGGGTTTGGATGTGTTCTCGTCTTGGTAAGCTTTACCATGAGGCTTGTGCCCTACAAGTGGTGGGCTACCCCAAGCCTCCCATCAATCCGTGGTGATTATGATGCTAACACCACTATCCAAGGATGCAGATACCATAAGGCCCTTGTACACGACAAGTAACACATCGTTCACTTTGGAGAGAAGAATATGCCGCATAGCTATTGGGTGGCTGAGGCTGTTTCTACAGCAGTTTACATCATGAACAGGACTCCAAACTAAATGTAAATACAACTAAAGTCAAGTACATAAAATATGATCAATTAATCGTGCATAGGACCGAGTTCACATGTCACACACATACACATACACATAGAGAGAGAGAGAGAGAGAGAGAGCAGACAAACCCATGCAGAGAGAGATAAAGGGGGAGGGGGAGAGAGAGAGAGAGAGAGAGAGAGAGAGAGAGAGAGAGAGAGAGAGGGTGACATACATTGATTGGAAGGACTTTTTATGTGAGAGATAAAGGGAGAGAGAGAGAGAGAGAGAGAGAGAGAGAGAGAGAGAGAGAGAGGGTGACATACATTGATTGGAAGGACTTTTTATGTGTAGAACTCGACACGAAGGAGTTTGTGTGCAGAAGAAAATGACACTCTTTGTGCATGTGTGTAGCAAAATGGGAGAGACAAAAATTTGATAGTACCATTGTTTGCAAACTCAAGGTAATAGAAGACTCAAGGTAATAGAAGAGCAAAAGAAAGCCTCCACTTACATTGTTAATATGGCCTTTTTCGATGAGATAATGCATGTACACAAGGGCCATCCAGCTCACAGGAAGCATTAACACAAGGGCCATCCAGCTCGCAGGAAGCATTAACATATCCAAATTAGAGGGGGGCCATGCAGTCATAGAGTATGGCTCAATTATGAGCAACCACACTTGGGATCTTGTGGATCATCCTGCAAAATGGAAAGTTACTACTACCAAGTGGATTTAGAAGTCCATGTATAAGTCTATTGGTACATCGGTTAAGCAAGGTTTGTGTGGCAAAGGGCTTTGCATAGGTCAAAGGGTTTGACTTTCATGATACATTTTCCCCCATAGCAAAGGATTTTGCACAAGTCAAAGGGACTTACATGAGCCTTGGGTGCTCATGGTAAGTGAATGATATTGTAAATATATACAAATTTACACATCTAACAAGCTTTTAGAAAGTACAATATTTCAAAGAAAGAATCTATCGATTGGTACCATGCATGAGGGGATTGTTTTTGGCTCATACAATGCTTTTTGAAGTCTGAATACTTTGTTTTCTAAACCGGGTATGCATGCATTGGAAGCATCTATCATTGAGTCCACCCTACCCCCCTTAGGTACTAAATCTGAGCTATGTTGTGGTTCCCATGGTGCTCACAAATGAGCACAAAACTATTGCTATCTAGGCCTTAGCAAACAGACACTCTGAATTTATATCGTTTGGCAAATTATGCACCAAACCATATCTCTTAGTGGGAATAAGAGAGGGTGTTTGGCTTGCAAAACAACTATTGCTCTATTGGCAAGTTTTTGAATTAGAAAATAAAATTTAAATATTAATAGAGAAAACTACCATGTGCAAAAAAAAAAAGTTGGGGATTTCAATGCACACATGCTTAGTTGTGCAGCCCCCTCCACATTGGGGTTAAAATAGTGGAAAAAATAATATAAGAAATAATTTCTAAAGTAAATAAAAGAATAGGTCTAGACTTTAATGCCAAGACTTTGGTAGAGCTATAGCAAATTGATAAACCCTTCTATTCTCTTGAACCTTAGGAAATTCGATGATGGGATAGCCTATTCATAATCATAGAAAAATTTATCATCTGGTTAAATTATGGGTGAAACCTTAAGAGAAATAAGCCGTTAGAGAGAGAAAATAGGTTTAATTGCTCTAAATTGAGATGAGCCCAATTCTAGATTAGCCTTTAGAGTAGATTATGAGTAATCAGATTTAATTAGAGTAGATTAATTAGAAGGATTAGAAATAATCTTCCAATTTAGGGTTGGCCCTAGACCTGGCCCCCTAGACCTGGAGATAAAAAGTAAGATTAGGGTTGTGGAGAGAGAAAATAACATTAAGATGGGAAAAGAATCTTAGCTTAATTAGGATTTGTTAGGATTAATATTTAGAATTCTTTTATAATTTGGTGCAAGTATAACCAAAGAGTTCTAGAGAGAGAAACTCTAGAAAAGAATTCTAGAGAGAGTAAAAAGGAATTCTAGAGAGAGGAAGAAAAGTGACTCTCTATGCATAGGTACGATTAAGGTCAAGATTAGGCTAAAACCCTAGAAGTGGCTCTAGAAAATCAAATTATATTAAATATGGTTGGAATGGATTAATCTCTCTCAAGAAACAATTTTAAAGAGAGAAAATCCCAATTAATCTTTAAATCAAGGGAAATGATTGAGTGCATTAAAGAGGCCAAATCAAATGACTCTTGGTGATGAATAAGTTCTAAGACCAGAGTTGAGAATAGAAAAAGCAAGGTTTAAATATGCTTAAATTCATAAAGGTCAAGTCTTTCAGATTTGTCAAGAGAAAGGAGGCCAAGGAACTAAGGTTATGATATTTTTAAGGAACCTTCAAAAGGAAGGGAAATCCTTAAGAGTGACCAAAAGACCCTTAGAGGATTTTTTGACATAAAGATATGTCCAAATAAGAGAAGTAGGCCATTGAACTTAGAAAGACCTTGTTTATATATAAAGGACCTTATTGGATTTGACTTAGACTAGGAAAATGATCCCAAGAAGGGGAAATTTTAGAGAATACCTCACCACGTTATGTTATGGATGGAAGAATTCGAATTGCTCAAATTTTTGACTAGAGAGTTGTGATGTCTTGTCGAGCTTGCAATGGTTTTTACATTGCTTTGAATATGAATATGGTGTATATTGTTTGGAATCTTTCTTATTTGTTTGTAATATTATATTCATGTGAAGTATGTGTGCTTGTTTGTGGAAGCATGTGAAGGTACCATAAAGCTTTATAGATTGCAGTGTTGTGGGTGTCATCCGTGGGATTCATCCACAAAGGCGGTCATTCAAGACCTTGACCCTGTTGAAGTTAGAGCAATGTGATGAGCTATGGTGGATCAAAAACTAGAATCAACATCATTAATAAAGTGATTAGCAAATAATTAAGATGTAATTAGTTAGTAATTAGTGAGTAATTAGCAAATAATTAAGATATAATTAGTGAGTAATTAGTAAATAATTAAGATATAATTAGTGAGTAATTAGCAAATAGCTTAATGTAGGCATGGATAATCAAAAACCAGCAAATTCTCATTAGGCCAATGCCTCAATTTATAGAGTTTACATCCAAGCATCTAATCCCACTGATTTCTCCTTGATTCACTCCACCTCTCCTAGAATATCTCCACCTCTTTTGCTTGATTCTCTCCACCTCTTCACTTTCCCAGAATATCTCCACCTCTTTTGCTTGATTCTCTCCACCTCTTCACTTTCCCAGAATATCTCCACACTTCCTAAATCTTCTCATGCTACCCTTTATTCTCTCCCAGTAGATTCTTCTCACCTTTTCACAGGTTCTTTCACATTTATACATTCTCTTTTACAGCCTCTAAACCAAGGGCTTGTTCCCGCACACACCCTATTCACTTGTATATTTCAACACCTCCCCTCAAGTGAATACTCATAGTCCTTGACACACTCTCTCTCTCTCTATGTGTCCAAGGCTTACTACAAGTGCCCGCGACCTTGACTAAAGTGCTCACACATACATCTATCTACCATGTGGCCTACATCATCCGTGGCTCAGAGGTGGTTTTACTTTGTTGGGGCAAGTTACATTGGCTCTCTCTCTCTCTCTCTCTCTCTCTCTCTCTCTCTCTCTCTCTCTCTCTCAGAAAAGATGATCCGACTCCACTTCCTTTGGAGCCTCCATGAAGTTTGTCGATGTTGTTCCTTCTCCACTGGGTTTGTTGTAGCAGTCTCTTGCCATGTGTCTTGGCTTTCCACAATTGTGGCAAGTGAAGGTCCTTCCTCCTACTCTGCCTCTTCTCATCCTCGTCCTCGAGAGAATCCTCCTCGGGTGAAGAATGCTTTTTCTTCTCCTGCTGTTGAGTCGAGCCATTTCTTCTCTTTGCCTTTGCTCTCTTGCTCTAGTAGAGCTGCTTCTATCTCGTGTAGCTTCAATTCAGGTACATTCTTTAGTGTTGCTACAATATTTTCATATTCACCTTTGTCCACACTCTTTAGAAGCACTGCTAGTGCCTCATCATCTTCTACCTTTTTGCCAATAGCTGCCAGTTGTTGCTTAATGCTTTTATATCTGTTCAAGTGTGTGATTAAAGGTTCACTTTCCTTCATGTCCAATCTGTAGAATTGCATTAACAGATTTATCTTTGAATTTTTTTCTTATGTGCCAAATAATTTATTGAGTTCATCCCATGCATCTTTTGCCCATTGTACCCTTGTGATGTGATGAATGATTTCATCATTTAAACTGAGTGCAATAAGTCCCAATGATTTCATCATTTAAACTGAGTGCAATAAGTCCCAATGCTTTTTCATTCCTACTCTTCCACTCATTTTCCCCTCTTGCCTCTGGGCATTCATCTCTTCCCTCAACTAGCCCCCACAGATTTTTCCTCATGAGCAAATACATGGTTTTTGTCTGCCATGTGTAAAACTGCTCCCCATTAAATTTGACTATTTCTTGTGCTGTACTCATGATAATGTGAAGGGGGTCTTACCTCTTAATCCAATATCAAGATTCAAGGGCAGTGTCTACCCTTTTACAACTCAATCTGGTGTTTAATAGATGATTACAATAAATTTATCAGCATAAAATCACCAAAAATTACATTAAATCAAGGGTAACCAATTTGTACGGAATGGTTGGAGTATCAAACCAACTCTGAATTGAAATCTGAAGTTATAGGGATCTGTATCAGATACCTAATGGTTAATTTGAACCCTCAATTGCACTAAAATATAGTGATTAGCATTGATTAATCATTGATTAGCAAATTAATCCACTGTTTTGTGTGCAAAAAATAGAGTATGCGGGGAGTCCAGATCTGGTGCCTTAGACTTCAAATGAGCTCAAATGCTTTCAAGGCCATCAATAGCAATGAGTCTAGTAGAGGATTAAGCTAATAAATACAAGATTTGACCAAATATTGAATGCTTAATCTCTATTTTACCAAAGTCACCTGCAGATTTGATGAAGAGCTTGGATCTCACTGTATAGACTTGATCAAATTGAATTCTGACTTCACCAGCTTGTAGAGCATGCTTGAAAACACTTGGGGCTAAGAGGAATTAGACCCATTTGAACTGTGGAAGTGAAGATCTCAAATTTTCTCCCAGAAATAGGCGCCTGAGAAAATCACGATTTCTCCTGAACCCATCGGCGGTTTGCTGCGCTGATTTGATGAGCTTGAAGAGCAATGAGATAGCTATGTTGTGCTAGAAGGGTTTGAGCTAATTTGATGTGTGCAAGGAGAGGGAGCTCCTCCACTGGCTGGGGGTGCAGAGGTGAGTTGAAAAATAACTAAAAATTTGATTAATTTTTAATTATCTACTAATCCTAATTAATTAGATAATGGGCTCATAAACCTAATGGATTCTAGGCATAGCTCTGATACCATGTTGAAATTAGAGCAATGTGATGAGCTATGGTGGATCAAAGACTAGAATCAATATCATTAACAAAGTGATTAATAAATAATTAATCACTAAGATGTAATTAGTGAGTAATTAGTAAATAGCTTAATGTAGGCATGGATAATCAAAAACTAGCAAATTCTCATTAGGCCAATGCCTCAATTTATAGAGTTTACATCCAAGCATCTAATCCCACTGATTTCTCCTTGATTCACTCCACCTCTCTTAGAATATCTCCACCTCTCTTAGAATATCTCCACCTCTTTTGCTTGATTCTCTCCACCTCTTCACTTTTCCCAGAATATCTCCCAGAATATCTCCACACTTCCTAAATCTTCTCATGCTACCCTTTATTCTCTCCCAGTAGATTCTTCTTACCTTTTCACAGGTTCTTTCACATTTACACATTCTCTTTTACAGTCTCACTAACATTAATAATGAACCGAGCACTTTTTTCATCATTTTTTTCCCCGACCATATGTATGCACTCTTATGAGTGTGTGTAAGTGACCTTATCATGTCACTTCACTTGCATTTCACTCTTATAAGTGTGTGTAGGTGACCTTATCATGTCACTTCACTTGTATTTTACTCATTCTCATTAATCTACTTTAAGTGTTGTGATTCCATCTCTCTCTCCTTGCTTGCTACATTGATCTCCACACTCCAACAATTGGTACCAGAGAAGGTTCTCTTGGCTCTCAGCCCCTTGTCATCTTCTCCTGGAATTTCTCTTTTGATTGTCTCATATTGAGCTATCCTCTTAGGTGGAGAATGTTACCATATTATAGTAGTGATGTGTGTGAACACACTTAGGACCGCCGGGGCACTTTTTCCCTCACTAGGAGGTTTTTTCCCCCGTGCATTGTATATACGCCCATTATCTTCTAGGGCTTGTAATCTTTCATTTTTGGCACTCATAATACACTACTGTGTTGTGCTCAAGCTTCCTCATCTTCTTGAAGTTGTGTGTGCATTCCTGCAACCCTAATTCCAACAATTGGTATCAGAGCAGGCTTCCTCCTCCCGGGCAGCATCACCGGCACCTGCCGCTTCATCTCCTCCGATTGCGACGAGGTTTCACGAGCGTCTGCAGGTTAGTATATGCTGTGGAAAAGCCCGTAGGGCTTGGTCATTTCAGAATTTTGATCTGAGGTCATTTCGCCCTCCGTTTTTGCATTCCAAGTACTGCGCAGGCAAAATCGTCCTACTGTGCAGATTTTCTGTCAGGATTAAAATCTGCAGGACAGGTGCCCATTCGTCTGTTTTGGGCTGTGCTACATAGCACAGGTCGATTTTATACAGGTTTACCTCTTACAGACAGCATTTACATCTAGTAGTACAGTCATTGGCCATGGCTGACAACAATGATGTATTCCGCATGTTGGCTGCTGAGGATAAGTTGGATGGCACCAACTATCCATTGTGGGCATATATGATGCGACATGTATTGGTAGCAAAGGGGTTATGGAACATTGTGCAGGGTATTGATGCACGTCCTATTGTGGCTGGGAATGCTGCAAACACATCAGAAACAGGTACTGTTGATGATGGTGCAGGCACAAGTGCTGTAGCAGCTGTTCGAGAACCACCACTTTCAGCAGAGCAGATTCGTTGGGATGGTAGAGATGCGCAGGCTCATGCCTTGATTGCGCTGTCTGTCAAACGTACCATTATCCCACATATTCGCTCCTGCAGGACTTCTAAGGATGCTTGGGATGTACTTGCCACATTGTATCAGGCAAGAAATGAGGCTCGTGTTGCTTATCTCCGAAAACAGTTGGAGAGTGAGCATATGAACGAAGGTGATTCTATGGATAGCTTTTTGACAAAGATCAAGGATTTCAAAGAGCAGCTCATTTCTGCAGATGAAATCCTGTCAGACAGTTCACTTGTGCAGACTGTTTTGAATGGTCTACCAGATTCTTATCAGGGTTTTGCTTCCACTCTTCGCTTGATGATGAAAGGCAATCCCAATGCCTTATCATTTGAGGAGTTAGTTTCTGTTTTGCTGCAAGAAGACCAGTCAAGGCAAAACAGGAATATTATGCGTGTCGCAGATCAAGCTTTCGTTGCTAGTCAGAGAAGCGGGAAAGGTAAAGCTGGCTTTTCTTCTAGTAAGCAGAAATCTGCAAATGCTGCGCAACCAAAGAAGGAAGACAAAGATGAGAAGAAGGGTGACAAACAGAAGACATTTTGCAAGTACTGTAAGGGAAATGATCATGTCATCAAAGCGTGTCCTAAGCTGGCTGCGAAAGAGGCTAAGAAGAAAGAGGCTGGTATGGCTGTTGCAGATGCCTCTCCTTCTAACAATGAATCTGCTAATGTTGTTCAAGATACAGAATGGGCATTCAATGCGCAGTGCAGTTATGACCCATCTTTGCATGACACATGTATGTCTGCAGTAGATTCAGATGTATGGTACTTTGACAGTGGTGCCACTAAGCATATCACCTCGCAGCGCAGTTTATTCACTTTCCTTGAGTCTGCTCCCACAGGGAATACTGTCACTTGTGCCAATAACTCCTCTTATCCCGTTAAAGGAGTTGGACAGATTGTGCTGAATGTTGCAAATTGCAACACCTTTACACTTTTTGATGCATTGTATGTGCCAGGGATCAAAAAGAATCTGCTGTCAGTCTCCGCATTTGCCAAAACAGGTTTGGTTGTAAAATTTGTGGATGACAGATGTACTGTTCATGATCTCTCTTGTGGTGACATCATTGTAGCATCTGGTTCACTATGTCGAGGGCTGTATAAGCTCAATATGGATGGCAAATGTGTAGAGGATTCAGCATGTGCTATTATGGATACGCAGGCTATTTCAAATGCAAAACTGTGGCATGCACGTTTTGGTCATCTGAATTTTGCAAGTTTGCTGCGCCTGCAGAAATCTGAAATGGTGTCTTCTTTGCCTAAGCTTGAGGCACCTGTCAAGCATGTTTGTGAGGGCTGCATATTGGGTAAAATGCAGCGTGCTTCCTTTCCCAAAGATGGATCAGTGAGAGCTGAACGCAGATTGCAGCTTGTTCACAGTGATGTTTGTGGTCCCATGCAAACTCCATCATTTGGAAACTACCTTTACTTCGTGACTTTCATTGATGATTTTACCAGGCATGCATGGGTATATCCTTTGAAGGCAAAGTCCGAAGTGTTTTTGTGCTTCAAACAGTTTTTGGTTATGGCTGAAAATGTGTCAGAAAGTAAGATGGGCACCCTCCGTTCAGATCGAGGGGGGGAGTATATGTCTTCAGAATTTAATGCATTTCTGGCTGAGCGTGGGATAAAACACCAATGTACAGTGCCGTATACACCACAGCAAAATGGTGTGGCTGAGAGAAAAAACAGGTCTCTCATGGAAATGGCAAGATGTATGGTTAAGAGTCAAAGTCTACCACATGGTTTTTGGCTTGAGGCTGTCATGTGTGCCACTTATGTACTAAACAGGTGTCCCACCAAAGCATTACAGGTTGTCACTCCATATGAGGCTTGGCATAGCCGCAAGCCATCTGTTGGCCATTTACGTGTTTTTGGTTGCTTGGCATATGCATTAGTGCCTGTGCAACATCGCAGAAAATTGGATGACAAAGCTGTCAAATGTATTTTTGTTGGATATAGTGCTGAGAGCAAAGGCTATCGTTTGTATCATCCACAGACAAAGCGCATTTTGGTTAGCCGTGATGTTGTATTTGTGGAAGATGCAGTTCAGCCCTTGGTTTCATGTACTAAGGAGACAGATATCAGCTCACGTGATGTCTATGATACATTGTTGCCTCTTTTCAGTGGTGCACAGTCAAGTGCAATACCTCATGAGGCAGTTTTTCAGCCTATGCAGGTTTTAAATGATGGCACAGATCAGCCTATATCTGATGCAGATGTGCATGATGCACTTGAGGATGAGAGACAAGAGATTGAGGGCTCTAGGAATATGCCTAGATGGCTGGTGCAGACTTTGCGTGACAGCAAGTTGGATGCCCCTTTGTCTAGTCGCACTCGTTCTGGCTCTCATGGTGCCTCTTATGCGTCAGATTGTTATGCATTGGCTGTTTCTAGTATGTGCGATGAAAGTGAGCCTGTTTCATTTGATGAGGCACAAAGTTCAGAAAATTGGATGGCTGCTATGCAAGCAGAATACGATGCTATTATGAAGAATAGTACATGGTCTTTATGTGACTTGCCCCCTGGCAAGAAGGCCATTGGCACTAAGTGGGTATACAAATTGAAGCGTAAGCCTGATGGCACAGTGGATCGCCATAAGGCTAGGCTTGTTGCAAAAGGTTATGCTCAAGAGAAGGGCATTGATTTTGATGAGACTTTTGCTCCCACATGTCGTATGACCACTGTTCGTAGCATCTGTGCATTAGCAGCTCATAATGGTTGGAATGTACATCAGCTGGACATAAAGACTGCGTTCTTAAATGGAGATTTGCATGAGGAGGTGTATGTATCGCAGCCTCGTGGTTTTGTTCAAAGAGGGCAGGAAAACAAAGTGTGCAGGTTAAAAAAGGCTTTATATGGTTTAAAGCAAGCTCCACGAGCTTGGTATGAAAAAATACATGCATATTTGACTGCACATGGGTTTCATAATAGTCCAACAGAAAGCACTTTGTATGCTAAACGTGTGGATGGTGTACATCTAATCATTGCTCTCTATGTCGATGACATGCTGCTCACAGGACCAAATGAGAGTCATATTGCTGATTTTAAGGCTGATTTGAATGCCTCTTTTGAGATGTCAAATTTGGGGCATTTGCATCATTATTTGGGGATACAATTTAAGCAGTGTGATGGAGGTATTGCTTTGTGTCAGACAAAGTATATTGAAACATTGTTGCGGAGATTTGGCCTTGAAGACTGCAAGCCTATTGCTACTCCAATGGAGACAGGTTTGAAGTTGAGTCTTCATGATGCTGGAGATCACTTTGATGTCACACTCTATCAGACAGCTGTTGGTTGCCTCATTTATGTATGCATTACGAGGCCAGACATTCAGTTTGCAGTCTCACAGGTGAGCAGATTTATGCATAGCCCAGGCATTAAGCATTGGCAGGCAGTGAAGCGTATCTTTCGCTATTTGAGTGGTACTCGGCATCTTGGGTTGTTTTATCCCAAGGGGGGATCATTGCCGCCAGATTTACATGCTTTTTCAGATTCTGACTGGGCTGGTTGTTATGACACACGCGTGTCCACGAGTGGTTTTTGCTTCATGCTTGGAAGCTCATGCATATCATGGTTGAGCAAGAAGCAGCCTACTGTGGCCACTTCTAGTTGTGAAGCTGAGTACAGGGCAGCTTTCACAGCTACGGTTGAGTGTGTGTGGCTCAGACGCCTTATGGCTGATTTGGGTGTTGGGCAGCCATCTGCCACCACCATCTTCACTGACAGTCAGAGCGCATTGGCAGTTGCGCGGAACCCAGTGTTCCATGCTCGTACGAAGCACATTGAGGTGCACTACCATTATGTCAGGGAGAGACTCTCTGCAGGAGAGATCAGTTTGGCTTATGTGCCAACACAGGATAACCTTGCAGACCTTTTCACAAAGGCTCTGCCTCGTGAGAAGTTCGAAGCTTTTCGCAAAGCTTTGGGCTTACTCCCTTTTGTGGATTCGTCCACATAGCTAGACACTTCCCTATACATGAGTGCTAGCTCTTGTTCACCGCATCACTCCAGGGGGGATTTGTTACCATATTATAGTAGTGATGTGTGTGAACACACTTAGGACCGCCGGGGCACTTTTTCCCTCACTAGGAGGTTTTTTCCCCCGTGCATTGTATATACGCCCATTATCTTCTAGGGCTTGTAATCTTTCATTTTTGGCACTCATAATACACTACTGTGTTGTGCTCAAGCTTCCTCATCTTCTTGAAGTTGTGTGTGCATTCCTGCAACCCTAATTCCAACAGAGAAGGTATATCCTATAGTGTTTTATTAACAAAGTTTCTACATGTTTTGAAGCATTTTGGACACATTTCAAGGCTCATTCACATGGTGTAAGGTTTTCGCAATAGGCATCCCTAAAAAGTGTTAGTTTGAACTTTTTTTGTATCCTTTGTAGCAAAAGCAACATTTGGTGTGCAAAAAGGGCCGTCATCATCTTCGAGCTCAACTTCAACAACATCATGAACATTATCATTGATTTCTGCATCCTTGCTAAGTATTATTTTCACACTCTACACTCTATAATTTTTCGTACACTTTACAGGTCTCCATCATCATCAGTGATCTACTAGGAGCCATTTGGGTTACATTTAATAAATATTGATAGTACCTGCAGGTAGTTGGGATATTTGCATTCTGTGTCAAAGATAGTTATTTGGTAGGCAAAATGGAAGGCAGAGATGTATTTTGTATGCTTTCTAGTGAGGATAAGCTCGATGGGACCAACTACCCATTGTGGCCCTATATGACGTGCAATGTATTAGTCACCAAAGGGCTTTGGAATATTGTTATTGGCATTGAGGCATGCCACCAAGCATGTAGAGCAAAGGCAGCCAGTCTTGTTAGCATTCTTTAGAGGCCTCCAACCCAACATCAGAGGTAGTCAGCATATATGGTATACAAACCAACGAGTCAACCAACACAAAAACCTTGCTCAACAAAAGTACTTGGGTATACTCCATTCAGCCGACATCAAAGGACAATGGGGATAATATGTGCAGCATTTAATGCTAGAAAATCTGGCATTTTCTTGTCCATAAAATAGGCCACCACGATAGTATATGAACCAGTAGACTAGCAAGCTAACGTTAATATAAAAGAAAACGCTTCATTTACAGCATTAATCATTCTTCATAAATCATTTTACAAGTAGTCAAGAGCAGTGATGTATGTCTAGAGCCTCAAGCCTTGTGCATACATTCATCAACAAATTAGCACTTTACTATGCAATTTATTGTGCTACAACCCCAAGGCCTCCGTGAAGAGCTTCTTCCAGCAAGAGAAAGCTCATAGCTCTACTAGATTCAGTTGGTATCTACTTTTCTCATAGCTCTACTGGATTCATACAAGAGTTTTATATCTACACTTGAGCTCATTGATAAAGGGTAACCCCAATGGCCTTAATTTCGATGAGTTGGTTTCAGTGCTCATGAAGCAGTTGGTATCTACTTTTCTCATAGCTCTACTAGATTCATACAAGGGTTTTACATCTACACTTAAGATCATTGATGAAGGGTAATCCCAATGGACTTTTTTGTCAGTGCTCTTGCAAAGAAGAGCAGTCTCAGCAAAACTAAACTAGTATACATGTGGGAGATCAAGCATTTGCTGCCATTCAAAAAGGTAAAGGCAAAGCCTTTTCTCAAGGCAGTTGTAAGCCAAAAGCAGAATCAGGTGGAAGAATGCCAATAAGGGGGTGATGAGCCTAAGAAGAAAGGAAAATGTAACTATTGTTGGAAGCCAGGCATGGCTATGGGTAGAAAAAGATTGGAGAAGGAGAAGAAGAAAGAATCAGGCATGGCTATGGGTGATGCATCAGCACACCAAAGTAGTGAATAGAAGGAGTCAACAAACTATGCACAGGATGATTGGGCATTCATTGTTGTTAACCCATTCCTAGGGTTAACAAGAGATACTACCATTATCTTATATCAAGGAGTCAAGGTAGATACACCAAAAGGTCATACATTAAAGATATGAAGCAATGGTGTCCAAATCTACAACTTGGACAGGTGCCCGTAATGGTCCTATGGAATACTTATAGTGATTTCCACTTCAAGAGCGTGTGGTAGTAAGATAGGATGAAGCTCCAAGTGATGTACTTAATGGATATATTATGAGAGTAGTCATTGTAATAGCATTAGGCCTCTTTTGAGCCTAAAGTGCCTGGTCGGTCCCATAGTTTAAGTGAGTGTGAACACTTATGGCCATTTATATAAGTGAATATCTCTCATAATACAAAGAACTCTCCGATTCTGCAATAGAGTCTTGCTCTTGCTAATCCTCTTACTAATCTCTCTCTCTCTCTCTAATGCATTCTAGTGAGTGTGTGTGAGTGAAGTGAAGTGAGAGAAGGGACGAGTACACATAGTGCAACACGGCGGCGGTGTGAAAATGCTCTCCGCGGGAGGCATGATGGAATTTCTTCGCAAGGAGTTGTAGAGCTTGGAGACCTCAAGGGCTACGAGCTCGACTATTGAAAAGATCCTCATGACAGTTAATCTCTTATTGGATATGTTTCAAGGGAGGTTTGGGTGAGCCATAACATTTTTGGGGCTACTGTCAATCATCCCTTGGCTTTTTAGCTTTTTCCATTGTTTTTCTCTAATCTACGTGTATTACCCATTGCCCATTGTCTTGATTAGTGGTTTTCCATGGAAAAGAGGTGGTTTTGATAGATATTTGTGTGTGATTTGGTGTAGAATAGCTCCCTTTTTTGTTTTATAAAGAATGCTTTTTTGCTTAATTTTTAGCTTAAACAGTTGTTTTTGTTGTTAATGTGGTTTTTAATGTTCCTAGGGCTTGCACATAGAGTGTTTTAGGCCTTGTTTGCTTCTGAAAGATCCATGTCCCCTTCGTGCAATGAATTCAAGGGTGCTAGCAGTGGAAGTAGCACTTCTTGCGCGGGGCAAGGTCCCTCACTCGGGGCCTCGCCCACGGATATCCGGACAAGAGACTAATCCATCGGTTCTTCCAAAATCAAACCCGGAAAAACTTCCCTCGCCCGAAAAGCACGGGCGATTCCTCCAGAAAACTTTTTACTCTAACGTAGTCAAGAGCCTTAACTAACAGAACTGATTTGACCCGAACCTATAAGTCCCATAGTCAAATCAAGGAAAAGACTTGCACTTGGATCATAGAGACCAATGCTTTTTTCCTCATTGAGAGGGACAGCCATTGATTCTTTTCCATAGAATAATTTTTATTTACTTCATCTATCGTACCATAACAAAATTGAGTCTCATTTTAGGGATCCATCAGTCCAGCCTAACCCCATCCAGTCCCGTGGGGGTTAGCCAACCGCCCAACCGCTGTAGTGATGGGATCCATTTAAGAATTTGGTTAGGTTTTGTCCCAAGTACCAGGGAAAAGAGTTCCCAGGCCCCCTAGCCGGATATTCATGCAAACTTAAAACTAGTCACACCACTTACACACCCAATACGAAATTGCCTTTTTCACAGTACAGCTGTCATTATATCAATCATTTAATGAAACTATAGTATAACTGATCATAATCCTCCAAAATATTCAATTGAATCCTAATTTCTAATTTTTCCTAATTAGGATTCGATTGAATCCTAATTTCTAATTTTTCCTTCATCGATGTACCTATGGCATCATTGGCAAACCAGAACGCTCACCACATGTCCACTCAGGGGCCTTTTTGATAGTTCCTAGCTCATAGTACCCGATAATATATTCACTTATAAAAATCAAAATAGAATCTCCATTGAAGATCAGCAAGATCAACCAACAGATCCATATAAAAGAGCCATGGACTCATTCGTTGAGGACCAACAAGATCAATCAACCAGATCCATGCCTGAATTCAGAAAAACAACTCTTACTCCTTGTTTCAATATCTTCCATGACGTACATGTGGGTATCTTCGGCGACCCAGAGCCTGAGCACCGTATGGTCAGCACCCTCTAGGATCCTTCGCAGGTCACCTAGCGCTTCACTCATAGGTTGCTTCCTTAGTCCCTCATCCACCGTATTGGAAGCTCACCATTTAAATCAAACCGAGGCTGGTCAAGACCTTGGCTAACCTTCCTTAGTCCCTCATCCACCGTATTGGAAGCTCACCATTTAAATCAAACCGAGGCTGGTCAAGACCTTGGCTAACCTTGCTACGCGAGACGTCCTCCGTTGACTCTCCGTGCTGATGCAACTTTATTAGATAGGTCTCCATGACCTCATTCACAAGACGGTCAAAATGCTTCCCCAGTATTCTTGACATAAAACAGTCATTTAAAAACAGGTCATAAATATAGTTTCTATAACGAACTCTCGTCTTTCCACATCAATCCTCATTTATTTCAAATGTATTCCCATTCTCATCACATCATTTTTTGTCTCATCACAGCTTTCCTCATTTATCCACATCACATCTCATCCACTCGCATCTACCCATCACACATCTCATCACATCATATTCATTCACATCACATATCCAATTTACATCACATCTCATTCACTCACATCCCGATTCGCATGACATCACATCTAATTCATTCACATCCCGAGATTCACATCACATCACATCTATTCACGTCCATCACATCCATTTACATCCATCACATCCCATTCATTCATATCCATCACATTCATTCATTCATATCCACCACATTCATTCTCATAACCATCCCATCACATACATTCTATCCACATTATATCACATCACTTCTATCCACATCATATCTCATTTATACACATCTCATCTCATTCATCCACATCCATCCAATCGTTCATATGTACGACTACTCACATCTATCCATACATTCATATCTATCACTTCACATCCACATATATTCATGTCACATTACATCACATTCTTTCACATACATCCACATCCATTCTTCATATACACATCCATATCCATTCTTCACATACGCATTCTCATCCATTCTTCACATACACAATCTCATCCATTCTTCACATACACATTCACATCCATTTTCATCATATACACATCCACTTTCATTCTTTCACATACACATCCATATCCATTCTTCACATACACATCTATATCCATTCTTCACATACACATTCACATCCATTTTCATCATATACACATCCACATCTATTCTTTCACATACACATCCATATCCATTCTTCACATATACATCCATATCCATTCTTCACATACACATCCATATCCATTCTTCACATACACATTCACATCCATTCTTCACATACAAATTCACATCCATTCTTCACATATACATCCATATCTATTCTTCACATACACATTCACATCCATTCTTCACATACACATTCAATCACATCTATCTAATTCACATCGCATCTCATCACATCTATTCACATCACATCTCATCACATCTATTCAAATCACATCCCATCCATCCATTCATTCACATCTATCTAATTCACATGACATCTTATCACATCTATTCACATCGCATCTCATTTCTATGCAAGTTTTAGTTTGATTTTCTTTTGAATACAAGGAGTATTTCTTGAATCAGTATTCCCAAAAATTCTTGATCGGAATTTTGAATTTCATACCAAAATTCCTCGAATTCTATAACCTTGATCCACAGATCAATTCGAAGGGTCTCAAACTTAGTTTCAGATTTGGCAGGAATTTTGAGTGTATTTTTCTAAACTGGTCACACCCTCTTTCCTCGAAACTGACGAAAGAGTTTGGTCTTGGTCCTAGTCTGATTCAAGGTTCGAGTCGGATAAGATTTTTCCTAATCTATCTTTCTCAAAAAGGTTTGATAATTCAGTTACTATTTTACTGAATTTCTTTCTTTGAATATTTACTTAATTGATTCTAAATTAGTTACGAATTCCAATGAGGAATAGATTAATCATTTATCTGAATATTTCGATCTCGATAGATTTCCTAAATTCTCTTTTTATAATTCGTGTGAATATAAAATGATAGAAATTTTTCTCTTAGCGTATTTAATTATTCATTTATCAAATACTCATAAATACAGTTTCTATAATAAACTCTCGTCTTTCCACATTAATCCTCATTTATTTCAAATGTATTCCCATTCTCATCACATCATTTTCCGTCTCATCACAGCTTTCCTCATTTATCCGCATCACATCTCATCCACTCGCATCTACCCATACCACATCTCATCACATCATATTCATTCACATCACATATCCCCAATTTACATCACATCTCATTCACTCACATCCCGATTCACATCACATCACATCTATTCACGTCCATCACATTCATTTACATCACATCCATTTACATCCATCACATCACATTCATTCATATCCATCACATTCATTCATTCATATCCACCACATTCATTCTCACAACCATCCCATCACATACATTCTATCCACATTATATCACATCACTTCTTTCCACATCATATCTCATTCATACACATCTCATCTCATTCATCAACATCTATCCAAAATCGTTCACATGTACGTCTATCCATACATTCATATCTATCACTTCACATCCACATATATTCATGTCACATCACATCTTATTCTTTCACATACTCATCCACATCCATTCTTCACGTACACATCCACATCCATTCTTCACATACACATCCATGTCCATTCTTCACATACACATCCTCATCCATTCTTCACATACACATCCACATCCATTCTTCACATACACATTCACATCCATTTTCATCATATACACATCCACATCCATTCTTCACATACACATTCACATCCATTTTCATCATATACACATCCACATCCATTCTTTCACACACATCCATTCTTTCACACACATCCATATCCATTCTTCACATATACATCCATATCCATTCTTCACATACACATCCATATCCATTCTTCACATACACATTCACATCCATTTTCATCATATGCACATCCACATCCATTCTTTCACATACACATCCATATCCATTCTTCACATATACATCCATATCCATTCTTCACATACACATTCACATCCATTCTTCACATACACATTCACATCCATTTTCACATACACATTCACATCCATTCTTCACATACACATTCACATCCATTCTTCACGTATACATCCATATCCATTCTTCACATACACATTCACATCCATTCTTCACATACACATTCATTCACATCTATCTGATTCACATATCGCATCTCATCACATCTATTCACATCACATCTCATCACATTTATTCACATCACATCCCATCCATCCATTCATTCACATCTATCTGATTCACATGACATCACATCTATTCACATCGCATCTCATTTCTATGCAAGTTTTTAGTTTGATTTTCTTTTGAATACAAGGAGTATTTCTTGAATCAGTATCCCCAAAACTTCTTGATCGAAATTCTAAATTTCATACCAGAATTCCTTGAATTCTATAACCTTGATCCACATATCAATTCGAAGGGTCTCAAACTTAGTTTCAGATTTGGTGGGAGTTTTGAGTGTATTTTTTTAAACTGGTCACACCTTCTTTCCTCGAAACTGAGACGAAAGAGTTTGGTCTTGGTCATAGTCTGATTCAAGGTTCGAGTCGGATAAGATTTTTCCTGATCTATCTTTCTCAGTTACTATTTTACTAAATTTCTTTCTTTGAATATTCACTTAACTAATTTCTAATTTAGATACGAATTCCAATGAGGAATAGATTAATCATTTATCTGAATATTTCGATCTAGATAGATTTCCTGAATTCTCTTTTTACAATCTATGTGAATATAAAATAATAAAAATTTATCTCTTAGAGTATTTAATTTTTCATTTATCAAATACTCATAGAATGTAAACATAGAATTTAAGAGAATTCTAATTTTGATATAAAAATTCTTTATGCATAAAAATCAGCTTTAGTGGGAATAACACTTTTATATATAAAAATCCTTTTATGCATCTATTTATGCATAATGGTAATAACACTTTTATTAAAAAATCCTTTTATGCATCTATTTATGCATAAAATTAAATTTAATAGGAATAACACTTTTAAAATAAAAAGAATTTCTTTATACATCTATTTATGCATAAAAATTATTTTTATAAGAATAACGCTTTTATAATTAAAAAAATCCTTTATGCATCTTTCTATGCATAAAAATAAATTTTAATAAGAATAACACTTTGGTAATTAAAAAAATTCCTTCACGCATCTTTCTATGCATAAAATCAAATTTAATAAGAATAACACTTTTATAATAAAATTTTTCATTATGCATAGACATCAATTTTAATAAGAAGAACACTTTTGTAATAAAAAAATCCTTTATGCATCTTTCTATGCATAAAATCAAATTTAATAAGAATAACACTTTTATAGTAAAAAATTCCATCATGCATCTTTCTATGCATAGAAATCAATTATAAGAATAACACTTTTGTAATTAAAAAAATTCATTTATGCATCTTTTTATGCATAGAAATCAAATTTAATAAGAATAACACTTTTGTTTTAAAAAAAAATCCTTTATGCATCTTTCTATGCATAAAATCAAATTTAATAAGAATAACACTTTTATGATTTAAAAAAATTCCATTATGCATCTTTCTATGCATAGAAATCAATTTTAATAAGAAAAACACTTTTGTAATAAAAAAATCCATTATGCATCTTTCTATGCATAGAAATCAATTTTAATAAGAAAAACACTTTTGTAATAAAAAAATCCATTATGCATCTTTCTATGCATAGAAATCAATTTTAATAAGACTAACACTTTTGTAATAAAAAAATTTCCTTTATGCATCTTTCTATATGCATAGAAATCAAATTTAATAAGAATATTAGTTATATCCATGCATATTCATAGGTGAATATGTACATGAAGTAATTAGAATATTTCTTTTAGATGCAAAAATGGTGGGAATTACTCTTTTGGAATAATATAAAAATAAACTTTCTTTTTCACAAAATTTTAGAAAATTTTACCTTAACCTCCTTTGTATGGTTGACCATTTCTCATTTTTATCATTCTTTATTTAACCTAAATTAACCCAATTTAGATTTATAGAACTCTAATCTACATAATTTTCTAGATTTAAGAGAGTAAACAATAAGAAGAGTTTAATTAATCCCTTAATTTATCTTTCTAGGATTGAGAAAGGTTGGAATGTAAAGAGGAGAAGGGGGTGGCCTTTTTATCAAAGGCATAGCATTTGAATTTAATTCAACATTTGCAAAACATAAAAATTTAAGAAAACCATAGATTTTTTATTAAACAAGTAAGAAAATTAGCTTGCATGAAGCTTATAAGCTCTCCTTTGGCTTGAGGGATTAAGGGTTCTACTCTTGTTTGAAGCAAGAGTGGCCACCAATTCACTTTGGAGAGGATTAGGCCAAAAACAATTGAATTAATAAAAAATTCAATGTAGATGGCTCAGGACATGAGCAGAGTAACAGTGCATAAACACCATTAAGCTTTTACAAAGGGGGAGGCTTCTAATTATAGGAAAAAATGAGCCTCTAACCAAGCAAACTGATTCTAGAATTTTCGAGATCAGTTTGGTCAATTTTTGACCATTTTTGGGTCAGTTCAGCTTACTTTTTAGATCTAGTTTTGAAAAAGGAGAGAGGAGAGATGAAAATATCTCATTTTTTTGATTAAAAATTGAGGGTAATCATGAGAAAAAGGTGCCTACTTCATGAGGGGAGATCCCCACACTGAGGTGTCAAAATTCAGTTTTTAAATTCTTTTCTTTAGTCCTTAGTCCACTCTTCATCTTATGTGAGCATTTACTCATTTTTTTTGGGGGGGGGGTTCTTTTATTTCTTCAATTTATCTCCTCCTTACATTTGGATTAATCTTATTGGTTCATAGGAACCTTAATTGGACCATAATCCAAAAATTTCTGAAAAGGTGGACCCTTAAGCTAAGGTCCTTTATACCTATTTTAAATTAATTTCAATTGCATATTGAAAAGTTCTTTTTAAATTTCTCTTTCAGGGCCAATATCCACATCTCATCACATCATATTCATTCACATCTCATTCACTCACATCCCGATTCGCATGACATCACATCTCATTCATTCACATCCCGATTCACATCACATTCACGTCCATAACATCCCGATTCACATCACATCACATCTATTCACGTCCATCACATTCATTTACATCATATCCATTTATATCCATCACATCACATTCATTCATATCCATCACATTCATTCATTCATATCCACCACATTCATTCACATAACCATCCCATCACATACATTCTATCCACATTATATCACATCACTTCTATCCATATCATATCTCATTCATCCATATCCATTCAATCGTTCAAATGTACGACTACTCACATCTATCCATACATTCATATTATCTATCACTTCACATCCACATATATTCATGTCACATCACATCTTATTCTTTCACATACACATCCACATCCATTCTTTCACATACATCCATATCCATTATTTCACATACTCATCCACATCCATTCTTCACATACACATCCATATCCATTCTTCACATACACATTCTCATCCATTCTTCACATACACATCCACCTCCGTTCTTCACATACACATTCACATCTATTTTCATCATATACACATCCACATCCATTCTTTCACATACACATCCATATCCATTCTTCACATACACATCCATATCCATTCTTCACATACACATTCACATCCATTTTCATCATATGCACATCCACATCCATTCTTTCACATACACATCCATATCCATTCTTCACATACACATTCACATCCATTTTCACATACGCATTCATATCCATTCTTCACATACACATTCACATACATTCTTCATATATACATCCATATCCATTCTTCACATACACATTTACATCCATTCTTCACATCTATCTGATTCACATCGCATCTCATCACATCTATTCACATCGCATCTCATTTCTATGCAAGTTTTCAGTTTGATTTTCTTTTGAATACAAGGAGTATTTCTTGAATCCGTATCCCCAAAACTTCTTGATCGGAATTCTGAATTTCATAGCAGAATTCCTCGAATTCTATAATCTTGATCCACAGGTCAATTCGAAGGGTCTCAAACTTAGTTTCAGATTTGGCGAGAGTTTTGAGTGTATTTTTCTAAACTGGTCACACCCTTCGAATTAATCCACATATCAATTCGAAGAGTCTCAAACTTAGTTTCAGATTTGGCAAAAGTTTTGAGTGTATTTTTCTAAATTGGTCACACCTTCTTTCCTCGAAACTGTGACGAAAGAGTTTGGTCTTGGTCATAGTCTGATTCAAGGTTTGAGTCGGATAAGATTTTTCCTGATCTATCTTTCTCGAAAAGGTTTGATAATTCAATTACTATTTTACTGAATTTCTTTCTTTGAATATTCACTTAACTGATTTCTTAATTAGTTATGAATTCCAATGAGGAATAGATTTATCATTTATCTGAATATTTCGATCTCGATAGATTTTCTGAATTCTCTTTTTACAATCCGTGTGAATATAAAATGATAGAAATTTCTCTCTTAGAGTATTTAATTATTCATTTATCAAATACTCATAGAATTTAAACATAGAATTTAAGAGAATTCTAATTTTGATATAAAAATTCTTTATGCATCTATTTATGCAGAAAAATCAACTTCAGTGTGGGAATAACACTTTTATATAAAAAAATCCTTTTATGCATCTATTTATGCATAAAAATCAACTTCAGTGGGAATAACACTTTTATATAAAAAAATCCGTTTATGCATTTATTTATGCATAAAATCAAATTTATTAGCAATAACACTTTTAAAATAAAAAGAATTTCTTTATGCATCTATTTATGCATAAAAATTAATTTTTATAAGAATAATATTTTCATAATTAAAAAAATCCTTTATGCATCTTTCTATGCATAAAAATCAATTTTAATAAGAATAATACTTTTGTAATTAAAAAATTCCTTCATGCATCTTTCTATGCATAAAATCAAATTTAATAAGAATAACACTTTTATAATAAAAAAATTCCATTATGCATCTTTCTATGCATTGAAATCAATTTTAATAAGAATAACACTTTTGTAATTAAAAAATTCCTTTATGCATCTTTCTATGCATAAAATCAAATTTAATAAGAATAACACTTTTATAATAAAAAATTTTCATTATGCATCTTTCTATGCATTGAAATCAATTTTAATAAGAATAACACTTTTATAATTAAAAAAATTCCTTTATGCATCTTTCTATGCATAGAAATCAAATTTACTAAGAATAACACTTTTGTAACATTTTTGCTTATAATTTCAAGGTCTTAGATTTACTCGTATATACTGCAATAAAGAGCTGCAGTTATACCCTCGATATATACGGATAGTCACGGTCCTTGGAATTTTAAGGTAAATATCATCATGTCTAGGTCTCAAGCAAGTCAAGGATTCCATATAATTGCGATACTTCCATTTGAAGACCCAATTACCTATTTATGAATCTTCATTCTGAATATCAATTTGTATGAATTCCAGATTCATTCTTTCACACTCATCCACATCCATTCTTCACATACACATCCTCATCCATTCTTCACATACACATCCACATCCATTCTTCACATACACATCCACATCCATTCTTCACATACACATTCTCATCCATTCTTCACATACACATCCACATCCATTCTTCACATACACATTCACATCCATTTTCATTATATACACATCCACATCCATTCTTTCACACACACATCCATATCCATTCTTCACATATAAATCCATATCCATTCTTCACATACACATCCATATCCATTCTTCACATATAAATCCATATCCATTCTTCACATACACATCCATATCCATTCTTCACATACACATTCACATCTATTTTCATCATATGCACATCCACATCCATTCTTTCACATACACTTCCATATCCATTCTTCACATATACATCCATATCCTTTCTTCACATACACATCCATATCCATTCTTCACATACACGTTCACATCCATTTTCACATACACATTCATATCCATTCTTCACATACACATTCACATCCATTCTTCACATACACATTCACATCCATTCTTCACATATACATCCATATCCATTCTTCACATACACATTCACATCCATTCTTCACATACACATTCATTCACATCTATCTGATTCACATAGCATCTCATCACATCTATTCACATCACATCCCATCCATCCATTCATTCACATCTATCTGATATTCACATCACATCCCATCCATCCATTCATTCACATCTATCTGATATTCACATGACATCTCATCACATCTATTCACATCACATCTCATTTCTATGCAAGTTTTCAGTTTGATTTTCTTTTTAATATAAGGAGTATTTCTTCCCAAAACTTCTTGATCGAAATTTTATTCCTTTATGCATCATTCTATGCATAAAATCAAATTTAATAAGAATAACACTTTTATAATAAAAAAATTCCATTATGCATCTTTCTATGCATAGAAATCAATTTTAATAAGACTAACACTTTTGTAATAAAAAAATTCCTTTATGCATCTTTCTATGCATAAAATCAAATTTAATACGAATAACACTTTTATAATAAAAAAAATTCCATTATGCATCTTTCTATGCATAGAAATCAATTTTAATAAGAATAACACTTTTGTAATAAGAAAAACTCCTTTATGCATCTTTCTATACATAGAAATCAAATTTAATAAGAATAACACTTTTGTTAAAAAAATTTCCTTTATGCATCTTTCTATGCATAAAATCAATCTTAATAAGAATAACACTTTTATAATTTTAAAAAAATCCATTATGCATCTTTCTATGCATAGAAATTAATTTTAATAATAAGAATAACACTTTTGTAATAAAAAATTTCCATTATGCATCTTTCTATGCATAGAAATCAATTTTAATAAGAATAACACTTTTGTAATTAAAAAAAATCCTTTATTCATCTTTCTATGCATAGAAATCAAATTTAATAAGAATATGAGTGATATCCATGCATATTCATAAGTGAATATGTACATGGATAATTAGAATATTTCTTTTAGATGCAAAAATGGTGGGAATTACTCTTTTGGAATAATATAAAAATAAACTTTCTTTTCCATAAAATTCTGGAAAATTTTACCATAACCTCCTTTGTATGGCTGACCATTTCTCATTTTTATCATTCTTTATTTAACTTAAATTAACCCAATTTAGATTTATAGAACTCTAATCTACATAATTTTCTAAATTCAAAAGAGTAATCAATAAGAAGAGTTTAATTAATCCCTTAGTTAATCTTTTTAGGATTGAGAAAGGTTGGAATGTAAAGAGGAGAAGGGGGTGGCCTTTTTATCAAAGGCATAGCATTTGAATTTAATTCAACATTTGCAAAACATAAAAATTAAGAAAACCTTAGATTTTTCATTAAACAAGTAAGAAAATTAGCTTACATGAAGCTTGTAAGCTCTCCTTTGGCTTGAGGGATTGAGGGTTCTACTCTTGTTTGAAGCAAGAGTGGCCACCAATTCACTTTGGAGAGGATTAGGCCAAAAACAATTGAATTATTAAAAAATTCAATGTAGATGGCTCAGGACAGGAGCAGAGTAACAGTGCATAAACACCATTAAGCTTTTACAAAGGGGGAGGCTTCTATTTATAGGAAAAAGTGAGCCTCTAACCAAGCAAACTGTTTCTAGAATTTTTCAGATCAGTTTGGTCAATTTTTGACCATTTTTGTTGGAATTAGGGTCGCAGGAAAGCACACAAAGCTTGGAGAAGAAGAAGCAAGAATGCACACAACACACTATGTATTAGATTGTGTCAATGTACAAAAGATAAGTTAGCCCTAGAAGGATGGACGTATATACAAGCCGGGAAAAAAAACCTCTTAAAGAGGAAAAAAGTGCCCTGGCGGTCCTAAGTGTGTTCACACACATCATTGCCTATATATATATATGGCAACAAATCCCCCCTAGGAGTGATGGTGTGAACGAGAGCTGGCACTCATGTATAGGGGAGTGCCATGCCCGAAGTAGATCAATCCACAAAGGGGAAGCAAGCCCAAAGCTTTACGAAAAGCTTCGAACTTCTCACGAGGAAGCGCCTTTGTGAAAAGATCGACGAGGTTGTTCTGTGTTGGCACATAGGCCAAGCTGATCTCTCCTGCTGAGAGTCTCTCCCTGACATAGTGATAATGCACCTCAATGTGCTTTGTGCGAGCATGAAACACTGGGTTTCTCGCACAACTGCCAATGCGCTTTGACTGTCAGTGAAAATAGAGGTGGCAAACTCCTGTCCAACACCCAAGTCAGCCACCATAAGCCGTCTGAGCCACACACACTCAACCATAGCTGTGAAAGCTGCCCTGCACTCAGCTTCACAACTAGAAGTAGCCACAGTAGGTTGCTTCTTGCTCAACCAAGATATGCATGAGCTACCGAGCAGCATAATCTTTGATTCCAGCTCTTTACACAGGTAAGAGATTTTTACCTCATTACAACCTACATACAAACCAGTTAGAATATCCCAAGCCTGTTTTGCTGTTTTAGCTGAACGAATATGTGGGGTGATGTTACGTTTGACAGAAAGTGCAATCAAGGCCAACGAGCTTGTTTAGCAGTGGGTAAAACAGTAGCAACAGGTAGAGCTGCTAGAACCTGCAACATCCTCAACAGATCCTACATCCACAGAACCTGGACGTACATCCATACCCTTCACAATGTTCTAGCAACAGTAGAGCTGCTAGAACCTGCAACATCCTCAACAGATCCTACATCCACAGAACCTGGACGTACATCCATACCCTTCACAATGTTCCACACTCCTTTTGCAACTAAAACATGCTACATCATGTATGCCCAAAGTGGGTAGTTGCTGTCTCCATCCAATTTGTCATCAGCAGAGATAACATGCAAAATACATCATTGCTGTTATCAACCATGGCCACTGACTGAAACTGATGCAAAAGCTACCTGTGATGAAGCAAAGACTGAACAGAGAACAACTCGTGCTATGTAGCACGGTCCACAATAGAATACGTATGCCTGTTTTGCAAAAAACTGCATTGTCGAAATTTCTACAGAAAATGACCGAAAACACCTGTGTAGAACTTGCAATGCAAAAACGGAGCCCGAAACGACCTCAGATGTGATTTCCGAGAACGCGTAGCCCTATGGGCTGATTTGCAGAGTATAAGAACCTGCAAGCGCTTGTGAAAGCTCACCTCAATCGGAGAACGTGAGTCGGAGGATGCAAGTGGCGTACCCCTGGGAGCCGATGCCTGTTCTGATACCAATTGTTGGATTGGGGTTGCAGGAAAGCAAGAATGCACACAACACACTATGTATTAGATTGTGTCAATGTACAAAAGATAAGTTAGTCCTAGAAGGATGGGCGTATATACAAGCCGAGGAAAAAAACCTCCTAAAGAGGGAAAAAGTGCCCCGGCGGTCCTAAGTGTGTTCACACACCACTGCCTATATATATATGGCAACAATTTTTTGGTCAGTTCAGCTTACTTTTTGGATCTAGTTTTGAAATAGGAGGGAGGAGAGATGAAAATATCTCATTTTATTGATTAAATTGGGGGTAATGAATGAGAAAAAGGCGCCTACTTCATGAGGGGAGATCCCCACACTGAGGTGTCAAATTCAATTTTTTAATTCTTTTCTTTGGTCCTTAGTCCACTCTTCATCTTATGTGAGCATTTACTCATTTTTTTTGGGGGGGGGGGGGGTTTCTTTTATTCTTCAGTTTATCTCCTCCCTAAATTTGAATTAATCTTATTGGTCCATAGGAACCTTAATAATTGGACCATAATCTAATTTTTTTTAAAAATCTGGACCCTTAGGTTAAGGTCCTTTATACCTATTTTCAATTAATTCCAATTGCACATTGGAAAGTTCTTTTTGAATTTCTGTTTCAGGGGAAACCATTTTAGACACTAGGAGGATTTTTATATCCATATCTCAATTTTGAATTACCTCCCTCTAGACATTTTCTCTCTCCAAGCCAAAACAGGGTAAAATAGGATCTTTCTTTTTTTTGAGAGAGGGGAATAATTATAAGATCAAAAAGAAAGGTTCTTACACCTATACACCTCAAAAGCTGGAGGGAGGAATCTTATAGCTTCCATAACATCAAAAAATGCAATAGAATGTGATTTTTAGTGGTTTTTAGCTCTCTTTAGAGTTAAACATAGAGCTAGAATCATTAATTTTTGTTTGATTTGTGTGTTTTCTGTTTGATTTATATGCATTAGAGTGTTAGCAAGTATTAGGAGTAAATCATTTTAAAAATTTTACAAAAACTCTTTAAAATCCTTGAAATCAACTAATTTCCTTTAATTGACTGTTTTTTGTCATTAAGGGTGATTCATCCAGTTCGAAAGGCAGTTCAAGAGGCAAAAAGATTAGAAATGTATTTTTTGGGATCAAATTTGGTCATGTAAGAAGTCGAAATTAGTGTTTTTGAGTGTTTTGAGAGCATCTAGATGCGTCAAAACACCTAATTACATCAATTAGAGGAATTTTTCTCTTTGCTTAATTTTGTAAAAAGAGAAAAAACTAGAGTTAAGAGTTTCTTTAATCTCTAATTATAAGTTAATTTACACATTAGTTGATGCACATAGCTTAGCAATTCCATGCTCCATCCAATTATGTGCTCATTGGTGTGAATTAATTAGTGATTAGTGGTTAATTAGAGCTCTTAGTTAATCTAAAAGAGAAAAAGATTAGTGGACGGATTAATCTTTGATTAATTCTTAAGCACTTTTTCCATAACTCAGTAAGGCTAATGAGCATGCCAATGAGTTATCAAATTGTCCATTTTGGGGGTCATTTATAAAGGGTGTAAAAAGGGGTGTTATAAAGGGTGTAAAGGGGTGTTATAAAGGTGTTGACTTTTTTGATTTCCACTTGCCTTTTTGGGAAAATGCCCATATCTCCTAAATTTAAAATCTAAAAAATATTCCCTTTACACAAGGAAATTCGAATTTTCCACTAGACTCCAAAAAAAACATCGTTTCACGAGTTCAGGTTTCACAGTGTGAAACTCTACTATTTCACGGCATGAAACAACCCTCTTCAAGAAAATTTTTGTAAAAAAATTGACGTTTCATGGCGTAAAACAGTCCCCACAGCTTCCAAAAAAAATCAACGTTTCACGAGTTAGTGTTTCATGGATTAAGCATTTCATGCCCAAAAGAAAAATTAACTTAATTTTTTACGTGAAGTCCACTTCACGTCATGAAACCCTGCTGGTTCACGTCATGAAAGAGAGTCCGTCGGCCAAAAAAAAATAGCCCTATTTTAGAGGCTCATATCTCCTAAACTGTGAATCCGATGAACGTGCTCTAGTGCTTATCGGAAAGCCGGCATCGAACTCTTCGAAATTGGTCTCGGGTGTCCGAGGGCAAAATCCATCGTTTTGGCTTCCGATCAACAGCCTCAAAATTTGACCCAATAAATAATCAAGGCAAAAAAATGGCCCTTAAAGCACTAAAAATCATCCAAAATAACCAGAAAAAGATTGCAAACCATATTCGGACTACTTTCTGAGTGTCGAAACGACAAAATGATGAAAAAATTAGAGACAAAGTTTTAGTACTCCAAAAATACTACAACTCTCTCATACATAGTTTTTTCAAATTCCTTTTGAAACACATTCAAACATGGGCTGCGAAACAAGAAAAACTTTTCGAAAAAAAAATCATCTTGAGACAGTGATGGAAAATAGATTTTGAGACCTCCTCTTCCATCTGGGACACCAATAGCACGTAATTTTTCTGGAAAAATATCTCTAAGGTCGTTCACGTGCATTTAGCGCCTAAGCTAATTAGGGCAAACAGACACTCATTTGACCAAGTAAGAAAACCTAACAAGCAAAAACAAAAAACACATGTGCTTTCTCATCAAGGAGAAATTGGCAACGTTACGATATGGCAACAATAGAGGAATTACATAGGCTCACACCCAAACTAAACCCAATGGCTGATATCTTCGAGCCATTGAGATACATGCCCCAAATGCAACTCCCAATACCATTTGCCATGCCAACAACAATAAGCATGGCATCGGGTTTTACACCCCTGTCACATCAATCCCTCCGAGGTTTGGTCCTTTGCCTTGCACTAACACAAGTCCTAAACCTTTAGGAGGGCTAGGTACCAACCCTTTGCAACCCCTAGATGCCTACACCTTGGATATATTGACTAATCTAGGAAGAGGGGTTGCCTAAGGACTAAATGAGTCCCTACCCACATTAGCCTCCGTGACTCATACGAAAACACAGTCGTACAGATTTCTAAAATCATGGGCAAATACGATGGAACAATTGATACTGTTCAATTCATACAAATGTTTGAATAGAGATTTGAAGCCTTTGGGAATCCAAACTGCCCCACCAAGGTACATGTGTTAAACCTTGGCCTAGTGGGAAAGGCCAGTCAATGGTTCATCACATTGATGCGCCGACGATCAAGATGAACTTCAGGACCTTAAAAACAACCTTTATCCATGGATTTTCAAGACAAGGTGATCGGTGGAGTGCAGAAAAAGAGCTCTATTCAACTAAGTGTAAACAAAACGAAACCACGAGATTTTATCCTTCGGCTAAAAATCTTAGACTCACGATGTGAGCCATGGGAGAAACTAAATGATGCTCAATTGAAGAGATGTTTCATGATGGGCTTAAAGAATAATAGCTTACACAACTTGATCATTGTATCCAATCCACAAACATTCGATCAATGTTGTAAAGAAGCAATATAATTAGATGACAACATGATAGAGGATGATCACGATATGAGACATTCCTCATCTAAACCAAGTGAAGCAATGGCTAAAGAAAAATTGATCTCAAAATTATCATTCCCTGAATTCTATGCACCCTTACATAAAAGCTTTGAACCAGAATCTCCAAGAGAAGATGAGCCCCCTCAAAACCAACCATCCTTAATGCCTCTCCGAGTGATGGGCGAAATGCCTTGTGTTCATTGGCAATCACTACATCCATCCCAATCCCCATTGTGCGTACAAGGCTCCTATTTTTCTTACTGCATATATTGCAAAACCTTTGGTCACGACATACCCAAATGTCCCAATTCACCTACAATTAACTCAAAACCTCAATCTTCCGTGTCCCAAACAGAAACCGTCCAAAGGGTCAAAATTGCTCAAGAAGCAGTTAAGCAAACACTTCAATGTTTCTATTGTCGTGGATCGCACAAAGTGGCAAAATGTATAGTTTGGAATAATTCTATGCCCACAGTCTCACTGACACTTTGCAACCCATATGTGAACGATGTGTAATCACTCACAAAAAACCCCCACCACCCCCACCCCGTTAGGAATTCCCACTAATCACTAACTAAACTTTTTATTTACTAACTAGCCTTTCTTATTCCTTCTAGAGGAACAAAGACCATTGAACGTCACTCAACACCAAAAGCCATCGACAAAGCTTGCCATTTCTTCCCACAAAAAAGTCTTCAACGCAATCACGAAGATGCGATCGGCATCAGGAAGGGGGGAATGTTAACCCATTCTGAGGGTTAATAAGAGCTACTACCATTATCTTATATCAACAAGGAGTCAATGTAGATACACCAAAAGGTCATACATTCAAGACATGAAGCAATGATGTCCAAATCTACAACTTGGACGGGTGCCTGTAATGGTCCTATGGAATACTTATGGCAATTTCTGCTTTCAAGAGCATTTGGTAGTAAGTTAGGATGAAGTCCCAAGTGATGTACTTCATGGATATATTATGAGATTAGTCATTGTAATAGCATTAGGTCTCTTATGAGCCTAAAGTGCTCGGTCAACCGCCACAGTTTGAGTGTGAACACTTATGGCCATATATATAAGTGAATATCTCTTATGAGCCTAAAGTGCCCGGTCAGCCACCACAGTTTGAGTGTGAACACTTATGGCCATATATATAAGTGAATATCTCTCATAATACAAAGAACTCTCCCATTGTGCAATAGAGTCTTGCTCTTGCTAATCCTCTTACTAACCTCTCTCTAATGCATGCTAGTGAGTGTGTGAGTGAAGGTGAGAGGAGGGACGAGTACACATAGTGTAACGTGGCGATGTTACAACACTTGTGAGAGGTGCGATGAAATTGCTTCTCAAGGAGTCGATCTCAACCATTGGAAAGATCCTCATGATAGTTGCGGTTCACCAGGAAATCTCTTGGTGGATGTGTTTCAAGGGGGGTTTGGGTGACCCATAACAATTATGTACTATAATTATGATCCATCTTCTATGCATCTCAGTGATAGATTAGCATGTTTAGTACTTGGTTGTATGCATGTCAAATGCATGTCAATGATAGATTAGCTTGTTTAGTACTTTGATAGTGGTCCCAACAACCACTACTAACAAAGTGTGATAGATTAGCTTGTTTAGTACTTTGATAGTGGTCCCAACAACCACTACTAACAAAGTGTGATAATGGTGCGAGCAAGCACCAGTATCAAAGTGTGATAGTGGTGCTAGCATGTTTGGTACTTTGATTTTGGTGCTAGCAAGCATATTACTTCTCAGCATGATTTATTTTCCTCACTTGAGTATGCTCCTCAAGGAGAAAGAATCACACGTGTAAAAAACTCCTTTTTATCCAATAAAAGGAGTTGGTAAGATTATTCTCGTTGTTACAAATGGTGGGACAATCACTCTCTCAAAAGTATTGTCTGTGCAAGGCATCAAAAAGAACTTGTTGCCAGTCTTCTCTACTAGATCAACATGTCTAATACTTTGATAATGGTACTATAGCAAGCACATTACTTCTCAACATGATTTATTTTCCTCACTTGAGTGTGCTTATCACAAAACAAGGAGGAACCGTCACATGTGCAAACAATCCTTATAACTAATAAAAATAGTTGGTAAGGTTATTCACTAATATAAATGGTGGGTTATTCACTCTCCTAAAATTCTTATTTGTGCTAGCAGCAGCAGCAGGCATCAAAAAGAACTTGGTGTGAATCTTCTCTACCATTACTAAGGCACATCTAATGGTCAGATTTTTTGATGATAATATATACACTTTATGACAAGAGTGATGGTGGTGGAGACATCATTGTGGTATCTGGTACTCTAAGCCATGGGCTTTATAGATTAGATAGGTATGAGAGATTGGCACATAATGCTTGTTAAGATACTACCACACGTGCTATGAGTGATGCAAAGATATGGCACACCAGCTTTGGTCACTTAAATTTTGGTAGTTTGTTGCTCCTCAAAAGGTAAGGGTGGTGTCAAAGTTGTCAAAGGTTGTTGCCACCATTAAACATATATGTGAGAGGGGTGCATTCTAGGCAAGATAAAATGAGCATTATTCTTAAAAGATGGTTTTAGGGCCTTCTAGAAGTTACAGGTTATACACAATGATGTATATGGTCCCATGAGGACACCACTTGATCGGGGGATATCTCTACTTTGTTGAAGATTACTCTAGATACACCTGGGTGTCTCCATTAAAGGCTAAGTCAGAGGTTTTTACATGCTTTAGACACGTTGTTTCTATGCCAAAAAATGTGTCTACATGTAAAGTTGGCACCCTTCATATAGATCAATAGGGGAGTATATGTTAAAGGAGTTTCATATGTATCTGGTTGAAAGAGGCATAAAACATCAATGTAGAGGGCCTTATACACCTCAACAAAATGGTGTGGCTACTACTAATAACAAGAAGAACGGATTTCTCATGGAGATGGCACATTACATGGTTAAAGGCTAGGATTTGCCTCATGCTTTTTGGTTGGAGGTAGTTATGTATGCCACTTATGTGCTAAAAAAATGGCCTGCCTTGCAGACAATTATCCCTTATGAAGCTTGGAATGGAAAGAATCCCTTTGTGTTGCATGTTTTTTGTTGTCTTGCTTACGCTCTTATACATAAGCAACAACGCTAATAAGTTGGATGATAAGGTGGTAAAATGTATTTTTGTGGGATACAGCTCAGAAGCAAAAGAGTATAAACTCTACCATATCTAGCCACCACAAAGTGGATTTTGGTGAGTAGAGAAGTTGTCTTTGTTGAGAACTAAGTTTAGCCCATGATTTTAGTAAAAAATAGTAAAATGTATGTTTACATGACATCTTCAACACACTCTTACCTTTGTATAATGTCGGGTAGCCATATGTGGAGTCAATTAATGCTTAAAAAGTTGCTACAAACTAGCCCATACTGGTTAAAAATTAGCTTGAATATCAGCCCACAAATTGGCCCATTAATGAGGCAATGATAATGATGCAGATGAGGAAAGGGCAATCGTATATGCGTCTAAGAGTATGTCAAAATGGCTAGTGTGCAGACATTGCAGGATAGCAAATTAGCTACTCCTTTACCTAGCATGACACTTATTTACTCCTATCATGCATCTTATTCTTTTATGGATCATTCTCTCATTGCCAGCATATACAATGAAGAGGAACCTATTGCTTGTTGAGAAATCATAAGAAAATGATCCTTGGATGCAAGCCATGTAGGATGAGTACAACTCAATCCTCAAAATTGACACTTGGTAGTTAGCAGATTTGCCTTATGGTACAAATATCATTGGTATGAAGTGAGTTTATAATTTTAAGCGTAAAGCTGATGGTAGTGTTTGATTGCTACAAGGCAACGCTTGTTGTAAAGGGTTATGCTTAAGATAATTGCATAGATTATGTTGAGACCTTTACACTCACAACTTGTATGGCTAAGATCAAGTGTATTATTGCATTTGGTAGTGCGCATCATGGGGTTAGAATGCACATCAGTTGGATATCAAGATTGCCTTCTTAAATGGTGACTTGTATGAGGAAATTTATACATCTTAGTCTTGTTGTTTTGTTAAGAAGGGGCATGAATCTAAAGTATTCAAGTTAAGAAAAGCTTTATATGGTCTTAAGTAGGCTCCTAGAGCATGGTATGAGAAGATAAATGTATACTTGGTTGCAAAGAGTTTTTGCAACAGTCCAACTGAGAGTACCCTCCATGTAAAGAGGATTAAATATTGTTTTTTGGTCATCGGTTTATACGTTAATGACATGTTTCTCACGGGCCCTAATTAGGAGAATATTTTAGCTTTCAAGGCTACATTACATGTGTCATTTGAGATGATAGAATTGGGCTCGCTGCATTATTATTCAGGCATACAATTTGTGTTGCTACATTTATCTCCACTCCAATAATTCACATTTGCCAAATGAGATACAAACAAAGCTTTGAGTTCATTGGAATTGCTTTACAGAAGGGTGTCTATAAATGCTATGATCCTATAAACAAGAAGATGTATGTCAGTAGATAATAAAATTTCATGAGATGCATGGATAATACATGATAAGCATGAAGAGATCATTGTCAGATAAAAGCCAAGTGAGGTTAAACCTTTACAAAAAAAAGAAAAAGAGGAGAAGATGTTTTCATGGAGAGGTCTTTGCACTATCACTAGTGATCTAAGCACTACTGGTACTCAAGAAGTGATTCCTTGAAGTGAAGATGTTAAAGAAATTCAACCTCGAAGTTTTACAAGGGTAAGGCATCTAGTTCAAAGGTTGACCTATCAACTCTTTTATGGCTAAAAATTATGCTTGTATAACAAAGGTGACAAAGTTGGAAGAACAAAAAAGGTTTCAGAATGCTAGACAAATCCACAAGTGGAAAGTGGGTACGGATTAATGCTCTTCAAGAGAATCAAACTTAGGATCTCACACCATACAAAGATGGCAGGAAAGTCATTGGATGAAAATGGGTCTATAAGATCAAATACAATTTGGATGGTAGTGTAAATAGATTTAAGGCAAGACTTGTTGTCAAAGGATATGCAAATAGGTTTCTGTGTGACAAGGCTTGTTACCAAAGGATATGCACAAACTTATGAAGTACACTATGAAGAAACTTCCTCACCCATTTCAAAGATGGCAATAGGTGAGAACCATCATTGCATTAGGAGAAAAAGAAGGATGGATATTTCATTAAATGGACTGAAGAATATCTTTCTTAATGGTTACTTCAAGGAAGAGGTTTATATGGAACAACCTCAAGGTTATGAAGATCTACATCATCCAACACATGTGTGAAAGTTAAAGAAAGATTTATATGGAGTAAAAAAAGCACCTTGAGCATGGTTTGAATGATTCTCAAATTATTTGAGAAATATTGGCTTCAACAACAACTATGCATATCCTTCATGCTTTGTGAAGATAAAAGGAAGAAATATTATAATTTTGATGCGTTATGTGGATGATCTTATTTTGACAAGAAATGATGAAGAAGATATTACAAAAGCAAAAGCATAACTTTATGCAAAATTCGAGAGAGAGAGAGAGAGAGAGAGAGAGAGAGAGAGAGAGAGAGAGAGAGATGACCTATGAGACCAAAAGTATTACATCATGTCCATGGAATACATCATCATGGGTACTAAAATGGAATGAATGAAAATGACAAAGCTAAAATGCTAGAGCTGATCCATGTGTAAAGAGCATAGAGCATATAGGCTCGCATATCATCCTAAGATATCCTGTATAGGGCGCTGCAACATGGCACTCTGGTGGTAAAGCTAAGCCAGCATGAGGGAGTCCTTTGATGGCATAAAATGATGGCTGTGATCCTCCTATGGTGACGCGGGCGTGGGAGATCTTTTCATTTTTGTTTTGTTCTTAAAGTTCAAGTTTATATCATAGCTTTAACATAAGCCTTAATAGAGACACACCAAAGATGAGGTTGGTTATGAGGTCACCTAAGCGAGGGGGCCACCATTGAAGAGGACCTCCTCTTTGTGTGTTAACAATGATAGATTTATCCATAGTTGATATCTTATTGTGGAGAGAAGAAAGAGAAGAAGTGTAGAGGAAGAGGGGTAAATGAGGACACGCTTGACAGAAACTTGACTATGGCAGGTAGTGGTTAGCTCTTCTCAACTCTGCACCAATAAATGAGGATAACCATCCACACAAGGTGTTTGGCATATGAAGGCATGGCTTTTTTTTTAGTATAGCAATGACCTAATGTCATGTTACTCTTCATACAAAAACACCCTCTTTAACTCTACTTACTAGTGTTAAAAGATAGCGCTAAAATAAACACCGTCTTTAACTCTACTTACTAGTGTTGAAAGATAGTGCTAAAATAAACACCGTTGTCCTTAAAAAATCCATAGAAAATTACTAAATTTGAACTTAAGCAAGAGTAGGAGTGATTCTCATGAGATAGGGTTCCATATCTTAGAGAAAAGGAAGAGAATGGCAAGAAGAGGAGGGAAGATCATAAGTTATATGGTCTTGCTGGTAGTGAGTGGGGGAAGGAAAGGGGAGGAGGGGAGAGATGTACAAGAAAGAAGGATCTTGTTGGGGAGAGGAAAGGAGGAGGAACGATGTGTAGGGTGGTGAATAGGGAGAAGTGAGAGGGAAGGAGAAGAAAAATGTGATGAACCTCAATCATAAGAACTTGAAGTCCTATCAATAGTACTGTATTCCTACTAATTAATAAAATCTTGAAGTCCTATATAAGTACGCAACTGAGGGTTTTATTTGTGATTTAACTTGGGAGGGGTCCAGGAGCATGTGTGGGCAAAATTTCTCAAAAAATTAAGATTTTGGTAACTTTTGAGTAAAATTTTGGCTCCACCACTGCTGTGTAAAGCCCCCTAAGAATGTGATGAACTACAATTATAGGTCCTCCTATCAATAAATAGTATTTTACTCCTTAGATGGAGGATCTAGACTCTAACCTTGTTTGTAAAACAAGGGAAGATATATCCCTTGTTTTTATACATTAGAGCCTACCAATCCTTAAAATAAAAAAAACCATTGTGTTGTCAGTTTACAACAACTTTCGATTGAGTGGCAGGGGTATACTGATCGCGTTACCGTTTTATCGGCAGGAGTCGCAGGAGGAAGAAGGCTTAGGCCACATCACGGACATGGCTTGCCCGTTCGCGAGGCTGAGTATCGCCACCAAGAAGGCGGAGGAGCAAGCAACCGAGAAGGCGAAAGATGATGCTTCCAACAACCAAGCAGGGGCAGCGGTGGGCAAGTGTCCCCTTGGATACGATTCGGGTTCCTCCTTCAAGCTTGGCCCCTTGAGTTGTGTTGTCTGTCGTGCGCTCTTGTTTGACTCCAGCAAGTGCGTGCCCTGCGGCCATATCTATTGCAGGTAAGCGTTCTTTTACCCAACACTTGCAATAGCGCGTTTAAATTGCATTGCACAGTTCCAAAAAATCTTGATCTCTTTCTAGGGTAAGGGATCAGGGCCTATGTAGTCACAGTTGGATGTGTTTTTTTGAAATCGGGGAGATAAACCACCTTTCAGGTTTAGTTAAAAAGGAAGAACCTGGTCATGAAGAGAAGAAGAACAAGATAATGATCTTTGGGAGGGTATTCTGCTTTGAAAATTGCTTGCCGAGCCATTTTTCAAGGTTGGAATGGCCATCCAATGACCGCTATATCCAATGCTCACTATTACAGCATCAAAGACACGCCCAGCAGGAAACGCCGACTAATCAGATGAATTTTAGAGATTCTCGCCATGAGTCATTTTCAATAGGTGGAATGGCCAATCAATGAGCATTATCCAACATCAAGGCTGGGGTGAGCATTAGAATTAATCAGATGAATCTTACTGATTCGATGTTGACATTGCGACAGATGAGAGTCACACACAGTGGTGGTGGTGACAGGCTGGTTTTTCAAGTGTTTGGTATGCTGGTGTGGCAGGAAAAAAGTTACACACCTAGAATTCAAAATTTTGCGGAAATATCAAAGCCGGAGAAAGAACAGCAGAGGGAAGGGTGGATGGTGCTTGAAAATTGCCATGTAGATGATGATGCTTTTGTGAGGAAGGATGTTACGACCCTAATAATCGGAGTACTGGAAAACGTGGAATCCATGGCAGAAAACTAACAATTTGTGACCAAGAAGTCATGGCTTGTAGCTTGTTGTGATACCAAATGTAAGGGCCCAAATCCCTAACTCTAGCCGTCCAGCCGTTCAGCCACAAATATGCAGAGAAGAAGATGAATAGTGCTCACAAAAGTAAGAAATCCTAACATGGCATAGGTTGTTTAACCAACCATCCATATATATATGTATATATATATATATATGTACATATATGTATATATGTACATATATGTATATATGTACATATATGTATATATGTATATATGTACATATATACATATATACATATATACATATATGTACATATATACATATATGTACATATATACATATATGTACATATATACATATATGTACATATATACATATATGTACATATATACATATATATATATGTTATTATATACATACATACATACATACATACATACATACATATACATACATACATACATACATACATACATACATACATACATACATATATATATATATATATATGTGTATATATATATATATGTGTGTATATATATATATGTGTGTATATATATATATATATGTGTATATATATATATATATGTGTATATATATATATATATGTGTATATATATATATATATGTGTATATATATATATATATGTGTATATATATATATATATGTATATATATATATACCAATGACCTCTAGGCATCCGGTGTGAACCTAACCGACCACACCATATTCTCATATCTTGGGCGTCCTCTTATTTTGTCCTACACATCAGAGTCCCTAGGCATATTGGCAGTCACCATTCAAGAACCAGCGTGGACAAGCATTCATTGGTTGATCAATTGTGAGATTTGTAACGATTTCACACAGAAAAGAATGAGATATTATTATCAAAGTAAAGAACTGTTTGAGATAATTGTTTAGAGGCCACTCTTGCTTGAAACTAGTGAGTGTAGCTTATGGTGCATGGCTAGGGAAAAGAGTAAAGAAGTGGAGAAAGCAAAAATAGGTAGAAGCTTTATTATTGTAAAAAATTGTTGGACGGTGCATTTCTCACAAGTGTTTATGGGTTTGTTGGTTGGTAATATATGATGTACCGTGGATAGATTCAACCACGTATCCAAGAGATAAAGATAGAGAGGGGGAGAGAGAGAAGGGATTTTGTTAATTTTACATCAATTTTATGTTTTTCATCGCATTGATCATCTCTTGTTACCCTTAAACCCGTCAATTTCATCTTTGTTTTGTCAATTTTGTTCAATATTTTCATTCTTGTTCCCCCCCAAAAAAAAGAGAAACAAAAATGCTCATTTGAGCCCCCGATCGATGAAATTGGGTGAAACAAACCCCGCCATTGCATCCGGAGCATGCAAATTAGTCTATTTGCACGTGTATGCTTTCAACATGATTTATGCTTCATCTTGAGGAGAGGATCGAAGAGGATTTTACACTAATATTATTGTTTTTGGCAGTAAGAAGAAAGCCAAAACACTCAATTGACCCTTAAAACACAAAGTCAAAGAAATTCAAACATACATCAATAGGCAGTGCGCAAGTAATGATCCTCCTGTGCATGGAGTGTCCTGTCTGGTTTCATCGGAAACCGTGTTGAGCTATTTGGCTCCCAAGGACCCACTCAAACTATCGCTCAAGGCCATCTGGTCACTAGGACCGTCTGAGAATTCATCAATAGTCATCTGGGCCATCTGGTTGCATTGACCGCCCGACTATGAAATCCAATACAATTATTTCGGCCATCTGGTCGCAATGACTGTCCGATTGTGAAATCCAATACAGTCATCTGGGCCATCTGGTCGCAATGATCGCCCCACTGTGAAATCCCATAGTCATCTGGGCCATTTGGTCGCAATGACTGCCCGACTGTGAAATTCAATACAATCATCGAGGCCATCTGGGTGCAATGACTGCTCGCTTGCGAAGTCCAAGATATTTGGTATCATTGCCATCCAATGGGTCATCTGGCATCGTTACCTCCCATATACAAATCTTGCTCCTCGAGCTATCAGGTATTGTTGCCACCCAAATTAGAGCATGTCCAAGTAACCATTATATAAGCAGAATAATGGTCAATTCGAGTCGAATATATAAACAATGAAGAGGGCTAGAGGTACAATCCCTCCCTCTTGAATCTGTCTTGATCACAAGACGTCTATATCCATATATATATGGACCAAACGCTTCCTTATAAGCTCAAAGTATCCCTGGATAGTCCTTGAAGTACTCTTCTGGCATCCATTTTGCTTCCAGTAATAACGAAGAATTCTCAAATTCCAAGAGGAACTTTCTGATCACTATCTGTCACGTGCACACCCAGAAGGTGTACAAGTGACATGGCATATCAGAGCAGCCATAGCCATTTAGTAGGCATTAATCCATTTATCCAGGCATTAATCCATTTATTCAGGCATTCAATCATTTATCACAGCATGTATGGGACTGTTTCAGCCCCATCCTCAGCACATGAGTCATCAAAGCATTTAATAGCATCAGGTCGTGGGCAGCTTATGGCAGCCGACAGAGCATATTGAGTATTTTATGTAGTCGTGAACATTAATGGCTGGCCGACAGCAGTTCTCAGCACCCGACAAGCAGCATCCTCTCCTATAAATAGAAGCGCATCATATTCAGTCCATTATCTCATCTCTTCTCAGCGTATCTAGGGAGCAAGGAGAGTCAGCATATTCAGCATTCTGATCAGTCATCTTCCTACCTCCTACATAGAGGAAAGCCGGCATCTAAGGGTCGATCTCAGCATTGGAGAAGGAATCAGTCATCATCATCAGCATTCAACATATCTCTCTAATCTGAGAAGGATATTCAGCATAGATCTCAATTGTAACCATTGCATATAATATAGCTGCATTGCATTGCATTGACACCATTGTCTTGTCTATCTCATTAAGTATCATTAAGTGAAGTTTAGTATTAGCCTAAGGTTGTTTTACTACGATCAATCTCTCCCGCATGTCACACTGTCTTTCCTCTTTTTTTTATAGAATGAAACTCAATTTGAACTGGTTCTTCCATCTTTGGTGGATCCTCCAATGCAGGTTCCTCTGAGGGTAATCTTGTGTTTGGTTTCCATAAACTGTCATGGAAGGAATTATATTTTCTCCAATGATCTAAAAGTCGATCTTGAAAAAGGTCCAAATACCATCATTCTTTGACTTTGGCAATCCAAAGATAAAATCCATAGGAATATTCTCCCATAGGACATTCAATGGGTGCAATAATCCTGTTAGCTTTTGTCAATCAAACTTGACCTTGACCTTTTGACAAACCAAACATTCTAGAACATATAGCTTATTGTCCTTTCTGCTAGGCCAATAGAAGTAGCTTCTCCCAGACTCGAGTTGTAGTCGTTTTTGGCTTCAAAATCCTTTGTCTCACATAAATGGGTTTGCATTATAAGAAAACCCTTTTTGATGACATAAAAAGTCACCCAATCTTCATTCTGCAATCTGTTCCAGAACATCTTTGAAATCCTCTTTGGTAGCACAAGGATCTTTCATCAAAGTGAAATCCATATGGTAACCCATAGAAATTGCATGGCTTAGGACCTTGTTGTCTTTGACGTTCATAAGCCATAGCATGGCCTTCTTGGTTCAAGACTGCTCCAATGCAATCTCATCATGTTCAACCACAAAAAGGTCTAGAATAAACAACACTGGTTCTTTGTGAGCATAAAGTCTCAATGCTTCAAAAGGGTTGTATTTCAGCTTTGGTCCACAAAGATTCCACGACTTTCTTTGTCGAAACATGCAATGGGTTAAGCACTTCTGCAAATCACTCGTCGAACTTCCTGGCATGATGTCAATTTGATGATCTTCCGATCTCTTTGGCTTCTTTGCCTTCCTTTTCCTTTCCTGTCCTTAGGAAGCTGCATCTTAGAGAGCAGGCCTAGGAGTGGCTTCCGTGTCTCCTCCATGAGACGAGCTCTAGATCCTTCTGTAATGGTGACTTCTTTGGTATGAAGATAAGCTTTAGCAGCCTCAACTCCTTTGGCCTCAGTGGCTCGATCTTTGATGAAATCTTCAAACATATTCCAATCTTTGACCTTGGATGACTGTCATCATCCCCTGTCTCCACATACAGTCTCCCATACTTTTCATTCTTCCCTTCCTAGCAACATTTTCACTGAAAACCTTGCCTTGTCTCTGATTCCACTCCAAATGTGATGTAGAGATCTATGCATTTGTTCACTTTGTCCCCTTACCCACTTGTGGTGTCCCTAAACCAAACATAAATCCTTCTTCTTGAAACTGAACCTAGCACCCTTGGCTCCACCCCTTGGATGAACTTCATCCCTTGGAGTTCTCCATGAAAGCTTCTTGGGCAGCCCCAACTGGCTACCAACTCTCATGAAACCCTCCCTTTGGGTTTGCTTGACACCAACCAACATTTTTGTAGGCTAGAAACATGTTTCTTTGTTTAGGATAGTTCTCTTTTCGCTCTTCAAAGGGATTTCCTAGACATGATGATGGGTTTATTAGGGTGTGTGATTTGTAATGATTGCACACAGAAGAGAATGAGAAATCATGTCAGAGTAAAGAGCCCTTAGAAATGATTATCCTGTTGCAAATCAGGGATTAGCATGGGATTAAGCATGTCCATATGCATGCACATGACACACTCCTTGGTGGCTGGCTACTGGCTACTGACAAGGTTGTTGAACCTTGAGGTGGTGGTTGTAGCCACTTTCAACATGGTGTTAAGAGTTGGGTTTCCTCCCTCAAATTGAGGGGAGTATGTGGAAGAGGAATTTGAAGCAAATGGACGCAAAATAAAATAGCTTAAATTGAGGGAGAGCAAGTTTTCCCTAGGCTTTGGAACATTTTTGTAGGCTAGAAACATGTTTCTTTGTTTAGGAGAGAGCTCTTTTTGCTCTTCAAAGGGATTTCTTAGACATAATGGTGGGTTTATTAGGCTGTGTGATTTGTAATGATTACACATGGAAGAGAATGAGAATCACGTCAGAGTAAAGAGCCCTTAAAAATGATTGCTTTGAGTCCATTGTTGATTGATTCTAGTGAGTGTAGCTTAATGTGCATGAATTTAGAACCCTGTAAGCAGGGGAGAAAAATAAAGAAGTGGAAAAAGCAAGAAGTAAAAGCTTTTTTTTATTGGGAAAATTTGTTGGAGGGTGCATTTCTCATGTGTGATCAAGGGTGCGTTGGTGTTGCGTCATGGCGTGTGAGTTATCCCACATGCAAGAGAAGCTGCGTGGAGGGGGCTATGTAGGCTATGAATTCCTTCAGAAGTCCAGCCAGTCTTTTGAGGAAAGGGAGGCCTTTTTTTTGGGGGGGGTTGGGGGTTGGGGGGGGGGGGGGTTTTCATGCCAACAATGTCGGACCTCCCTGAGTTTGTGTAGATGTAGCACCCCCTGATAGCAAAGCTGTTGAGGCAGTGGTACCGTGGTTGTAGTCCGTAGTTGCTTCTGACATGGTATGTGTGCCGGGTTTGCTGATGCTAGTTACTCTCCATGCTGACAAAATAAAATAGAGAAAAATTGCTTTGGATTGGATGAAATAGTTTTCACCAAGAGATTTAGTGTCTCAAAGGTTTGGTAGGCTAGAATCAGTTTTCTTTTGTTTTGGAAAAAATAATATTTTTGCCAGGTGAAGGGGTTTTTTACTTGGCCAACCCATTGCCAAGGCTTGCGCTTGTCATGTCATAGTGGGCATGAGATCTTAAGTTGTGCAAGCTTTGGGAGTTGGCCTAGGATCATAACGCTACAATCTCTACACCGGGCTACCATAACCCTTGCACGACCAACTCAACAATTGTGGCATTTGCCAGAAAGAACTGTTGAGCGAAGCTTAGCATTGTCACTCAACAATGCAATGTGAGTTCAAGTGCACATTTTAAAACTCAGTGCCTTGTCATGCCATAGTGGGCATGAGATCTTAAGTTGTGCAAGCTTTGGGAGTTTGCCTAGGATAACAAGGCTACAATCTCTACCCAACAATTGACATGCTACCATAATCCCTGCATGACTATCCATGTCCATCAGCCTAAGGACATCGGCGAACATATTTGCAGAATTATTCTTCTGCAAACCTTTGATTACCATGAAGTTAAAACAAAACAAAGCAAATGAGGTTTGACAGGCCATGAGCCATCATTACACTGTGGGGCAAATGTCAGGTTTAAGGGACAAAGATTAACTATGAGGACTTTTTAAGGTTATATTCCTTTTAATTAAAGGAGCCAACAATGGCAGAAAAAGACCCAACTACTCTGATTTTTGCAGATTATGGTAGTTAAAATGATCAAATTTGACACTTTTCTATTGAGAATCTTACAATGTGATGAAGTCAGGAAGCACACAGAAAATGGAATATGCCGATACTTTTTATGGACGTTAGAAACAGGCTGAGACAGCTCTTAATTATGAACTAGGCTGTAGCCCTTATTTCAAAACAAAACCAAGAGTGAATAATCCTTAGTTTATACACAGTCTGATTTGTGCAACATGACGAGGCTGATTGTAGAAAGGACAAGACTTTTATTGGTTGATTGTTTTGCAACATAAGTACCTTTTAGTCTTGGACAAGACTTTTATTGGTTGATTGTTTTGCAACATAAGTACCTTTTAGTCTTGTACAAGAGCTTTATTGGGCTCCTAGTACCAATTTTTTTCTCGTTTTTATCGAGCTTCTACACTTGGCGAAACAAATGATAACTTTGTAATCAGATAAACATGAGATCTATTTAGGACTCTTTTGAGCAAATGCATTATTTGAACCATTTTATGAGTTGTAGAATAATTTGGTTGATTGTTGAACTCTTTTTGATTAATGCCACCAAGATGTTGAATAACTTTTACAATTGTATGGGTTTTGGGACAGATTTTGCATCTCTCGTTTTAAGGATTGTCCCTTATGTGGGGCTGGTATTGAAAGTATTGAAGCTGATGATGAGCTGCAAAGACAGGTTGATCAGTTCATAGAGGGCCATGCTAGAGTCAAGAGATCCATTCCACAAGCCAATGAAAGTGGCTGGGAGAGAGAGAGAGCTCAAAATAATGTGATTTATGAGGATGTATCCTTGGCCAGGGGAACTTTTCTTGTGCAGCAAGCCATGAGAGTGAGTCTAAATCAAGAACTCTGAAAGCAAATTTTCTAGCATTCAAAGTGCCTTTGCTATCCCCTGTTGTATATTTTAAGGGGCAGCTGCACTTGTATTAGTTCAAAGTTTGGTTGGTTGCATTGGTGTGATCATTCAGACATTGAAAACCCGCAAACTTTGCATTTGTCTCATGACTCTGAAGTTTCATGGGCCTTAATGTTGCAAACAAATTATGTTTGTGGTTCTTCTAGTACTTTTAGACAATGAAGTAATGCAAAGTACTTCTATGTTTTTCAGGCATTCCAAGCCCAGAATCTGGAAAGTGCAAGTGCAAGATTGAGCCTTTGTGCAACTGACATCAAGGAAGAACTTGTGAGAAACGGAGCTACACCGGAGGTTTGCTCACAACTCGGAGCTGTTCTTGGGATGCTAGGTGATTGCAGGTACAGGCCATCTTACTAACGTCTGCATTTGATTTTACTTCAAGGTAGCTGATGAAAGGACATGATGCATGTGGGTACATGCAGTGTTTATTGGAGAATGTGTGGTACTACAAGGAACGAACAGTATTATGGTATAGCTGTATTTTAGCTTAAAAGATCTGTGTAATGTCTTAAGTGAATTCGATTGGATGAAATATTCTACCTCTTCCATTCTCTTCCTCTTTTCTCTGTCACCTCATTTTTCCATTTTACCAGAAGGAGATTATTAAGTGTATCACTCCTAAGACTTCTTTCAACAGACTTCTAAACCTCAACTCACTCTTCAATCTCCCAGTTGTCTATGTGTCACCTAGATATGTGTAGAAGAGATCTTTTACAGATTGAAATGATCTTGCATACCTTATGACCAAAGGATGGGGAGCAGCAGTGCCGGAAATAAAAACAATTTAGAAGATGTCACGTGACAAGTAGCAGCCATATAACAGAGCTATAGTGGAAGGCCAAGTTGCACCACACGTCTCAATGGTTTTTTTTTCCATTTAGGCATCTACTTTATTTTAACATTTTTGAAAACAATTTATCAAGAAATTTATATGAAAATGGAAATAGAAGGGGATCTTGTGCTTGCTTCAATTATTTTGCATACAGAAAAATAGGCTCTAACATCTATCACAAATGATCTTATAGTGTTGTTTCGCAACAACACAAGCCCTAGAACAGCCAAAAATCAGCTCAGGGACAGGCTGCCTGGGACAGCCAAATGAGAGCAATCAGGAGTGAGGCAGGAAGGACCAGTGCTTGGCAGACAGCCCAGGTATTATGGTACTATGGTTGACGTAGTGTGTTGTGATCATGACCCTAGTTCACAATAGATGCTGGCATTATGATGTGGTTAGGTCAAAGCATGGACTTATTATCAATGGTCTACAGTGACTTAATCGTTATAACCAGTGTGAAATGCCCGTAAGTGTGAGACACTAGTGGTCGGTCTATATATGTATGAGCTATTAGCGCATGTGGGGGGTTCCCACGAGAGGAGTCCATGGCACACTGGGTCCTAGAAAGAAAGAAAGATAGACGGATCTACTAAAGACCCAAGGGGTCAATAAGACCTTTTTAGGTCGTACATGTGTCCATGAATGGACTGAATGTCAACAAAATATGAAATTAAAGAAGCTAAGTATCCCCAAAAGAGGGTCCACGGCCCACATACTACATGAGCCCTGCATGGACAATAAACAATGAAAGTAACCCATCCCATCATGGAGTATTTTCTTCGAGGACCAAGTAAGTAGTATCGATGTCGACCTCTCGTGGCAGTGCTGCCCTGTGGCATTGTAGTATGTCCTTGTTCTCGAGCTGGTGGGCTTTGGGAGGAGGGTCCGGATCGTGTTCTTTTTGTGAGGACTCCTATGTGTCCGGGTGGCCAGAACCTGTTGGGTGTGGAAAGTACTCTCATCGTTGGGGTCAAGGGGGACTCATGAGCTTGCTGTACCCTCGGAGTGTGCATCGGGTGGGAGCAGAAGAAGCCAATAATAGCTGTCCGGGTGGTATCACGTTGGACCTACGTCCTTGTATGTAACCTCAATAGAGGTTCTCGGTGGTGACACATTTTTAGTAAGAGCAGGCCTACACTGTAATCAAGCCAAACATGTGGATTAGTGGTTAGAATAAAGATTTGTGCGCACGGTTCAGGAGAGGGAGTCCCTTGCCGGTAAACTAGTCACACAAATCTTGCTGGCAGTAAAACATTTTAGGTGAAAACAGTTCTAGGGATGCAAGTATGCCATGCATAAAAATGTATTGGACAGTCTCCATTTCATTTAGCTTGTAGCAGGCGGTCATTCTAGATGTAGACCTTACGTCCCCAGGCCAACCGGAATCCCGTAATTTGGATATGGGTGTAGACCAAAATCCCCAGTCTCTCATATCTAGTCTGTTGGCCCTTGGTGTAGACATCGGTCCCCTACCATTAGGTGCTAGTCCACATGACCCTTGGCATAGACGTAAGTCCCCTGCCACACGAGGTGTCATGTCCACACTATGGAGCAACGAGCCCGTCCATAGGTCCAGAAGTGTAGAGAATGCTAACTAGTGACATTCCCTTGGCTTCTAAACAGTTAACCCGTAGTTGAAAAGCTTCCAAGTATGCTTCTAGGAGTTGCAGATACTCCTGGAAGTATACCTCATCCACCCATTTAGCATCCATGGGTGAATAATTCTTGAACTTCACAAGGTAGCGTCTTTGAAGTTTGTCACCTGCGAGCTTACGCTCTGTTGTGAAACACAATTTGTTCAGGCTATAATAGCTCCTCCAACCATAGTCACAGGGGACGGAAGGGACGAGGGCTTCGAATGGAGGGACGCCGAAATGGGACCGACCGGCGACAGGGACGGACGGACGTCCCCTAGGAATTGTCACTCACAGGGGATGGGGACGGGGACGGGGACGGGGACACCTTCAGGAACGGGGACGCCAGTGGGGGACGGCTTTGTGGGGGGACGGTAGGGAGTCGTTGCGCGTTTTTCTGCCCGTTTCGTTCACTGTTTCTAGCCTTTTATGGCTGTTGGCTTGGCCGTTTGGGGATGGCTTGGCCCTTGGCCCTTGAGCCTTGAGGCTTGGTCCTCTCTCTCTCTCTTGCCCTTGAGGCTTGGTCCTCTCTTGCCCTTGAGGCTTGGTCCTCTCTCTCTCTCTTGCCCTTGAGGCTTGGTCCTCTCTTGCCTATCTATATAAGAACAAGCCTCTACAAGGCCACAAACACACACAACTTTCAAGCTTTCAAGCTTCTTCTAGCTTCCAACTTCCAAGTTCCAAGCCTCTCACACAAGGCCCGCGGGCCACCGCCCTACTCTCTACTATCTAGACTCTCTCTCTCTCTCACCTCTCCCTCAAGCCTCTTGAGTCTTCCAACTTCCAAGCCTCTAGGCTCTAGGCCTCTCTCTCTCTCTCTCTCTCTCTCTCTCTCTCTCTCTCTCCACCAGATCATGGAGTCCGCAGACCAGCGCACATTTGGCTAGTTCTTGTTAGAGACACAGCGCCACAGAGAGACATTGATACAGACTCATACCATAGGGAGAGGTGGGCGACAGCTCCAGCTCCAGCTCACTGATTTCTTCCAGAGATCTATCCCAGTGCCTACCCTGACACAGGAGGGGGTTACACTTCAGCGCGCTGTGGACCTTCGAGCCGCCAAACGGAGACCGAGAGCACCAGGCTACCAGACTCCCAGACTACATCAGAGGGAGATCACAGAGATACGGGCTCGATATCAGCACCATATCCAGGAGCGGCTAGCTCACTTACACTCACACCCGGAGATCATGCTCCGAGGTATTTTTGCCTCGCCATCGCCTATGTATCACATATTACACCCCCATTATGGTACTGGTTGGAGCTAGACAGATCTGCATTGCATTCTTGTATACCCTATGCATATAGGTTGCATACTGAGCCTCTAGCGGTAGTGCTCCATCCATCACACCCCCCCACTAGCTCAGTACTTTCATACTTTATTTCATGTTCATTTTGTCCTTTTTTTTTTGGACATCCAGAAGACATTGACAGTTGTACATTGATTTGTCTCATAGGTCGAGTTCAGCCTCTAGTAGGCGTTAATACAGCTTTCTCTCTCTCTCTCTCTCCCTTTCTCATTCCTCAAGGCTCAAGAGTCAAGCCATCTTCAACCATGGCATCCTCCTCACGTGCCGGTGCTTCCCGTAGAAGGACAACGGGATGGACATGGTGGGAGGAGGTTAACTACACCCCATCCGCTCATGGAGGCGGTTCTCGGCCATGGACATGCAAGCTTTGCCCGTACCAGTGAACGGGTGGCGTTGACAAAGTGCGAGCCCACCTCTTGCATGAGAGTGGACATGAGGTGAGGTTTTGCACGAATGTCACGCCCGAGAAGAGACGGGAACTTCTTGACAAGCTAAGCGTCTACGAGGTGGTCGAAGCGGCAAGGAGGACACCACGAGTGGCCGTGGATCCCGCGACGATGGGGAGAGGAACTCAACCCTCTACAGTGGAGTCATGTGGTGGATCGGGATCATGCACACCATCACCTTCACCATCAAGTCGGAATGTTACTCCATCCACGACGCCGGCACCCTCCATCTCCACGGCCTCTCAACCATTACATGGCCCCCACGACGACAATCTACACTTGGGGAGAATGGGAACCCCAAGTTGAAGGAGGAGGTGGATATGGCGGTGGCCCGCTTCTTCTTCCACGACCACATTGCCTTTCAAGCAGCTCGGTAAGTGCAATCGATCATTGCCAATTCATCATTCATGTTCTCATCATCCTAGTCCCCTTCTCATTGGTAAATTACTTTCTTGAATAGGTCAGAATACTTCAAGGTCATGGTTAAGAAGATTGGGGAGTATGGCTCAACCTATACGCCTCCCTCATCCGAGAGCTTGCGCACTACATTGCTCGAGAAGGAGAAGCGCATTGTAGAGCAAGCGGCTGACAACACAAAGCGGCAATGGGAGAGGAACGGACTCTCCCTCGTTGTGGATGGATGGAGTGACACCTACAAGAGGAGTATTCACGGCGTGGTTGCATATTCCCGCGGAGAGATGTACTTCATCTCATCTCATGATGCATCCGGCACCGGGAAGAGCGCGGATGTGCTTGCGGCGGAGTGGGCTACCACCATGGAGATCGTTGGCCCCGACCCGAGCATGTAGTGTGCTTTGTTGCGGATAGGGAGCCTTCCAATAGGGCGGCGGGAGCTATTCTCCAAGGTATGTATGGACATGTCACGGTGTCCTTTTGTATGGCACATTGCCTAAACAACCTCCTGAAGGACATCGGGGCATTGCCATGGATCAGCTCGCTCATTGAGGAGGCCAACTCCATGGTCTCATTTGTCCTCAACCACCAAAGACTTCGGCATGAGTTCAACAAGAGGTCCTGTCTCTCTCTCCTCAAATATTCTGACACCCGGTTTGTCTACAACTTTCTCATGTTGGACCGGTTGAAGGATTGTAGCGGTGCTTTGAGAGGGCTTTTCCTTAGTGACGAGTTTGTCGCCATGCAAGAGTCCTGTACAAACATTGGCCAAGAGTGTAGGCTACGGGCGGATGACGTCTGTTGGTGGGAGCGTGTGAAGACCACAGATGCTATGGTGAGGCCCATAGTCCACCTATTGAGGATTGTAGACGCTATGCAACCATGCATAGGCAAGGTCTACGAGGCCATGGATCGCATGATAGAGAAGTTGAAAGACTTCGTGCCTGACGAAGACAGATACGAGGAGATCCATGCCTTGTGTCTAGGAAGGTGGAATTCCTACTACTCTCCATTGCATGCAACAGCTTATGTGGTGGTCCCCCGTCCCTGTCCCTCGTCGCCGTCCCCCGTCCCTTGTGACTATGCCTCCAGCTCTTCCACTTCAGATGGACCTTCCATAACTGGTTCTTTAGGCTCCGGTCCGACATAACTTTTTTGATCGGCCACATAGCATTTAAGCAAAACTAACATGGCTGAATTTGCAGCTTCACTTTGTCCATCTGTTTGAGGATGATAAGCTAATGAAAAATTCAGGTTAGTGTCCATATTGTCAAAAAGAGCTCTCCAAAAGAGACTCGTTGTCTTGGGATCTCTATCCCCCACAATTGATTTGGGCTGTTAGCAGCATCTCCTATCTGTACCATATTACTCAGTGAGAGCCTCTGTTGTGGGTGTGCTTGCCCAGGAGTTCTCTCCATTTTTCCCCATTTTTTCCATGTTCTTCTCTGTTTTTTGGTCGTGGGGGTTCTGGCCGACTTGTCTCTGTGCTAGCCGACTCCATTTTTTGTCCTGGCCAACTGCATATGTGCTAGCCGACTGGTGTTATTCTAGTCGTGGACATGTAGGCAGCCTGTCAGCTGTTTTTGGGCTGGCCGACCAGCAGCATAGGGTGGTATTTATACCACCCTTGCCCCCCACTTCATTATTGTACCGGATCTTGTGTATATAGCAGAGTTTATACAGCTTCTCTCTCTCTCTCTACACTTCTGCGTTTTCTTTGTCACAGCAGTTGTCTCATTTTCCGTTGTGCATTCCGACATGGTATGAGAGCCCCGGGTGACTTGAAGCTCGGAGACAATGAGAGCTTGAGGGTTTGCTGTCTTTTGGTGCTTATTCGAGGTTTCTTGGGCTGTTCGGGACTTGGAGAACAGGTAGAAGGCGGCCATCACTGTTGGACAGCCACCTTGCATAGTGTTTGCAGTCTCTTCTTCATTTTTTTCCCACCAACCCTCCCTTCACAAGACCTTGTGAACTCTTGAGATGGTAGATTTGCTTGAGATGGCTGAGAAGCATGTGAAGATCCCCACTCCCCCCACATTCTCGGTGGATTGATAGTTGGACGGGACCAACTATGGCATTTGGAAGGTAATGATGGAGTCTATCTTGGGGTCTTATGATTTAGTTGATTTCATTGTGGTTGGTGTTTCACGGCCAGAGTTGGAGTACGGGGAGCTTTACCCTCTACTAGGAAAGAACGGGAGGCTCAGGCAGAGTTATGGGATCGTGTCAATGCCCGTGTGCGTTCTTTCATCTTCCTTAATTGCACACCCCAGGTGATCAATCACATCAAACACATGACGCTGGCCCGAGGGATTTTGCAGCAGTTGGCTTCTTTGTAGGGTATCACCCATGAAGCGGATTTCCTTGGAAGTGCAGATGTGAGTGATGAATCTTGCAAAGTCTTTGACAGTGCGGGAGCACATCAACAAACTCCAGGCTCTTCAGGAAGAGGTTCTTCAGACTGGGAAGGAGATATCTTGAGAGAATATGGCCAGCACTTTGCTGTCTCATCTAACCTCTCAGTATTATTGTACCGGATCTTGTGTATATAGCAGAGATTATACAACTTCTCTCTCTACACTTCTGTGTTTTCTTTCTCACAGCAGTTGTCTCATTTTTCGCTGTGCATTCCGACATGGGCGTGCCATGATGCTTAAACACCTGTGACATAAAGATTCTTGTGGGCACTGATGACGTTAGTGGGGATGTTGTAGTATCTAGTCCATACTATGCATGATGGAGTTGATGGTTTATTGTCTTGTGGATGACTACCATGAGGTTATAAATTGCACTTACTTACAAAGTGAATTTGGGCATGTTTTTGGATTCATGTAGCTGTACCTGTGATATAAAGATTTTGACCATTATTGCTCAACTTTTATGGTATGACCGTCTAAGAGGCAAGTAGTGAGCTTGCTTGCTAAACTTGTCCACAATGGTCCATATTGTGTCATTGCCATACTGTGTACGAGGCAAATCCATGGCACTGCTTTCCCATGGCTGGTTTGGAAATGGCAAAGACTGAAGCAAACCAGGAGCCTTTTCCCTATCAAATTTCACCTTTTGATTGGTGATATGTGCACGTACATAAGCCTCTGTGTCTCTTCTCATGCCCGGCCAAAGGAAATACCTCTCAATCACTTGAGTGGTAGGCAAAATTCTTCTATGTCTTGCATAAGGAGGAGCATGTCATTTGTTCAAAACTTTTTGTCTCATGTTTGAAACTACACATAGGCAGTTAATTGTCTTTCGTAAGATAGCCATCTTTCACTACATACAAGGTGTGTGCATGACCAGCCATCAAATCAGCCCAAATTCAGCATCCAAATGATACATGTCTCGCATTCATATAAGTCCTGATGTGAGGCACTGAAATTGCAGCCACATATGGTTCTCTTGATAGAGCATTTGAAACCACATTCTTCTTGCCAGGGGTGTGCGCAATCTGAAAATGAAACATAGAGCTAAGAGAGGAAATTGGCCATCCTCATATGCTTCTCTGAAAGCTTGGTTTGCGTCAGAAAATGCCGCAAACTTTGGTGATCGGTCTTGACTGTAAATTCAGCTCCCAATAAGTGGTGTTTCCATATTGTAAGAGCATGAATTACAGCCAATACCTCTTTCCCATAGATGCCAAGAGAAAGCTTAGCATCGTGCAACTTTCTGCTCTCATATGCAACGGCATTTCCTCCTTGATTTAGGACAGCTCGCTCCTATGCAAGTGCCACATGCATCACGTTCAACTCCTTGAAGTCCCTTTTTGGTGGCTGTTGTCACCATTTGGTCCATCTCCTTGTCTGGAGCCACTCTTCTGGGATTGTTACTCCACAGAGCGGCGAGATTTGTGCCATATTCACATGGGGCCAGGCCGGTGTCCCATGTGAAAGGGCCAGTCTTTTGGTGTCACATGGATGGGAGCCAGATTCGTGTCACCCGTGTGTGACCAGTACTGCGTCATATGGACGGGAATCAGTTTTGTGCTATCTGTGTGAGACGTGCTTCGTGCTATATGGACGGGAGCCTGTTGGTGCCACCTGTGTATGGCCAGGATGGGGTCTTACTTATGGGATTGTCACTCCATAGGAAGACCAGGACATACATTCATATTTTTGTCACGCCAGTTTTGTGCCCGACAGGAACTTTTTGTACAAGTTTCATGAAAGGGAGATTTCGTCCATTACATGTGCACATGCATTTATGACTACATGCATAAACTTATTTTCGCATGATTTTTTTGCGTGTGTTTGTGTGTGTTTGCCGTGTCAGTACACTGGATGAGGATGCCCCCTGTGTACCGTGGGAGTGTTGCTTGTTGACACATTGGTGTGGCGTGTGAACAGGTGTTAAGTATTGTCTTTTTGGCCTTTTTCTATTGTAAAATCTATAAAGTAATCCAAACCTTAATATTTATAAGGCTGGGTGTTCACACATTTAAATAAAGGCTAGACATTTATTTTCTAGTGTGGGTGCCCATGAGCTAACCTTTGATTAAAAGATTAATACTATTTAAAACAACTATTGCATGGGCAACTTCTCTTTCCCCACACATGGAAGATATGGAGGGAGAGTGGTTGATGAAAGGTAGGCGACTACAGGATGTGATTTTTGGGGAGTTTGATTTCACCTGTCTGTTGTACCCCAGCTGTACCTGCCTGCAAATCACACCCGACTGTTGTACGCTTGTTGTACCTGCAAACAGTACCTGACTGCTTTACCTGCTGTACGTGTGCTGTACTTGCCGTGTACATGCCTGCAGCTAATGTACCTGTGCTGTATCCACTCGACTGTTGTACCTGCCCTGTACACACTTGTTGTTGTACCAGGCTTTGTACTTGCTGTACCAGGACCTATGCTTGTTGTACCAGGTGGACCTGACTGCATGGTAAAAGGAATGCATCTCCATTGACTCCTGCTACAAGCTATACCAGGTGCCTTGTATTTCTTATTTGTGTAAAATTAAAATTTTTTAAATTAAGTTTAAAGATTTCTTTAAGTTTTGTGCAGAGCAAGAACAAAGCATGTTTATGCTAACCATACTCAGGAAACTTTCCTAGTTTGGTTTGTTTTTCCCTGAGTGGTAGTGCTAACCGCACCCTTAGAATTCTGAGAGCCAGTGAAGGTTAGAAACACTAGGGAGTCCGGGAGCAAAGCTTATTTGGGAGAACCAGGCAATGTTCTCTCTGCGGTGTATCCCTTTGTCTGTGCTAGTATGGGCGTGCCTGTCAGTGCACGGTCCCGGAAGACCAATGAAAGGCAGGTGTGCACCTAGTGAAGGTGGGAGTGTGCCTGTGACTTAGGACTTCTTCAACTGTCCAGATCTCATCGACAAGTACCCAATTGTTTGAGTTGTATTCACTCCATGTGAGGAGAAATCTGGCCTATTGGCCCATGACACTTATACATATAAATACTCCAAGAAATACAAATGTATTGAGGGGGGGGGGTGGTGGCTAGTGTTGGTGTCAAGTGTTATTGGTCATTTTCAGTTTTAATGTTGCTAATAATATCCATTGTTGGTATTAGTTAAGTGATCTAAAAAAATGTGTATTTTGTCTTCTGATTTGTAGGCCTCTTGTAGGGAGCGGTTACAGCTGTCCACCTTTTTGCATGCTAAAATCAGCTTTGTCCTTTCCTTTTTCCATGCTTAGGTTAATCTTTGATTGCACCCATTTGACATTGAGTTGCTCGGAGGCTAAAGTTGAATTTATGAGTTGTTGCAGAGTTTGATTGGGGTAGATTTCGAGTGCATTTTGGAAGATGGGTTGAAGCCCCGACTCAAACTTTCTCTTCTTTTTCTCATCATCTATCTTCATAAAGGAAATGACTTCCATTAGTACCTTCCAAAAGTTTGATACATAAGAAGTGATTGATTCCCCTTCTTTTTGGCCCAGCCAATCCCACTTTTTGCATATGTTCTTCGCAAAATTGGGAGGCCGAAATTGACTATAAAATTTGCTTTTGAATTCAGCCCATGTAGCAATGGTGTTGTTGGAAAGCTTCTCCGCCAACCACCAATGTGTAGCAATCCCCTTTAAGTACATGCCAACATGTCTAAGCTTTGATCCCTCTGTGAACTCTCCCTCATGAAAAGCAATCTCAAATTGGGAGATGAAAGATGAAGCTTTGGTGGACTCATATTGGCCATGGTAGTTCCTAAATTTTATAGATTTGTCTTCTACCTTGAACTCTTTGGCCCTCTTGCTACGATGAACATCCTCCTCACCAATGCTGGCTCTCCTTTTGCCTTTATCTCCATGAGGAATGTAACGGTCCCATTCCTTCCTTGTAGGAACTGAAACATGAGTCGGTTCCTTGCAATGTGTACCTAAAAAGGAAGAAGCATGCCTATGAGATGGGTTTCCATGTGTAGTAGAGGCATGGCGAGAAGTTACTGTCACCTCTTCACTCTCTTGTTGAATTGCAGATTTCAGCTTTGCGGAAGTGGCTCCAAGAGGTTTTGGACGAGGTGGCTTTTTGAACATAAGCTCACCCTCTTTTTTGTCCATCACATCACCTTGATCGATGAGAAAAGAGAGTGCCATCTCGCTTGGTTTGACATCCAATTCTAGTGCAAGTTGCAACAGTTTCCAATGCATCATTCACAATAGCTGAGTGCCTTTGTGCATCCAATACCTGCATAACTTCTGGATCTCTATGCAAACTCTTCAATTGGACATCTTTCTCATGTAGCTACCTCTTGAGATTTTCCATCTAAGCATGCATAGCATCAAGCTCATTAGTGTCTTGCACCTTCTCTTTGACGGTTGTCCCTCATTTATAGTCACCACAGTCTCTTCATTTACTACAGGACGACTGTCCCTCATGTGCATAATCACCATGGAATGCATGGGATACATTTTCAGCATAGTGTTCATTATCTGCATGGGTTCCATGGTGTACATCTTCGACCACCTGTTCTCCACGGGCTTGCCTTGTTGAGTATACATTCACTCTACTACCTGTATGGCTTGCCATAATGTTTAAGAGCACTAACAGTTAGTGTATGTAAGATACGATAAATTTGAAAGAAAAACATCTAATACTAGTGTATGTACATGTAATTAGTATATGATCCTGTGTAGAGTGAGATATGCCGTGATCAGCTAATGGCGAGAGAGAAAAAGCAAGAAAGGTTTATTAATGTCTACAAAAGATCAAAAGTGTGACCAAAAGGTCTGTGAGACTAATAGTTTTACAATGTGTCCATTAAGTGACAGAATCATGGAAAAACATGGTAAAAATAAAAAGCCAACTAGAGCTGAGAGAAGAAACTATAGCCCTGTAAGTGTCAAGTGTCAGGAGTACAATGCTACAAGGATACAATGTGTGTGTGTGTGTGTGAGAGAGAGAGAGAGAGAGAGAGAGAGAGAGAGAGAGAGTGACATTGATTTCAACTGATGTAAACTGTCGTTTTATTGCAGTCGGTCTATAGGTAATTCTGAGGGTGCAATAAACTATTATAATGAAAGTGTGGAAATGCTGTCAAAACTTCCTGAAAAAGATTCAGAGGTGCATTTTATAATCTCTTTTACCTTCTCTTGATTCTCTTACTACATTATACATTACAATACACTTGTGTAAAATTTTCAAACTTGATATAAATGTGCGTCGTATATATTAATAAGTTTTTTGGATTTGAAATGAGTGTGTAGAGCTCCATTCAGGTTTAGTTAGTGAATTTATTGAAAAGTTTCTTGCTTTTTAAAAATTTCTATATATTTACTGAATTTGTCACTACAAGTTTTGACTGAAGGCTGTTCTTGCAAGCTTGCATAGAGAAAGGTGACAATATAAGCAAAGGATGTTTGGGTCACATTCTTTACCACTTGAATTGCAATTGTTCTTTGATGCATGGCCTCTTGATAAGCTCTCAACAATGGGCAAGACTCGTCCGTGAACCAATCCTTGTTAAACGAAATTACCTATTCGATTATATAAGCCTTAAACTTGAGAAGGTATTAGAGTTGCTTTTGATGAGAGCCTCTTTTGTATTCGGTATCAACACCTCCTTAAATTTCTATCATCCACTACTTCTGGGTCATCTTCATCCAGTGGAGTGCCCAACTGTTGTCCATGGTACTCCACAAGGTTGCTGGAGTGAAACACTTGATGGATCTTCCAATTTTTCGTAACTCTAGCTAGAAATTTACGTCATCAAGCTTGAAGATCTTGAATGGACCTTTCTTCTTTGGAGCAAGTTTGGAAGGAAATCCCTTGAACGGCTTTAGTCTCAGCTTCTATTTGATCTTCAAATAAATCCAATCACCTTGTTTAAAAGAGCTATCACGACGATTCTTGTTGGCCTTGCGACCTTACTTTGTTTGAGCCTTTCGCAGCAACATGTGATCCATATCATGAACCACTTTATGTGCACCATACTCGGTGGAAGTTTCTAGGGCTCATGTCATTAGGTTCACAACCGTTTAGAATGATGACTACCAAACCTTGTTCGGTTCACTATACCCAATCCCATGGGCCTTGAGTCTGGGTCCAAGGAGCTCTCCTCCAAACTGACTCTGGAACACTCAAACCTTGCGGGCTGCCTATTGGCATGGACCAATTGTCAGATTCTACCAAGGTACGAATCATCTTGGCAACGCCCTAAATTTGCCTTGCAGAGAACTTACTTGGGAGACTAATGGAAGTAATGGAGAGCTATGGAGGCTTGAAGGCAAACATGGCTATGACATTTGACGAATATAGAGAAGTAAGAGAGAAGGAGAGTTGGAGAGAGAAAGACAATGGTCAAAGAGAGAGATTGCACGACTCAATGATGTGACTTGTATATTACTTCATTGCTATTATAGGCTTAGAGCCTCTCTTGTATGGCATCATTGCTTAAGTCATTACAAGTACAATATCTAGATATTTTAGTGGACCGCTCTAACAGTGGGTTCACACACATTTCATTTGGATAAATCTATGCCTATAACATAGTCTCACTAGAAGTTGTGTTTGGTTTTGTCCTTGGAGTCAATGGTAGTCAAGCCACCTTATGTGTAGTAGACCTTTAAAAGGCCCATGTGTCTTCATACTCTGCAAAGTTTCCATCTTCTTTGCATATTTCTTCTTCCTGCTGTGTGACATTGGCCTCTGCTTCCTTGTGAAAGCAATTCTTCTCATTGTGGTTGTTTTTCCCACAATGTTTGCAAGGCTTCTTTGAATAGCAGTCCTATGCATGATTGTTTCTACCACAAAGGAAACACTTTATATCTATGATGTTCTTCTTTGTAAAGGAGCTGTCTCCCTTTGCTTTGTTCCTAATCTTCCTTTCTTCTTCCTTAAAGGAGGCTATGACCCCTTCTAAGGTGAGATTTGGCAAGTCCTTTAGTGTGGTGATGAGGTTCCTCTAAAGCTCTGCCGGCATGGACTTTATGAGTTCTGCAAGGGCCACATCATCTTCAACTTGTACCTTTAGACCTGAAAGTTGGTTCATTAAGGACTTCATCTTGTTCACATGAGCATCAAAGCTCTCATGTGGTTGCATCAGAAGACCATAGAACTCTATCTACAAAGGAACTTTGGGGTTCTTTGCCTGAGTCCCAAAAAGCTTGTCTAGCTTCTCATAGGCTTATTTGGAGGTTGGAAGATCTGCAGCATGGTGTATAAAATTATTAGAGAGGCCAAGGGATCTTTGATCTGGAAGTTTCCATGTTTTTTGAGCCACATCTTCATTCTCAGGCATCTTCTCTTCCCCTTCAAAGAAAGGCAAAAGGTCCTTCCTTATGAGATAGACTAAACTTCAACTTAGTGTACCAGGTGTGGAAACTTTCCCCATTGAATTTTTCAATGAACATGTGGGTAGCCATGATATGCTATGATGTGTGAATTATAAGGAGTTAAACAAGTTTACTATTAAGAATAGCTATGATGTGTCCGTAAGAGGTGTCACCTTTACATATCATTGCTTACATAAGATCCTTCTAAGAGGTTGTTTCTACACACATAGGAACCCCCACTCTAGCGGCTGTTTACACACACACTAAAGCTGCTTTATTTAAACCTAAGCTTACACACACCAGAGTGCTAGTTTACACAACCACCTAGCATTGGTTTATTCCCACATTAATCACTATTAATATTTAATAGTCGCCAGATACCGATTGCCGAGGAAGATGTCTTTAGGACATGCTTTCATACTCGGTATGGGTATTTTGAGTTTCTCGTATTATAACAAGTGGGAAAGTGTTTCCACAGATTTTGTAGTGGGATTAGCCCAAACCAGCAGAGGACATTATTCCATTTGGATAGTTGTTGAGCGACTAGCCATGATGGTTGAATTTTCATGAACTAGATTAACCATAAAGGCATCTAAATTGGCGCAACAATTTATTGACCAACTTTTCAGATTGTATGGTACTTTGATAGGGAGAACATGAAGTTTTTTGGATACTTCTGGCAGTTAGTCTTCCAGAAATTGGAAACTACACTAAGCATGAGTTCTCGGATCATCCTGAGTCTGATGGGCAGATAGAGAGTGTGAATCACATATTGGAGGATATGCTTCGTGCATACTTCTCCACGCAACCATTCCTATGGTTGAGTTTGCCTATAGCAGTGCTAAAGGATTTGGCTACCTCTTTCAGTCCGTTTATGTTAATGTATGGATATTAGCCTAGATCCCTAGTGGCCATAGGACTAAGGGTATTAAGATTGACGTGGCTACTAGAGATTTCTTGACTGACATGTAGGAAGTACTAGTTTGTGTTAGAGATGCTATTAAGAGTGCTGAGGATAGGGCATGGTTTTATGTTGATGCCTTTTGGACAACCAAACCCTCTTCTCAGGTCCATGACCAGGTCTGATAAGAAACTCCACTCGTGCATGCGTCAAAGACGTGAAAGGCATGATGTATACTTGACATGTACACAACAAAAAGCACCTACTTTTACATAGATATCTAGCGATACAGATATTGCTCCATGCATATCTAACAACACCATCTTCTTGACTCATATCTAACTCTTCTCTATCTCCCGCCCTCAGTGTGCCATACCACTGGGCCTTCGAAGACAAGAAAAGCAGCCCATAGACACGAACCCCGAAGATCCCAGCGATGGATTTTCTCCTCTCCTCTTTTTGGCTCCTTTCCGAGTGTTCCCGACTTAATACAAGCAGGTCTGGCTCCGATATCAATGGAAGATCCTTTATTTAGCATACACTTCCTGGCATCTAGCTCACCGCCCAACTATAGAGCCATTCAAGCTCACATCTGAGCATGGAGGTTAGTAGCATCCGAAACATGGCTCCACATGCAATGCCTCGTCACATCCCATATTGTCGGGACACCCCTCCAAATGTACGCATGGAGTAGTGTCATAGCCCTGAAGTGCAGGTTGAGGGGCTTTCCCCCAAACTAACTCCAAAAGTTAGTTATATAGGCCTTCTATAAACCAAGAGCCATAAACTGCCCATGCCTCATAAATACCACTAACCTCCCCGTAAGATGCCTAATATAGAGTCCCTGGTTAACCTAATCTGATGTTAGACTTGTCGACCTTGGACTTAACATCAAGGGTGAGGATAGGTTCCCCCGCTAGGCTTGTTCTTACCATCCTTGGCCTTGAAATGCGCACATTTCTCCTTGCCCTCCTATTGAGCCAGTTGTTGCATCTCAGGCTAGGGACCCACCTGGGTTGTAGTGATACAAACCATGTTTGAGAGGCTAGGGGTGATGTGTACGAAAGAACATATGCAAGGATGGCTTCAAGCCTCCCATGTGTGCTGAGGGATGAAGAGTCAGTAAGTTGGTTACCTGTCATAGTTGCCAGAAAACACTTGTTGTACTGAACCGAAGCGTACGGGGTTGTACCATAGTGTACTCGTGCAAAACATACAAAACGTTTTTTGGAGTTCTTTCAGCACTTGAAAAAAAGGTTTAAAAACCCCCCTATCTTGTTATGCCCATTTTTACACATTTTTTTTGGGGACTTTATTTCATGTTTTAATGACATGATTCATGGTTTATTATTGTCTTCTGTGTGGCTTGTCTAGGTATGAGCAACAGGCTGCAACCTGCCTCGCATAGCATCACTCTAACCTTGCTATTTTCACATGCAAAGGCTAAAGATATGCATGCTGTGTATGTTTGGACATTCTACAGGTAACAACAGATTCTGCCAAGTATATAAGAGCCAGCCCCTCTTTCCCCCTTGTATGAAACATGGTGGAAACTTTCCAGATTTGTATGAAACATGTTTGAAACGTTTCCAAAACAAACACATTTTAAAAAACGTATGACGTTCACCTTGCTTTTGTGCAAAGTTCTCCCATTGCTTACACAATTCTTGCGGGGTAATCCACAGGAGTAGATTCCTGTAAGATTGCTCAACAGAAATCATCCTAGTTCTCCACCACATAATGCTATAGGTTTCGCACCATAAAAGCTTAGCTCCAGTCAACGCCGTTTGAACAATTGGAACTGCCTATTGCAGCAAGAGTGGTGGACATCTTCCTGGTCCAGTTTGTAACCTTTTTCCCATCCATCTTTCCCTTGAACTTAGGAGGTTTAAGTAGCTTCAACAATTGGTTCTGCCACTCTCATGGCGAAAGGGGTGAGATGAGTCATGGAACTCTGCAACACTGCTGCGACGAACTGAGGTCGGAGAATGGGAATGCTTTGGAGAGGGATCAAGGGGATCAACAGTGACCCCCATTTGAATGGCAACTTCCATGCCGGCTCTCCAGATGCTAGGTGCGTACCCGAGACTGGGAATGTGCTCAGAGTGCTGTTTTTTTTGTTGCTTAGTGTGAACCGGCTTCTTCACCTCCCACTCTGGGTGTGATCCTTCTGTTGTAACGGGTAGCGATGGAGACTGACTTGAGCTGCAGCAAACTCGTGCTGTAGGCGGCTTCTAGGTGGTCCATCCGTTGAGGTTCCCTGTTTGTTATCACTTACAGCACATGAGGTAACATAGTTTTGTACAGCCATAGGCTTCTGTATTGTCATTCTCGTATCAGTAAAGAGCAAATATTTTGCAAAAGGTGCGACTCATGTGCTTGAACTCAAATGCGCTTCAGCCAAACGTTCTGACAATGTGAGTCTTAGTAAGTCATGGGTAGGTCTCAGTCTTTGGGGATTTCTGTTGTTGTATGGTAGAGTTGGAAAGGTTATCGTGCGATACAAGTGGATGGTTGTCTTGCATGGTTGTTGCATGTCCATTTTGTCGCTTATAATACTTGTGGGAGGTTCTTTAGTTGTGGAGTTGGGAGCCCTTACAAGCACAGTAGGCAGGGGTTTCCAAAAATATATTTCTGAAATGTTTCCTACCTTTGCCAGATGTTTCCTGCAATGGGGGGGGTGGGGGGGGGGTGTGCGGGCTACAAGGTAAAAAATATCATATATATGTTGCCTGTATTATGCCATAAAGCTGTACAAATTATGTAAGCTATGAAACAATCAACTTCAGGACAGAAAACATTGAATAGCTTCCTACCAATGGGAGAAGTTTCCTACATGACGTTTTAAGGGGGGTGCGGGTGGTGGTTGCTTTTTTTTTAAAAATCATATGTATGCTGCCTATTATATGCCAAAAAGCTGTACAAAGCATGGAAGCTATGAAACAATCAACTTCAAGACAGAAGAACATTCCCTTAGTGCTAGGCTTCGTTATGACTGAGTCTGCCCTGCATCTCTGGAGGTTTCACAGAAACTCAGTACAAAGGCCTTTGTGAATATATGCTCTTGTGTGTGTGTGTGTGTGTTTTGATTGCGTGTGTGAGAGCATATCTTGATATAGAGTTCTACCCCCACTATTGGGCACTGATGACGTTAGTGGGGATGTCGTAGTATCTAGTCCATACTATGCATAATGGAGTTGATAGTTATATAGTCTTGTGGGTTGACTACCATGAGTATATAACATGCACGTTCCTAAAAGGTGAATTTGGGCATGTTCCTGGATTCATCTAGGTATATATATTGAATAGACACTCCAAAAATCAATGTAAAACAAAAAAACTGATTGAAATTCTAACCTTGAACGTTTCCTTTCCTACAAAAGGTAGGAAACACGTTTCCTTGCTGCTTTGCTTACAGGTAAAATTTACAATTAAAGGAACATAGAAGTAGATTCATGGCACATCGTGGTTTTTCTCTCCAAGAATTACAACTGATCTTTTGATTTAAACTATTGCTGGAATGTAAAGCGGCATTGGTTTGTGTCGGATTTGAGGCTTATTTTCAGGAGCTTTGGTAACAGGTGGTGCATGCATTGTCAGTTTCACTGAATAAAATGGGGGACCTGAAATATTATGCAGACGATCTTAAGTCGGCACGAGCACATTATGCAAGGTCCTTAGATGTGCGGCGAAGTGCTCTAACAGATTTTACGGAGCTATCATCACAGGTCCTAAACCCGATTCCAGGAGCATTATATCGCAAGTTTTTCCTTTTTGTTCTTCATTCTTGATTCTTAAATTTGTTTTATGCATGGCATGGCAGGTATTGGATATTGCAGTGTCTCTGGCTAAGGTTGCGGATGTAGATCGAGTTCTGGGCAATGATGGGGCTGCAAGTGAGGGATTTCAAGAAGCAATAAAGATGCTAGAAAATCTTTCTGGAAAATCGAAGGAGAACGACTCACTTGAACGGCGGGTAGACACACTCAACTTTGTATAAGTTGGTCAAAAAGTGCATGTCAGTTGATTAGTGCCTTTAGCTAATGCAATCTTGTATTTTCTGTAACAGCGTATTTCAATTCTAGAGTTTCTGCACAGCCAGACGAAGGGAGGTGTGTAATGATGGTTAGCCGCACTATAAATGATGAGTTTGTAAAAATGTAAAGGTGCATATGTTTTATGAATGTAAATATAAGGAGTCCTGTGGACTCTGCCAATGAGAATTCAGCAAAAAGATAGTATCATTCTCAGGAATGGAGTCTGATAGGACCTATGCCCTTTATGAGCTACCAGTTCTGTTTTGACGGAGTATAATCTTTGTGTGGTAATGTTCAGTTGGTACTTTTCTGTTGAATGCTTACTCTCCCTGCTGAGTCACAAAGACACAAACGCCCACCCTTAGTTTTTCCAGAAGAGTGTGTAGCTATGGTCTGGAGCGAATTTGACCTGGGTTGTGGAAGCCGAGAAGAGATGTGGCCTAGACATGTCTTGATAAAAAGGGGCAAGATGCTTAAGATGAAGAGAAATTTAGTCTACATTGTGAGGTACATGCTTCTTTGTCCATTTCTTTAAGATGGCCTGGTGAGGTCCCCGTGTTTTTTATTTATTTATTTATTTATTTTTTTGGGGGGGGGGGGACTCAAATGTCAAATCTGTTTTTTTTCCCCTTTAAATCCCGATCTTGAAGAATAATCCTCATTTTTAAAAGCTGGTGAACCCTTGATCTGTATGTCAAAAATTATTTCTTTCTGATAATCATTGACCACTAACTTGTCATTTTGCTACCTAATCCTCTAAAATATGTGAGTATCAAGTACTAGAGGAAGGGTGACCAAGTGGTTTAAGGTATAGCACCAGAAATGCTAAGTAGACTTCTGTTTACCGAGGATTCCAATCCCTCTCCTTCCTTTCCATATTTTTATATCATTGTAGCATCCTCTGTTTACCGAGGATTCCAATCCCTCTCCTTCCTTTCCATATTTTTATATCATTGTAGCATCCTCTTTTTTTTTTTTCATTCTGATTGCAATTTCTTTTGGTAAGGTGCTGATTCATCAAAAACCTGGGATTAGTCTCTGGGGGCACACAAGCTGGCTATACCGGATGGGAGAGCCTGTCAAACAGGATGTAGAAGAGCCCTCCTATCGTCAGTATACAACAGCTGTTTCCGAATATTCAGAGAGTATTCTGGAGATGAGATGTAGGAATCAGCTTAATATTGCTCCCACATTGGTTCCTCTTCCTCACCTTCTTGTTTACCTGGAACAAAAAGTTGAGTTTGGGAGGGCTTAAGCATCTTGAAAGTGGAGATAAGATAACCACTAGACATGGATACGCTCTGCGATTGAGGTGGCTCTGGATCACATATTACATTAGCTTATCTAGTGCTGATCTTTTTTGGGGAAATTGAAGGGCGTTTTCTAGTTCATCTTTCTCTTCTACATTTAAAGTTTGTGATTTACCTAAATACTGTTGCATTCCAATTTGCTGAAGGCATTTGTTATTTTAGAGTATGAAAATATCAAATGCAACCAATTATAGGCCAACACTTTGATAAGATATGCAGCGGGTGTTTTGTTGGTGCCTGTTTTCCTTGTAACAATGTCAGAGTAAACAAGAGTTTGCTGATGTTTAAAAAAACTTGTTCTTCTTGAGATGGTATTGTTAAACAAGTCAAAAAGCTAGTTGGCTGGTTTGGCATTACGATGCTATTGGCAATTAAAGTAGGTTATTTTTAAACAGAGTAAAGCTTAGTAGAAATCGGGAAGGTTAAAAAGCAAAAGGTCTACATTGGTTTTTAAGGAACATAGATGTGAATGTGCACTCTTTTTTTTTGCTTGTAGGAGACTTCAATATTTCTTTCCTTCCTCCTTGTACCACATTCTATTGTTCTCACCCTTTCAATGCCAAGTGTGGGGGTTGAGATCTTCATAGGCTATCAAACCCCCCCCACCCCCCCCTCCCCTCTTGTTCCCTCCGTCTACTTTTCTTGTTACTTGTCAATTATGAAATCACCACCCATGAATAGCTATTTTTACAAATGCCAAAAGGAATGACACGTGTAGTGTTCCTTATATTTGTTGAGAAAACAAGGTGTACAAAGCAACAAAGAGTGAAATCACTAAGGCATGCGATAAGTAAACATTTACACGAGTTGAAGTTTTAAACCAAATTGAAATTAGCTAAATCGCATTGACTAGTCTTTTACCTAGAAAAAGTAAGCCTTATATGCGTAGGGAGGAAGGTTTTATTTGAATGGAACTATCTATTTGAAGCAATAACCCAGAAATGAAATGATGTTGAAAAAAATCTTAAATACACGAGAGAAAAAAAAAAGGATTTTAAGTTTCTTTCTCCATAGGAACACATTTCCATGGAAGGGTTTTCTTTGGGACCCTACTATTATGAAATGCATGTGGTGGTGTCTTATTGAATTGTTAAAGCCAATCCTAGGAGTTGGTGGGTGGAAGGTCTAGGTCTTGTGGAATGGTTGTGTTTGGCTTCGAGGAAGAGATGTGCTCTCTTGGAAGACCCCACAGGTGCGTGGTGCTAGCATGCCGTGCGAGCTTGGTGGGTGCTCGGTCGCTTATCAAGAGAGAGAGGCCTTGGTCTCTCTCTCTTGATAATTATCGTATGGGTTGAGTGTTGGTGCTTGTGATAGCTTTTTGTGCAAGTACCTTGTCTCTAGGGCTATGCTTATCTTTGTGGTGCCTTAGCTGTGGTAGGCATGCTCCCAACCATCTATGATGTCTAGTGTAGGCAGTGTATGTAAATATGTAGTCTCATGGGATGCCCTCTGCTCTCGCTTTCTCAATCGAAAGGCAATCTGATGACACCCTCAACGGACCAAAGACAATCATGGTGTGGGACGTGTGCAGAGGCTATTGTCTTCTTAATGAAATTTATCCCCGATTACACTCAGGAAAGGCTGTATATAGGATTAGTGCTTTAGGGAGAGCTCGGTCAAGGATGGATATGTACGATTTTCATGAAGCCAAGTAAAATCAATGTGGTTGATCTTTTTCGTTGAGAGATGAAGAAAGAGAAGTCTAGGTAGTATACTCAAAGCAGGGAGTATAGCAAATTTGGAGGCCAATGGGTGGTGCGTGCACAACTACTACTATGACCCTTCTATACCAAATGTCTAGAAAACTCCATGGCCTACCATGGGAGGTGATCCCTATGCACATAGTAGACATGCCTTATGTATGTGACGGCAGCCAAGAACATGGCGTCTACAATGATAGGGGCTAAACTAAGCTTTGCTAATACTATGGCATGTGGCACTGATGGCTCTCTCCTATTCACGTGTGTAAGCATCATAACTTTCAATCTCTCCATGTAGTCCTCCCCTCCCTAATTTGATCCTCTAGAAGACACCCCATACATCACTCTTGGGCAAACCAAACTATCAAATAGCCATCTTTTGATACTAGGTTCATGGAAATGGGCATAGAACTCCAAGCGAACAAGGGTGGCATATCCCTTGCACCAACTGTGGTGGCTGCATGGTAGAGTGGGCTAGTAGAAATGATTCCCAGGTATACACACGACCTAACTAGCATAACCTCATCTCGTGTTAGAAAAGAATTTGCTCAATGCTCCACCCTTATGTGCTCTATTTTGCAAGGTTCCCTATATGAGGAGTAGACATTGTGGGCACACCTGATAGTTCCCAGTTTAGGCAGTGGGGATGGTGGCCTTTTGACATAGGAAGGTCACTCTTTTCCTTTGCCAGCTTGCTCATAGGAGGCTCATGGTTAGCACTTGGTGGGCACTCGGCTTGTTGCACCAAATGTGGGCGGCTAGATAGGAGACAACATATCTAGACTTGGCACTTTGCCAAGTCATGCTTGTGCGGGCTATGTGATCGCATTTGTTAGCAATGATAAGCAAACTCAAGACCCATTGTTCTTGGGTTGTGGGGCTCGTTTGAGGGTGTCCAAATAGTCTTAGATGGCCATGGAAGTTATGCTCATTCCCAAAGGGAGAGGGACTTAGTTGTAGTATAATATGGTCCTAGTCGGATGATGTGATTGGTTAGTCATTTTGGACCAAGTTGTGGGTTGGTGGGTATGGTCGACCTTGGGTACTTATTGAAGTTAAGAGCTTGCCTTAGCCTTTCCAAAGCATGTGTCGTGTTGGGTCATGTCTTAGAGCCACAATTACAACTTCCCTATGTGGGTGTGCTAGCTCATCTGTCATATCCTCACTCCATTGTCACACCGAAATAGGTAAAGGTAGAGCTCTCTATGTCTAGATGGAAGCAAAAAGTGATGGTTCTTTGTAATTGTCATGTCTCACAAACGAGAGGGGATGAGGAGAAAAATAATGCAAGAAAAAAACCTACAACTAATTCTATCTAGCAAGCATCCATCAAACATGCAAGATCCAATAGCATAGATGCAAGCATGAGAGGGGAGAGGAGAGCTCAAAAGTATTCTATTACAATCCTCACTCTGTTTGTGACATTGGAATGGGGTGAAGGTAGAGCAGCTCTCTATGTCTAGATGGAAGCAAAAAGAGATGGTCCTTCGTAATTGACCTCTCTCATAAAAGACGGGGGATCAAGAGGAAGCTAATGTAAGTAGAAAACCTACAACCAATCTTTTCTAGGCAAGCATCATCAAGCACGTAAGATTCAATAGCATACATGCAAGCATGAAGAGGGAAGAGGAGAGCTCAAAGTATTCTATTGCAAGGGAATGATTGTGTATTGCTTATTGTAAAAAATGACTTATATATAAGTGACTAGTTTTCACACTAGGTCAACAAAGCTTAAAAATGGTCCGGTCTCTATTACTAGTCTTAAGAAAGTATGTACACGAAGTCTTTAGACTTTTCCTATTTGACATAAGCACAAGGTAAGGCGGCTTTATATGTTCTAATACTGTCTTAGAAAGATAAGAGCTCATTCGAGAGCAGGTAAGATGGTAAAGTGCCTTATGGTAGATCGAGCGGTAGATCGAGCAGTTGAAACCATACTCCCTTTCTAATAAAGATAAGTGCCCGTTCAAGAAGGGAAGATGGAAAAGAACCTTACGGTAGATCGGGCGTTTGAAACCATACCCTCCTTTCTAATAGTGATCGCTTTCTCACATCACCCATTAGTTGCTGCCAGCCGAGGTAGAAAGGTGTGGATGGTCCAAGATATGCCATGAAATTGGCATGCGAGGTTAAGTCGTATGGTTTAGGATTGATCCTCCATAGATGTAGGGCATATTAGTGCAAAGCTTTGCGTAGCCCCCCTGATGGCAGATAGCTTGTGAAGGTATGTCATGAAAGGTATAGGTGATGTAGAAGTTCTTCATGCGAGGCCTCCTTCTATTGTGAAAATAGCTGGGACCCTTCACAATTAGGTAGTTGGTAGAAGCACTCTGTACACTGTGAGTGGTGGAATGAATACCGGGACCACCATGGAATGATTTGCATGGATAGATGGCGGTCTGGATCTTCTTAGCACAACATACTATTATACTTGAAGCTGATAGCGTGATGCCTAGAGATTGGGCTTCTTTGTGGTTGAATACATTGGCTAACGTGATGTTTTGTTGGTGTTGAATTGGAGTTAAAGAAGAGGTTGCATGCATTGAAGCTTGTTGGAGGTACCTTGAAGTTCAAGGGTTCTGTAAAAGTGATGGGTTGTACCATGGGCCAGGCTTACACTCGCCATGTCCCCTCATATAGAGATGTACCTAGAGGGCCATCGACATTGACAAGGTTAGTTGGTAGGTGCATGTGTTTGTGTGTGTTGTGAGGTGTGAGATATGAAAAAATGTGATGCTCATAGTGAAATATTTAGGTGACATGCATGGGAAATGTGGCCTTATGGAGCGAAGAGTGGAGAGTCACTTATCCATCCACGATGAAAAGCCTTCACATCACTATTGCCGATGGCTTCCTTGGCATACTTGATTAAGTTTTTCCTTTTGAGTTCCAAATAGCGAGTTGGTGTTGTGGCATGATGCACATGGGTGACCAGGAATCTCGAGATTACCTTACTAAAATTAGGTTGTCTTATCCTGACGCATCTGATGTAGCGAAACTGAAAAATCTTATCATGTGAAATAGTAGTGAAGCATTTCATAATGTGAACCACATTCTGTTTTTCACGGCGTGAACCATATTTTGTTTCACGACGTGAAGCATTTGATACTTCACGGTGTGAACCATAACCTGCTACTTCACGGGTTAATACTTCATGAGTTAACCGTTCACGCCCTAGCACTTCATGTGTTAGTAGTTCATCACACGAGTTAAGCTTTCATGGACTACTAATTCACGAATTAAGGGTTGTCATACTAGCGGTAAGAGTAGTACCCTAATTACACCATTGGAGTCTATCCGAAGGAATTCTGAGCTAAAAACTTGAAACGTGAAACATCAGTTTCCGCAGCGTGAAAAACAGTTCATAACTTGAACAACATTCTATTTCCACGACGTGAATTGCTGCCTGCTACTTCAACGACATGAACCATTCTCTGTGGTTTCACTTATATCTGCTATTTCAAGGCCAGGAAAGACAGTTTGGTAGAAAAATGGTTGGAGTAGTGATTTCACCTGCCAAAATACACTCATATCTGGTAAACTCATTGGAGACAACCTTACCCCCAACGACAGTGCATCAAATCATCTAGGTTCTTCCTACCAAAGGAGTGTTGGTTCAGGCCGCTCGACGAGCACTCAATTGAGTGTTTCAGCTTCTTGGAGGAATCTGACCACCATAGAAACAAGTAGCAAGGAATCCATGGAAGAAGGGCTAAGATGGCCTTGGAGAGGAAGAAAAACCCTCTCCTCCTGCGAGATCCATGGAAGAAGGGCTAAGATGGCCTTGGAGAGGAAGAAAAACCCTCTCCTCCTGCGAGATCCAATAGAATATTTGATATGGCTAGGGGATTTTTTGGTCTCCAACACGACACGGAAGATGAAGCACAATCTGTGAGCACATGCCCTTTAACAAGCTCAGGAGACACGGTCTAAGACCAGAACTACCAACCCAACCTTCTGGCCCTAGGAATACTAACACAGTAAGGATTAGTACCTAAACTTGAAGAGAAGAAGGATGAGCTATGCCACACTGAGCCCCTTCCATCCATATCCAAGACAAAAGGACAGCCAGAAGTGCCCTTTAATAAGTTGGGATACTATTTTAAAAGTGATGAAACGATTGGTTTGTTACACATTTATAAAAGAATGATGATCTCTGTAATCTTGGACGATGATGTTGGTCTCGTCAAAATCATCAAGGATTGCTGGGAGACTTGGGGAAGTCCACCACTCGTAGGCACGAGCCTCATAGTTAAGCTTGTCGATGGGAACATAGCTACCTTTGGGCTTCGTTTAGGATGCAAGAATTAAGACCTTCAAGGTAAGCCTCCACAACACATTCCTGGTGATGGATTTTTAGAGAAGAGGGTCATACACCAGGATCCTCGGAAGGTCTTACATGAGAGATGCAAGGTTCTAGTTCACAATAAGGAAACTAATCACATGTACATATGCAAGGGTAACCATCCTTGAAAATAAACTCAAAGGGATTGAAAATAGGGAAGACTCGTCCCATGGGTCGAGGCATTGTCGTCTGACACAACTGGTAGGACCACATCAATTGATATCTATAGATCTTGTAAAAATAAGATGTTAGATGGTAAAAATTAGATGTTAGATGTTAGATGGTAGCTAAACATGCATCTTGCAAGTTTAATATGTGACTCTCATAGGTACAATGTAAGCTTCCCATGGAATGGTTACCATACTCTTAGTGGATAAGGGCACCTGCACCTATCAACATCCCAAGCCTCCCCCTCCACTTTCAAGCCATCGACTCAGGTAACCCCCTAACATCAACACTCCTCTCGCCTTGTTGTGTCATTGTTGAGACCACCCCTTAAACCATTATGAAGATATAGAACCTCATTAAGACCACCCCCCCCATACCTCAACCTTCCCGCATGATAGACAACCTAGATTCCATAGATCCTCTGCATAAATATAGATGCTTCTAAATTGAGCATGGACCTTACCTTGTCTTTAGCTGTTGGTGGCTCTCATCTCTACCACCAAGATGTTAGAAGCTCAAGGCTTCTACCATGTTTGGGTCCCAAAAACCTTACAAACTACACCCCAATCTCCAAAGCTAAAGATTCATGTGAGCCTCGAACACCAGTTGTTCGAGCCCAACAGCTGACATTCCATGTTGGGGTCCAAACCAAGCTACTAGAAGTGCAAGGATTCTATGAAAGGAACCCCTACATTTGGGTTCTAAAGTTCATAAGCCTCTATAACCATGCCATCAACCAAAGATGGAGTGGAGACCATAGCCACTATGCCTCCAACGCTAACCCCAAAGCTTAAGCATGAATGCAAAGAAAGGGGTTCCACCTCGATGACTTATGTGCCAACATCATCTTGGTGGGATCATCAATCCTTACCATGGCCTTGCAAATTTGATTGAACTTCAATCTGGGCAAAGATTATATAACAAGAAAAATACATCTTTTATTTCTTCAAAATATTTATTACATTGCAAAGGAAATATTTTAATCATGGGATCTGAAAAGCTGAAAATGATGATACTGGCCTATAATTATAAATTTTCTACTATGAGAGAAATATAGACTAAGATGATTTTTGCTAGCTTAATATTATCCATGGTAAAAAGACTTTTTCCATGAATTCTATACTCTTTTAAAAAATGTAAACTCTCCATAATCATGGGCTAAGCTCATATTAGGCATAGAACTGAAGATAATCTATGTCTAGCATCACAATAATCTTTTCTTTGTCCTTGTCCCACTAGTTATGCCACATGAATAGTGATTAATAAGGCTGTCAAAAATAATGCTCTCTGCAATCGAGACAAGAAGTTACAACCATCAGTTTGTCATTGGTCAAATGCTCAAATTCTCAGATGCAACTCAGATCGCTTGTCCTTCTAAGGAAGAAGGCAAGTTTTGGGCCATAGTGGATTTTAATTTAACACAACATTACTCAAAATAAACGATAAGATTTAAATAGAAGAAAAAGAAATATATATTTATTCCATTTTTTAAAAAAATTGAGTACATCTAAAGAGGTCATCAATGACCGAGCCTAGCTATCATAGAACAAAAATATATGTAAATGGACATGCCATAGTAAACTCAATCAGAGGCTTGGGTGGCAGCCAAGATCGTGTGTGAGGAATATTACGTCTAAGAGTTTATACATCATATTATGAACTCTAAGATCTCACTGAAGCGGATCATAAAGAACTATCCCTCTCACAACATCTAGTCAAATAAGAATCATTACAAGGGCAATGTTCTTTGACAATCGCTCATCCTAGCTATAGGGTGCCATGATCCACTATCATGAGTACCACCTCTACCTCTGATTAGTAGTGGTAAAAAAGAAAAGGCTCTCAAAGTGTTGGGCTAGGGAGACTCTATCTAGCTATAGGGTGCCATGATCCACTATCTTGAGTACCACCTGTGCCTTTGATTAGCAGTGGTAAAAAAGTAAAGGCTCTCAAAGTGTCAAGCTAGGGAGACTCTATCTAATTAATGAGACAAGGAAAGAAGGTTCTCGAAGGTGAAGGTTATCATGTTTTCCTCTGAAGATAAGGACTCTAGATAGATAGGGTCTCACCATCTTCTACTCGATTTGATGACAGAGAAACTTAGTAAAATACTGTAAGTTTCGGTTTCAGGCTGTACACCATGATAAAAATAGATCTAACATCATTTAATCTTGGCCTAGCTCTAATACCAGTTGTGGGACCCCTACCCCTCTATCTATGGTAGCAAAATCACACTAAGGGTAGAGCAACTCACTTGGGGCCTCATTTCACAATATCGTAATGCTTTGCCATTGTCAGCTCCTCTCAGTATTACTAGAATAATTCTTACGTAGGAAAAGTGAATGATTTCTCTAGGTGTTTTTCCATTTATAATTCTCACAAGCAAGTCACATTGAGAAACTCTCCCCGAGGCTCAACACGATGTCATGACTCCTCCATTATGAAGGTAAATCTTCTATCCTTACTTATGATTGCCAACTAAAGTACTTGTCCCAGGTTTTTCTCATTCCAACAACACAAATTTGTTTCGTTTGGAAAGTAGCCAGAGTAGCCACCGTAACTCAAGTCCACCCGACCGCCCACTTTCTAGTGTTTGATTCTTTTTCTACTTTTACCATATCCATAGGCTAGTCCCATCCAATCCCATAGGTTTAGCCTATGCCCACCTACTAGACCTATGGAGCTAGTGTGAACTCACGTACCCATAATTAAAAATTATACTTTACGTAGACACACCACTTAAAAAATAAGTTCACATATTCACTCCATTGAAAAACAATCCTTTTAAAAGAAAACATACATTATACAATTCTTTCCATAAAATGCATCTAACATATATCCATGTCATATATCACATATCACAGGTAACACATCAGTGTCACATTAGCATCATAATTCTCCTTACACCATGACTATGATCCTTAGACTAGGACGGTATGCGCACCAATGAGCCCGAACACTCCTAAACCACCGTGATGACCAGAGGAGCTTTACATTGTCTCACATCCACCTCAACATGAGCGCCAAATAATTTTAGTAGTCACTTCTATTGGTCCGTCACCTATCCCAGAAGTAAAAACACTCAAGGTACCCATGTCACCTATCCCAGAAGCACAAACACTCCAGGTACCCACATTAAGAGCCACGTATGTCTAGTACTAGCACATATACTTAACCACCACACACACTTGTTACAAGTAATTGATGAAGCCTAAATCTTGACTCGTTTATTATGCTTGGGTCAATTGCCTTATATACATGTTACAAAAAAAGCAAATTACTTTTCTAAAAAGTCTAAAGCAAGATTTTTTTTTCAATTGTTATCAAGATACAATTAGCTTAGATCTTGTTTCTATACTCTACATTACTCGAGTTTGTTTTCTTTAACACTCCCTCTCAAAGCTCAAGTTGAGGTGTTGTTCATGTCTTCAAATCTAAGTAGTCTTTGAAACTTTTTAATGTTCTCTCTTACTAATGCTTTGGTGAAGATATCTATAATCTGATCTTCATTCATAAACCTTAGTTCAACATGACCTTGTAGCATTTTTTCTCTAACAAAGTGATAATGTACCTCAATATGTGTCATACAAGCATGAAATACTATATTCTTGGCCAACTAAATGGAACCCATGTTGTCACTGTATTCAAGTATTGGCTCTTGCTCTTCCAAGGTTATTTCTATGTCTGCTAGGAGTTGTTGTGTCTATGCAACTTCACATGATGCTACTTCTTGTGTTGAAGCTTTATATTATGCTTTTGTAGTACTCAAGCCTACTTCTTGTGTTGAAGCTTTATATTATGCTTTTGTAGTACTCAAGCCTACTGTAAGTTGTTTCTTTGATATCCAAGAAACAAAACCATTTCCAATTGAGCAAGACATGCCTGTGATGCTTCTCCTTGTTGATGAATCGCGTGCCCAAACTCATTTTCTATTTTGTTTTTCAAGCTGGGATTAGAAGCAAGCAAGCTCATTCTGAATTTCTCATGTTCAAAAATCTGTAGAAGCAAAAGTCGATCCAATAATAGTCTTTCTTTTCCTTCTCCTACTGAACCCAGGTACTGTTCAGATATAATCTATACAAGTCGTTCTTCCAAATCTACGAGAAAAGATACTCGAACAAAGAAAATCTTTCATCATTAGCTTCATCGTCTACCCAAAATCATCTTCACACCAATAGTGAAGTCCATGATTCACTGTGTTTTTGACATATTTCAAGATTCTTCTCTGCATCCATGTGAGGTTTCCTCGGGCTTTGCATAAATTGACTTACCACTTTAACTATACGAGTAATATATAGCCTTGTAATTGTGAGATAAATGAGTTTTCCTACAAGTTTTCTATATAAGGTTTCATCTTCAAATATCGATCCTTTTAGTTTCACATTTATCTCCAAAGGTGTATCTATAGGTTTTGCAATTTGTCAAACCATATTGTTCTAGCACATATATGATACTTTCTTTGTGAAAGTATGCGGCCTTTATTCACACTTGGGAGCCCAAAACTTAACTAAGGCTTTGGGTGGCCAATATCTCATAATGTACAACTTCTATAGTGCCTTTGCATGACACTTATTAATGTCCTCAAATGGAGGAGCATATTTGTTAATCCAAAATGGAATTAACATCCCCCTACTTGATGTAGGTTCTGTTCGGAACCTGTTACCAAGGTCAAAAGACCTGGTCGCCGAACTTGTACGATAGAAGTTCCGGCGCGACTGAAGCTTTTTCAGGGTTCTTCGGAATGCAGCATGTGATCTCCAGAACCCAGTGTTGACCATATCCTTGAATGTGACATACATATATGATGGTAGACACCTTAGGCAATGATAATATAAGATCATGCCTCTGTCCCTTGGTACTTGATTCATGTCGAATTGCAGCTGATCAGCACCATATCCATCATATCTTTCTTTGGGTTGATCTTTCAGGACCACAAGCAGTTTCAGGAATTGAACACTGGCTACAATTGTTGGGTCCAAAATATGGCGCCATGCATGTATCCAATTCAGCATTTGCTTTCTTTGCTCTCCTATATCTGTAAATGTTGCTGGCATGAGTACGAGGAAGTTGTAGCAGACATGTGAATATTTTTGCTTTGCCTCTTGAAACTCCAATGGTGTCCACCTTCTCTTCAGTGGCATGTACAGATCTACTCTCTGTGTTGGTGGTGCACACATATATTGATGGCTATATTCTATAATTGTAAGGTACTCTTTCCTCCAATCTAGCTATATACTGAAATCCTCCAGTTTGGGGTTAGCATCATCTATGATAATCGCTATATAACCCCCTCTTGTGTGGATAAGATTAGCCTTCCTCTACTTGTGGAAGCAGTAACTGATCATAAATGTAACAAATGTGGGTTTGCTAGCTTTGTGTGTCGTGCCACGTTGGACCATAATGTGCCCTCTCCAGCCACCAAAGGCAATAGCTCTTCTAATTTTGGTCTTCGTGCTCGGAGAGGGTATGGTACATACAGTTTCTTTGTTGCTGTGACATCTGAGTAAGCTTTGGGTAGAATCTGCCTAGTAGGTTCAAGGGGTATTTTTTGCTTTAACACCTTGAACATGAGCTTTGGATTGAGTAGAGGATTCCTGGCTCTTATTAAACCATCGTACTCTATAGAAGACAAGGACTCAAGAATAAAATCATCAGTAAATGGCTCAAGTGAATCTTGTGGTAGAGTGTGACTAACCTCTTGAGTTGGCCGTGGTGGAGACAAGTACTCCTCGACTCCTCGGGGGTGAGTGTTAGTGGGAAATTCTAAGGGTTGAGAAAGAAGTGGAGAAAATATACAGTCAGCCTGAGATTTATCACTTGGTGGAGCACTTGGATATGGATTAAGTAATTTACTAGCGACATTAGAATATATGGGGTAAGTAGGATTAGGTGATGAACTTGATGCTTCTTCTTGACCCTGTTCTGAACTAGGGGGTGGGTGGCTAGGTTTGTGGACCTTCATAAAGTCTTGTAGCTCAATGATATCCTCTGGAGATATGTTAGGATACTCAATATGTGTTTTATCATAATTATAAAGTACGTGGATAACATGGCTTCTAGATGTTTGTGGATATTTTGATATAGTTTAAGAATACCAAAAGGATGATATAATGAGGAATCACATAGATTTAAAGGCTGGTGAGAGTATTATATACCTCCAACCACCCATGGCTTATGATCCATTGATAACTTTGAGTTACAACCTCGTTAGCTGGCTGGTGTTTCAGGAATATCATTGGGAACAAACAGGTCTAATTTATTGATGCTATTGTCCAGGATGTCAGAGTTTTGTAGCACCTGACACCAACTATGAAGGTTGAGCACAATGAGGTGCAAAGGATAAAAGTAAATATCTTTAGGATCAGTTTAGTACTAAGTCCCCCCCTGAAAAATTCCCATGATGATGGTAGGATCAGCATCACGTTTTGTATTTTGTTTAATGTGTTAGTTTTCCTAGGCTAAGGACATCAGACACGTTGATATCATATTGAAGCAAAGAGAGGGTTACTGTAGACAAAAAGAGAGTCAGAGTTTGAGGAGGGGCCCGAGGAGTGACTAGCAACAACGAACCTATCTCCGAGGGCTCACTCAAGGAGTAGTCACATCTCGTTAGTTGGTTCTTATCGTTGACTGCATTCTTGGATGGTCAGCTGGTTCTTGTCGTTGACTGCATTCTTGGATGGTCAGCTGGTTCTTGTCGTTGACTGCATTCTTGGATGGTCAGCTGGCATTCCAATTCTTGTATGTGCGAGTCCTTGGTAGTGAGAAGGTTGGAAATGACGATTTCTCTTACCATCCTTGTAGCATCCAGCTCTTCAAAACACCTTATTGTTTCCTCTTGTGCTCTGGCTGTAGCCTCCCTTCTCTCTGAGCCTCTGTAATCTTGTGAAGTCTTTTTGCGGCTAAATTTTGATTTTCTTGGAGCTGCTGTGTTATTTGCATCATAGCTTCTTGCTGTGTAGCCATCATTTTATGCATTTCGGACTTATTGGTGTGTGCTGATGGTCTCATTGAGTGTTCTTATTTTTTTTGCATTTGCTTTGTTGCTTTGTTCCCTTTCTTGTTGGAGTTGGAGCACTCTTTGTTTTGCTTCCTTCATAGTTAAGGATAGTGAATTTAGTTGTCCTTGTAGCTCTTCTTCCTTGGCTTGGGAGGTGTGATTTAGCTCTTGTAGCTGTTGAGCATGGATAGCCGCTTGTTCCTTATTATGTGTGACTTCCTTTTGAATCTTCTCCTTGGCTTGTTCCAACTGTGCTTTCAAATCTGTATTCTCCTTGATTTTTTTGCACAATGGTTTGACTCAGAACAAGATTATTGTTTTTAAGTGCTTGATATCTGGCCTCCTGCTCCTCAACCACCTTTAAGCTTTTTAGGATAACATCCTTGTGGGTGCTTTTGCTGTTTCTCATCGGAGACGATCTTACGCCTAACGATAGTGCATCGAATCATCTAGGATCTTCCTACCAAAGAAGTGTGGGATTAGGACATTCTGCAAGCACACACCTGAGTGTCTTAAGAAACCTGAACACCATTGAAACTAGTAGTGAAGAGTCCATGGAAGAAGGGCTGGGATATGGTGGGTTTGGGGAAGAGGAGAAATCACCCTCTCCAACCAGGTCCAGTGGTATCATTGATATCGCCGAGGATTTTTTTGGTCTCCAAACCAGCCATGCGGAAGCAGCGCAATATGTGGGCATGGGTCCATCAACCAGCGGCGGCTGAACTCGGTCCACGATAAGAAGTGCCATTCCAATTGTCTAATTCTAGGCTGTTGAATACCGGCACCCCTCGAATAAGACGAGACATGGAAAGTGCGGCTAGGATGGGTCAAATATTCTTCCCCACTACTGAGGAAGTAGAGTTAGACCTCAAACGGAGTGAGGTGGAATGACAACTATGATAATTGAGCTTAAACAAGAGCTTGACACTCGTAGGACAAGAACTGAGAAGAAGGAAACGAGAAGTCTAACCAGTCACACGGGGAAAGGAACCAGAAATAGCTATGGGTAGAAGTCAGGGAGAAATTCCAAACTTGGAACCCATAAACGAGGACTCCAGAATGGAGGAAGAATTTACAACCATAGAAGAAGAGGGTAACCTGGCAGGCAGGGTAGTTAAAGTAGAGAACCGACTCTACACCAAAAAGGATATTGAGCAGATGGTCAATAATCCTATGTTCCTACAAGACGTGGAACTCTTGATTCTGCAAAGACGTATGGAGGAACGAATGGGGGGTCATTCCAAGATACTGCGGGGCTAGACCATCCCATGGACCCGAAATACCTAGAAGGGTCAATACAGGTAGGGGACGTTGCTAGGAAGGGGGGGAGCGATTCCCCAAGGACCTAGGATAGATCCAAACATGGACCTTAATGTAGCTATGAGGGCGGATCTGCAGAATATAGCAGCAGAGATGGGTCAGGGGATGGTCAGAGAACTAGGTACTACTCTTGAATCCTGACCTTCCCAGATAAAAGCACATATCATTTCAAAACTTGTCTAAAAGTTCTCTGGGAGGAACAGGGATCCTATCCAACATGTAGAGATTTTTGAATCCACATGTGAAACCTGTGGGCCAGTTAGTGATGTGACCATGATACATGTCTTCTCACTAACCTTGGAAAGAAAAGCTCATCAATGGTTCTGAACTCTTAAGGATAAAGTTAACTTCACAAGACTAAAGAATGTGTTTTTGCCCATAGCGGTGACAGGTGGAGCCCTGTGGCACAATTACATAATATTAAACAAAAGGAAGAGTCAATGAGGGACTATGTTTCCCGTCTGAAGCACTTAAATTTGAGATCAAACTTCGAGAAAGGTTAACTGATCAGTTGTTGCCTTGTTTCCCAGAGGAGGGTTAGAGACCATAAAATACACGATTACCTCTGGTATTAGCGCGACCTGCTACTCTTGATGCATGCTGTAAATTGGCAATCAAATATGAAGACAATATGTTAGAATTGCCACAGCCAAAAGATGTTAAAACATCTTCAGCAACTTACGACTTTGCATGTCGTGAGAGCCACCAAGAAATTGGAACCCGAAGGCAAGCAAGTTGAAAACATGACGGTTGATGAGCTCAGTAATGCCATACTTGAAAAATTGAAAGTCAAGGAGGGAAGAGAAACATCTGGGCATGGGCATAATCACCTTTACCCCCGCAAGGAATTTGTGTGGTGCTCTATGTGCAGATTAAATCACACCACCATTGAGTGTCCACAGTTGAGAGTGAGGGCATTACTCTATTGTGCTAACTGTGTAAAACTAGGAAATCATGACACTTCAATGTCTAAATATCCAAGGTTTAGCTACCAGCACCACTCAGAGCCCCATTGGCTTTACCGGCACCACTTGTACAGATCACCGCTCCCAATTCTTCTTACTTGCCTAGGGGAATGTTCCAGGTGCAAGGCGCTTCACCCTTGCTACCACCAGTTCTACCGCCACCACAACCACCATAGGCTAAGATCAATCAGGTGTTGATTGAAGAGCCGTCAGAAGATGTTGATATGGTGCAGGAAATAGAACTTAACGGGGAGTATTACGAGGATACGGTGGAAGTTATGCCAGAATACTATGTCCTACATAATAACACGCCAGTACCTGTGTTTCAAACCATGGTACTACAATGGAAGGCCAAGGACATGAACTCGAATTTGAGAAGGGGACCGCTCCAATGCTTTGGCTGTGGAGGGCCACATCGAGTAGCCTATTGCCCTAACAAGAATATGAGTCATACACATCAACCACAACAAGTGGCAGTCTCGCCCAATGACATGCCAGTGCTCACATATACTAAATGCGGTATTGATCATTTGATTAAAGACTGTCCGTATCGAGCAAGTAACCCTGCCTCTTCTACCAACAATCAAACTGCCATCTGGACCATAAGTGTACAACATGGGAAGATCACACTGCTCGATGTCCTGAGACAAGAGCTCAAGCTCTCAACTAGAAAACAAGGGAAGAAATCGAGTGGATGCGACTATTCCCAGAACTGGACGAAGGACAAGAGTTAAAAAAGGGGGTAAGGGTGAGACAAGAGTCACCATCCAAGATGGATCTGAAGAAGATACAATTGATACCGGATCCACCCAATCAAAGGATGAAGGGGGTCAAGAGATCAATCATAGAGGATCAGATCAAGGGAAGCAAGGAGAGCAACCGATGACTCCTAAAGGGGTCGGTGAATATCCCAATGCCAACGAAGAAATAAGAAAGCTTGAAGATGCCAAGGCCTTAGTCGAAGAATACCAATGGCTTCATGATGCCAAGCTAAGGGTCAACAAGGTAAGGGGTACAATTTACCCCCACGAACCGAGCTAAACCAGGATAGGGTATTGGACATGGCAACCCCAATTCCAGAAGGAACAGAGCAGACACAATGTCCAGAATGTTTGAAGAGAAAATGGGTTAGGTGAGTCCATCCATTCCTTCCCTGTTGTAAAATACGAGACACCTACATGGGAAGAGCCCCCTGTCTCCAAAGAACCTAGAGGATAGATGTAAAAGAATGGGTTGTCGAGGGCGGCATCTAAGGCCAGCCGATACTATAGATGAGACTCTGCCACCCCTGGCAGAAAGGACCTTGGCAGCATACAAGGGAAACCCGAGTCGTTAAGATACCAGTTAACCAACTGGAGTTCCAAAAAGTAAGCTAAACTGACCCAAAAATGGTCAAAAATTGACCAAACTGATCTTGAAAATTCTAGAATCAGTTTGCTTGGTTAGAAGCTCACTTTTTCCTATAAATAGAAGCCTCCCCCTTTGTAGAAACTTAATAGTGTTTTATGCACTGTTACTCTATTCCTCCCCAGAGCCAAAAATTATGAATTTCTTAATAATTCATTAGTTTTTGACCATTCCCTCTTCAAAAGAATTGGTGGCCACTCTTGTTGCAAACAAGAGTAGATCCCTCAAACCATCAAGCCAAAGGAAAGCTCTCAGAAATTCATGTAAGCTAGAAATCCTACTTTTTCTTTATTCTTTTTTAATGGTTTTCTAATTTTTATTTTCTTTGAAATGTAAAATGATGCTATGCCTTGTTGGAAAGGCTTTCCCCCTCTCTTCATTCTTAAATTCAGTCTTTCTTTATCCTAGATAAGTAATCAAATTGTTGAATTAAACTTTTCATATTGTTTCTCTTTTAAAAGTGAAATTTGATTAATTTAGAATGATTTAAACCATTTGGGGATAAATTTTAAGTAATTTAAGGTTAGAAAAATTTAAAAAATGGTCAGCCATACAAAGGAGGTTATGGCAAAATTTTCTTAAATTTTGTGAAATAAGTTTCATCTTTTATTATTCAAAAAGAGTAATCCTCATCGCTTGTGTATTCTAAAAGTGTTATTTTCATTCTAGGCATAAAAAAATGCATAGTAGAAATATTTTTTATTATAAAAGTGTTATTTCCATTAAAATTAAATTCTATGCATAGAAAGATGCATATTGATTATTATTTTTATTATAAAAGAGTGATTTTCATTAGATTTAAATTCTATACATAGAAAGATGTATATTGGATAAATTTTTTTAATTATAAGTGTTACTTTCATCAATATTGATTTTTATGCATTAAATGATGCATAAAAGAAAATTTTTTATTATAAAAGTGTTACTTTCATCAATATTGATTTTTATGCATAAAATGATGCATAAAAGAATTTTTTTATTATAAAAGTGTTGCTTTCACCAATATTGATTTTTATGCATAAAAGATTTTTTTATTATAAAAGTGTTACTTTCATCAATATTGATTTTTATGCATAAAATGATGCATAAAAGAGTTTTTTTATTATAAAAGTGTTGCTTTCACCAATATTGATTTTTATGCATAAAATGATGCATAAAAGAATTTTTTTTATTATAAAAGTGTTACTTTCATCAATATTGTTTTTTTTGCATAAAATGATGCATACAAATTTTTTTTAATTATAAAAGTGTTGCTTTCACCAATATTGATTTTTATGCATAAAATGATGCATAAAAGAATTTTTTTAATTATAAAAGTGTTACTTTCATCAATATTGATTTTTATGCATGAAATGATGCATAAAAGAATTTTTTATTATAAAAAAGTTACTTTCACCAATATTGATTTTTATGCATAAAATGATGCATAAAGAAATTTTTTATTATTACAAAAGTGTTACTTTCATCAATATTGATTTTTATGCATAAAATGATGCATAAAAGATTTTTTTATTATAAAAGTGTTGCTTTCACCAATATTTATTTTAATGCATAAAATGACACATAAAAGAATTTTTTATTATTATAAAAGTGTTACTTTCATCAATATTGATTTTTATGCATAAAATGATGCATAAAAGAAATTTTTTATTATAAAATTATTGCTTTCACCAATATTGATTTTTATGCATAAAATGATGCATAAAAGAATTTTTTTAATTTTAAAAGTGTTACTTTTATCAATATTGATTTCTATGCATAAAATGATGTATAAAAGAATTTTTTTATCATAAAAGTGTTGCTTTACCAATATTGATTTTTATGCATAAAATGATGCATAAAAGAATTTTTTTATTGTAAAAGTGTTACTTTCATCAAAATTGATTTTTTTAATGCATAAATGGATGCATAAAAGGATTTTTCTTTTATATAAAAGTGTTGTTTCCATAGAAGTTGGATTTTATGCATAAATAGATGCATACAGAATTTTTATATCAAAATAAGAGTTCTCTTTAATCCTATGTTTAAATCCCATAAATATTGAAAAATGAATAAGTAAATACTCAGTGAAGGAAAATTATACCGTTTCATATTCTCTAGGATGGTAATGATAAAATTCAGAAAAACTATCGAAGTCGAAATTTTAGATAAATGATTAATTTATTCCTCATAGGAATTCGTGACTAGTTTTGAGTTCAGTTAAGCAAAATACTCAATGAATGAAATTCAGTAAAGTAGTAATTGAAATATTACCCTTCGAGAAAGATAGTTCAGGGAGAACCTTTCCAGACTCAAACCCTGAATCAGACTATGACCAAGACGTAACTCCTTCGTTAGTTTCAAGAAAAGACGATGTGACCAGTTTAGTAATCTACACCCAAATCACCCACCGAATCTGAAACTAAGTTGAGACCTTTGATTTTGATCTGAGGATCAAGAATTGAGAATTCGAGGAATTCTGCTTGGGAATCTAGACCTGTGATCTAGAAGTCTTGGGATACGGAATTAAGATATACTCGTTGTATTCAAAAGAAAATCAAAACTGAAAACTTGCATAGAAACCTTGTTTTCTTAAAGGACTATCTTACGCCAGAATGCTGGAGGGAGCATTTGGTATATGTGTTTTCTAAGGGAAGTTCGGTTGCAATAGTTGGCGGGGAGTGTTCAAAGGACCGCTCACGTGGCCAAAAACTTGCCCAGGTCTTGACCAGCCTGGGTAAGGTGAAAAATGGTGTGCTTCTAGTACGATGGGCGAGGGCCGACAAAGCGGTCCCTAAGTGAAGTTCCAAGACACCTAAGGAGGATCCTGGAGGGTTCTGACCAGGCGATGCACGGGCTCATGGTTCTTAGGACACCCATGCGTACATCGTGGTGGAAGATATATATATGTATGATGAGGAGAAAATTATCGTAATCTATTATTGGATCTTGTTGTTGCTGACCTGCTGGTCTCAACGGAGAGTCCAGAGTGATATTGTTTTGTGAGAAACGAGGATTGAATGAAAATTTTGAGTTATGACATCTGTAACCAATAATTGTTTGTCAATGGTTTGTTTTATAAATTAAAGTTTAAAGAGGAGTGTGTGCGTATCTGTATTCTAAAGCAAAAGTTAAGAAAAGCATTCAATTATGGGTGGGTGAGTACTTGTCTGGTTCTACCAATTCCAGTGGTTGGGCGGTGGCTAACCCATAGGCTGGAATTAGTAGAGTTTTAATAATAAAATTGATCAATAGGAATACGCTTAGAACTCGAATAGTTAAATAATAACATGAAGACTTCTCAAATGAATAGATCAACGGCTCTGCCTAAGTCAATTAGGAAAAAAGCGTTGATTCCTTCAAGTTAAGTCTGTAATAGTTTCCCTTCTATCTGGTTTATTCAGATGAAGGTTAGTTCAGTATCTTGACCTTGTTAGAAAAATTCGTTAAGAAATTCAAAATGGTGGAATCGTCCCCGTTTTTCGGGCATGGAAAATTTTCCCAGTTTCGGTTTTCGGAATGACCACCAGCTTAGTCTCCTGTGCCCGGACATTCAAGAGCAAGGCCCCGAGTGGGAAACCCTATCCCGCACAAGAGGGAGCTGCTTTCGCTGCCAGCAATCGAGAATCCGGTGCGCGGAGGGGGCAGTGGGATCTCACAACAATGTGTATGTACATAGGGATTCGCAAATCTTGAAGATTGATATGAGAGCATGGAAAGCACACCCCATGGAAGGGCAGTTGTTTGGTAATGATTCGGTCACAACGGAATGAACCACGTCCATACAGATATGCCAACCTGTAGAGGGGGAATCTAAGGATGAGGAGGAAACAAGAATGTATGCGTCACTACCTCCTCTGGAATTTAGTGAAAACTTGATGCATGTGTTGGCTACCAAGGGGAACCCAGTATTTGGAATCTGGAACCGTCCCTATGACCTCTATCTGCATGGTTAATTGGCAGACCATGGATGAGGAATCAGGAGGGAAAACATCAAGTACAGAAGGTACTGTGGCATGAAGCCATACCAACGCTCAACACCTCAGACGATGGCGGAGACAGAAATGATATATAGCCCGACAAAACACCCTGCTCTACAAAGTAGACCTACAGACACCCAGTGGGCTGAGATACCTTGAGGCTACTAAGGTACACGATGAATTCTTAAAGGATTGGGGTGAGGAGTTGAGTAAGATATTGTTGGAGGGGAGGCATAAAGAGAAGGTTGTCCTTCAAGTGCCAGACGCACCCAAGCTTACAAAAGCAGGATGCTAAAAATGCAATAAAGCCCTAGCAGAGGCAGAACGTGAGGCAAAAAAGATCATGGCTAAAGCCAAAAGTGACAAAGAGGACATGTCAGACTTACTTTTTGTGCTCGACCATTTTAAGAACTACACTGTTGAGACGAACGAAGGGTGGTCCGACTGACAGCTACTAGGGTGAAAGAGGATGGGCTGTCCGCATCATACGATGGCCCGGTAGAAGTCAAGGAGGTGGATATTGCGGGGCCGGGGAAGGAGCTCGACCCATATACATTGCTAAGGGTTTGACTTCGGTTGAAGAGGAAGAGCTCATTGCTCTCCTTAAGGAATTTAAAGATTGTTTTGCCTAGAATTACAATGAGATGAAGGGGGTACCACCTGAGGTGGTGCAGCATATGATTCCAATCATGGAAGGTTCGAGACCAACCAAGAAGAAACCATACCAGATGAATCCTAAGTATGCGGCAATTGTAAAGGAGGAACTTGATAAGCTTATTGCTCTGTGGATTTCATGTATGAAATCAAACATACGGATTGGTTGTCACCAATCATGATAGTGCCTAAAAAAATGGAAAACTTTTGGTATGTGTTGATCTTAAAAAGGTTAATGCAGGCACTAGGACGGATCATTACCCATTACCTTATACAGAACACGTTTTGGAAAGAGTGGTCGGGAGAGAAGCATACAGCTTCCTAGATGGTTTCTCCGGCTACAATCAGGTGTCCATAGCACCAGAGGATCAACACAAAATTGCTTTCAACACAATGTGGGGGATATATGCGTACAAAGTTATGCCGTTCGGCCTCACAAATGCCCCAGTGACCTTTCAAACGATTGATGTGCACAGCTTTCAGGGACTACTTATACAAAAGTGGTTAGAAGTATTCATTGACGATCTATGTGCACACTCCCAATGGGTAGACCATTTGGCTTGCTTAAGGAAAGTGTTCGAGTGATGTCGATTATATTGTATTTTGCTGAACCCCTTGAAGTGTCAGTTTTGGGTCAAGCATGGTGTAATATTGGGACACATTGTCTCAAAGAATGGCATATCCACTGATGATAGTAAGGTCAAACTAATATTGGAGCTACCACCACCTACCAATTACAAAGGAGTGCAAAGGTTTATGGGTCATGTGGGGTATTATCGACACTTTATAAATTTTTATGCTAAAATAGCCAAACCTTTATACAAGCTTCTCATTGTCTTTGAGTGGACTCAGGAGTGTCAAAAAGCTTATGACCATCTAAAGCAAGCATTGGCTAGCACACCAATTCTACGACCCCCCAATTGGGATCTCGTATTTCACATGCATATTGATGCATCAAATTTTACGATTCGTTGCATATTAGCCCAGCTTGGTGAGTTCAAATTGGACTACCCAGTTTGCTTCGCTAGTCGTCTCCCAGTTGAACGATGCAGAAGTGAATTACACCACCACAGAGAGAGAAGGATTGGCCATGGTTTACGTTGTCAAGAAATATTGACATACATCTTTGCCCAACAAATTTATATTTTTCGTGGACCATCAAGCTTTACTATACCTAGTAAATAAACCACGCGGAGAATCACACGATGGTTGCTATTGTTGTTGGAATTCAACTTTATAGTCACGGTGAGAAAGGGAACACAGCATGTGTTAGCTAATCACATGTCAAGAATTACAAATGGGGAGCAACAAAACTGGGGTTAATGATGATCTTCCTGATGCCTGTTTATTTAAGTTAGACATGATGGAGTGAAGAAATCTCGGAGTATCTAGATTATGGGTTTCCGCAGAGGAAATACCTTTGAACAAAGACAAAATGTGGTGGCTTATCAAGCTTGCTACACCTTATCAACTGATTACAGGAGAGCTATATAAGCTAGGAAAAGATAACGTACTCAGAAGAGGCGTTAGAGAGGATGAGTTTGTCACCATATTGGAAGAAGCTCATTTTGAGAGACAGCTGGTGGAGCATTTTGCTGGAGAAATCATAGCTCAAAAATTTCTTCAAGCAAGACTATGGTGGCCTACGTTATTCGGAGATGCCATAGAATTGGTCAGAAGATGCGAAGAATGTCAACGTTTCGCTATCCCACAACAAATGGACAAAATGCTGCTAACCCCCATCATTGTAAGACAATCATTTGAGAAATGGGGGATAGATTTTGTGGAACCTATTAGTCCAGTGGCACACCCATTCCCAAGCCTGATATGTAATCATCCACTGACTATTTCACAAAGTGGGTAGAAGCCAGAGCCTCAAAGAGAGCCGATGCACGAACAATAGCAAGATTTATATACGAGCAAATAATCTCGAGGTTTGGATGTCCGTTAGAATTAGTCAGTGATGGCGGCTCACATTTTATCAATGAGGTGATTGATCATTTACTTGTAGGGTTCCTAGTAATCAATCAAAAATCATCACCTTATTACCCACAAGCCAATGGTCGCAGAGAGTACAAACAAGATTTTGTGTATTATCTTGACAAAGACATTAGAAGTAAATCGAATAGACTGGGAGCATAAATTGAAGCAACCCTCTGGGCCTATCACACATCATATAACATAGTGATGGGATGTACTCCCTTTCGTCTAGGTTATGGGGTTAAAGCAGTTATGCCCATGGAATACCTAGTCCCAAGCTTAAGGATTGCTTGTACAAGAGCACCTAATGGAGAATGCTTTAGCCAAAAGACTAATTGACTTGGAAAAGCTGGATGAGACTATGTTGATGGCATCACATGGGCTCATGGTTGAAAAACTACATAGGAAACATTGGTTTGATAAAAACCTTAAGCAAAAAGAACTAACGAGGGATCTTGTCCTCATGTATGGTGTCGGTAGCACTAGAAAAACAAAACTTAAATACTGAGGTATGGGACCATTTCGAGTGTCAAAAATCATACCTCAGGGATTTGTCCAAATTGAAACAATTAACGGCATCCAAATGGAGGGTTATGTTAATGTGTGAGACTCCCGCCCCCCCCCCCCTCTGCGATGCCCCCTCCGAGGGCACTGGCGAAGGAAGCAACGTCAGTCTCTCGCGTGGGGTAGGGATCCACACTCGGGGCCTCACCCATGGATATCTGGACAAGAGACTAGCCCGGCGGTTCCTCTGAAACCGAACCGGAAAAAACTTCCCTCGCCTGAAAGGCACGAGCGATTCCACCAAGAAAATCATCTAACGAGAGAATTAATCTAATGAGTCAAAGTCTTATCTATTCAAACTGATCCGACCGAACCCGAAGTCACATGGTCAGATCAAAGAAGAGACTTGCACTTGGTCCATAGAATCACTGCTTTTTTCCTCCTTTAACGAGGCACAGTCTCACTGATTCCCTCCCACAGAACAAGGGTCTTCCTAGGACTTAATCTAACTAACGTAACTAATCGTAACTTATTTGTATCGCAGGAATCCCCCGATCCAGTCCAACCAGCCCATGGGTTAGCCAACTGCCAACCACTGTATTGGTGGGATTCCTTTATAAAAATTTAGTTATGTTTTCCCCAGGTACCAAGGAAAAGAGTTCCTAGGCCCCCTAGCTGGCTTTTCAAGCAAAATTTAAGATAGGCATACCACGTACACACCCACACCAATATGAAATTACCATTATAACAGATTCGATTGTCTTTAAAACAATCTTTCAATGAAAATCATAGTATTGCTGATCATAATCCTCCAAAATATTGAGTCCATTGTTTTACAAAATATATCATCCGGACTCTCCGTTAAAGACTAGCTGGTCAACCAACGAGATCCAATATCAAAATTTGATTCACAAAAGTCATTCTTTTCAGTTCATCCGAATCTTCCTCGACGTACGCATGGGTGTCCTAGCAACCGTTAGCCCATGCATCACCTGGTAAGAACCCTCTAGGATCCTACTTAGGTGTCCTAGCACTTCACTCAAGGACCACTTCGTCGGTCCTTGCCCATCGTATTAGAAGTGTACCATTTTAACCATACCGAGGCTAGTCAAGACCTCCATAGGCTTTACTGGAGCGACGTCCCTCGACGACGACTCCCCACCAGTTGTCGCAATAATGAGCCTCTTCTTAGTTAAACACATACCAAATGCTTCCTCCAACATTCTGGTGGCGACTCCCCACCAGTTGTCACCACAATGAACCTCTTCTTAGTTAAACACATACCAAATACTTCCTCCAGCATTCTGGCGTAAAATAGTCCTTTAAAAGAAAATGGAGATTCTATGCAAGTAAAATTCTCGGTTTGAGATTGGTTCCATAAAACCCTTTTTTCCTTAATCCATATTTTCTTAAATGAGAATCATTGATCTCTCATCAGGGTAATCTACCCATCATTTGACTGAATGTTCAACTAAATTCTTGGTGATTTCGGCCAAGGAAAAACTAGGTTAGTTCAACGGTAGTCTATTCTTTGTATTAAGAACTAGAATTGGTCCACGAAGTTTTTGCTTAATTCAGATCGAGAGATGGACAAGTAGTTTACTGGCCATCCCTCTCATAGTCGTGGTCTAACCAAAATCATTCGGTTTATTTCTAACTTTGATTCCAAGGATTTTCTTTAGATAAACATCTACTGAACTTCTAATAACCGTAAGAAAATTCCAACTTTATGAATTTCTAACCATAATAGATTAAGAAATGGTTTTAAATGAGAATATCGGATTTTTATGAAAATACTCTTCTTCCATTTAATCTAATTTTGGGTAAATATCAATTTGATGATTTATCCACATAAAATATCTAAAGATATTCTTCTACTAATTTAATGTATCAACCCTAATTCTCTAGGTGGAATTATGGTGAGAATTCCTCATTTGTCACCAACATTTAATTTAAACCTTTCTCTACTTAAATACCACAAAAATTCTTCTTTTAAGTAAATACAAATATCCATTTTTTTGAATATGATTAAAATTCATCTTTTTTTCATTTAACTGATTGAATTCCAAAAGTCATGGAAATTTATCTTTTATCATTTAAAAATCTCTCATGCATAAAATAAATTTATCTGAAATTTCTCTTTAAATTAAATAAAAATATCCATTATTTCAAATATGCCAAGAATTCTACTTTTACCATTTAAATGATTGAATTCCAAATATCATGGGAATTCCTCTTTTATCATTTAAATGATTGAATTCCAAATATCATTTTAAAATTTCTCATGCATAAAATAAATTTATCTAAAGTTTCTCTTAAAATTAAATTAAAAAATCCATTATTTCAAATATGCGAAGAATTCCACTTTTACCATTTAAATGATTAAATTCCAAATGTCATGGGAATTCCTCTTTTATCATTTAAAAATTTCTCATGCATAAAGTAAATTTATCTAAAATTTCTCTTAAAATTAAATAAAAATATCCATTATTTAAATATACTAAATTTTCTCTTTTTTCATTTAATTACATGGATCTCCATTACCATGGGAATTCCTCTTTTGCATAAAAATAAAATTACTAAAAATTTCTCTTTTCTTTTATTAATTATTTATGCATAAATACTAAAATTTTGTTTCCCATGAATATGATGAAAATCATTCTTTTAGCATAGGATTTCCAATCCTAGAATATGGTAGGAAGTCCTCTTTTAGCATTATGCATAAAAATAAGATATGTATTATTTTCTAAAAATTTTACCATAGCTTCACTGCTATTACAGATAATTTTTAATTTTTCTAGAAAAGAATAAGACTTTATGATACAATTATGATATAAGAACTATCCTTAAACTTAAATCCAAATTGTGGAATTAAATCATAAATTTACCATAATTTTATTAACATAAAAGCATAAAAATACTATTTTCTTAACCTCTAGCTTAACAAGCTTAGAGTTTGGTTTTGAATTAAGAATTTATCAATGAGAATCATTCTTTTTCTAAAGAATTAGCCATAGGAATGACTATTCTTTTGGGAGAGAGAGATTTACATAAAAAGCATTCAAAATAAGCATAAAGATTAACTTTTTTGTGATTAATCATTAAAGTTCTTAGAGAAAGCTTAATTTGCATTAAAAACAACTAATTAGAAACTTCTCAATCTTGAGAGGGATTGAGCAGTGAAATCATTTGAGAATATTAACAAAAACCATGAAATTCCTTCTTACCTCTAGGTTTGGCTTGCTTCTTTATCTAGAAGTGAAGCCCCCAACCAATCAATTGGTTTAGTGAGTTGAGAAGAAAGCTCCAAGTGTTGTTGAAGAGAGAGAGAGAAGCTCCAATCTCTCCAAAAGTAGAGGATTTTTAAGGGATAATAGAAAATATGATTATTTTAATGTAATACTACTGGAACGAGTATAGCTCATAGATGAGAATAAAAAAGAATGAGGGTCTATTTATAGGTGAGGGAGGCCACTAACTGAGTCCAACTAGGTTCTAGAATTTTCCAGCTTCAGTTTGGCTAAATTTGGACAAGATTTGGACCAATTTAGCTCCCATTTTGATCTAGTTTGATCCAGGAGAGAGGAGAGATAAAAATATCTCAAATTTTTTGAATTAAAAACCATCCCACACATGTGAAGGAGGCACCTACCTCAAAGGTCCCCCTCTCCTTACCAAGGTGTCAAAAATTTAATTTTTTTAGTAATATCTCTTAATTTTTAACTAATAAACCTTGTACTCAGTCAACTCTTCATCTTATGTGAGCATTTACTCATTTTTGGGTATTTTATTTTATTCATTGGATTTATCTTATCCCAATACTCTATTGGCCCATAGGAACCTTAATTGGACCATAATCCATAAATTTTTAAAAATCTAGACCCTTAGGCTAAGGTCCCTTATATCATTTTGAAAATCTAGACCCTTAGGCTAAGGTCCCTTATATCATTTTGAAAATCTAGACCCTTAGACTAAGGTCCCTTATATCATTTTTAATTGATGGCTAGGGAGGCCAAGGCCAAACAATTAACACACACAAAAGATTGATACATGTCAACATGGCATCTGTGACCCTTTTGGGAGACGAAGGGGAACTGAATATTGAACCAGCGCAACTCAAGGTGGGATTGACTGTAGCTAAAAGCCATGCAATAAGTATTGCAATAATCAATATAGGGTAAAGTCATAACTTGATCGCCTATGAGACTTGGGTAGCATTAGATAAACCAAATCTTGAACCCACTGATGCACAAGTTCGTAGCATTCATTTAACAACCACAAAAGCTAAAGGGTATTTTAATGTTAATATTTCCATCAAAAATAATTCCTTGGTCAAAAAGGTGTTTGTCATGCTTGCAGGTTCCATGGAAGAAGAGATGATTCTAGGACGATCCTGGATCTGTGCCAGTAAATGCTATATCCAATGGGAAAAGAGAACAACATTGCTAAGCATAGGCGAGAAGGTGATGTCCATTATGGAACTCGACAAAAAAAGGGAAGCACGTCATATATGATAAAAGAACAACAAGTACAGAGGCAACACATCGGAAACAGCACTAACACCCGTTCCAAGAAGCTCATCCACACAATACCCAACATCTAAGGGTATGCAGAAGTGGGTGCCTAAGAACCAACTTAAGGGTCATCCAGTCAAGAAGGACACCATAAATAGTATAAAACCCAAGGAGGAACCTGCACACAATTCAAAAGTTTGACCTTGCCGACACGAACCAAGTGGAAGGACTTGAAGAAAACCGAAGGATATCATAAGCAATGGGTCCGGAAAGACTTATTGCAAGCACAAGGCTACTATTGAGGCAATGCATCAATATGGATAACTAAACCAAATCCAGTGGTCAATATAGTAAACAGTTTGAATCATCAACACAAGAGGGTGGGTGGTAAGAGTGTGCAACACCAACTCCCACCCTAAGCTAGCACCACGACACCTCTTGTGTGGAGGAAAAAGAAGAATCAGCCAATTGCGACATGAGGAGGGCCAAGGCTACAGAAGTACCCACCCTAGCTATACAGAGCCGAACAAGGAATCCAAAGATAAAAGCAAGGATGTTTAGCAGGGAGATGAAGACAGAAGCCCTCCACAACTAGAAACACTGACAACATTGTTCAGTTGGGTGGAAGGAACAATAAAAAACTCCCACATGGAACTAAAAAGACTGCATCAACGAATGCCCAATAGAGCCCAGAACCCTTGGTTCTCATGGCAATAAACAAACATGTATCCAATTTTAACACAAATGGGTATAAGGTAAGCTCTGTATCATTCACTCATCATGTGCATGATTGATTGCTTGAGCATAACAAAAAAATGAGAAAAATTCGTTCTTATGCACTCCGACATGAAACTGCAGACAAGAGTTTCACGCCATGAAAAAGTCCGATGTGAGACTGCAAAAAATGGTTTCACGTCGTGAAAAAGTCCAAAACAATTCATGTTGTGAAATGGTAATTTTCACATGACCACTCACGCAGTGCCATGTGGCTTCCTTAGGTAGCCGCCCTGTCCGACGGTTGCATTATAAAATCAAATTCTCTTTCTTCTTTTCGTCATTTCATCATTTGCGATTGTCGATCTTCTACATTCGATTGTGTGCGCATCGCCGAGCTCCCATCTTACGATCTCCTCCTTTACTATTCCCTTCAAGGTGGGAGATTAACTCTTATCTTCTTTTTCTTTTCTTTTTGTTGTAAAAAAAAAAATCAATGGCTTCTATTATATTGCAGAAATCGTCATCATTTCTCAATTCATTAATGAATGCATCACATGTGCATAAGAAAAATCAACCAAGTAAAAAATCTTGCTACACAATAGTGAGGACACCTTTTTCACGGCCCCCACCATTTCATGGGTCTACACTTTCACGTGTCTACACAATAGTGAGGACACCTTTTTCACGTGTCTACACAATAGTGAGGACACCTTTTTCACGGCCCCCACCATTTCATGGGTCTACACTTTCACGTGTCTGCACTTTCACGGCGGGTATGTGTTTGCACACACAACCATTTCATGGCCCACCATTTCATGGGTCTACATTTTCACGGCCCACAATTTCATGGGTCTACGTTTTCATGCCCAACCATTTCACGGCCCACCATTTCATGGGTCTGCGTTTTCATGCACAAACATTTCACGACACAACCATTTCATGGCCCACCATTTCACAGGTCTACATTTTCATGGCCCACCATTTCACGGGTCTATGTTTTCACACCCAACCATTTCACGGCCCACCATTTCATGGGTCTACAATTTCACGCACAACCATTTCATGCATAGCCATTTCACGGCCAACCATTTCATGAGTCTACGTTTTCACGCACAACAATTTCACGACTCAACCATTTCACGGGTCTGTGTTTTCATGCACAAATAGCCATTTCACGGCCCACCTTTTCACGGCCAACCATTTCATGGGTCTACATTTTCACGCACATCAATTTCACGACTCAACCATTTCATGGTTCTACGTTTTCATGGCCAACTATTTCACGGGTCTACGTTTTCACGCACAACAATTTCACGACTCAACCATTTCATGGGTCAACCCTCTTCGCACCTTGCTGCTTCACGCTACTAACATGAAATTACTTATACACTAATGAACTCTCTAACCTATTCCACATCAAAATACATCTATATAACCATATGTATATACAAAAAAAAAAGAAAAAAGAAAAAAGAAAAGGCAAAGATGGTATCAAGCTGCACCAGTCATTAGACTGATACCTTGTGACTGTACAGATGTCAGCCTTGGAGTCCAATGCACACGAAACCCCGGCCACATCACAAGCTACAAGTGCTATGGGATCCCTGCCCCAGCCGGAGAAAAAGGACAATCTATAAACTAAAGCTCAGTTTCTTGGGTCCCTATTCCCAAGCATTCCAGGGGACCATCATCACCAGCGAAACGCAAATGCCCCATGGAAAGGTAGCTCTCCACTACCACAGCCCCAAGTGTCTGAAGATATTGGAGGAAGCTGAAGTTCAAGTAAAGTTGGAAAGAATCGGACTAAGTGCAATGGCCCAAATTCTTCCCCGAACAATCGACACAGAATTATGTGCAGAGTACCTGAAAACCTATAAGAAGGGAACCAAGAGGGAGAATCACAAAGGCCAATGGCACCACTGAAGAACTCCTCATCACCGATGACTTGATAAGAGAGGCTCTACACCTCATAGCTGCAACTAGACATCATTCACATAGTATTGACAAGATGCCAATGGAGGACATGCTCAAGAAGATAGCCAATGGAGGACATGCTTAAGAAGATAGCCAATGGAGGACATGCTTAAGAAGATAGCACACAATTCGAATGGTGTTGAGTATGAAAATATTAAAGATGAGGCAACAAGAAAAGCTTGCAAGAAGGCAATATCTTTGATGTTACAAATAAAGCCAGTAGATAGATACAACAGGGTGAGCCTCCACATGATTACCAAGGTACAGGAAGAGAAAGAGGAAGATTGGGCATATTACCTCCACAAGGAGATGGAAAACTATTTGAAAGCTCACCAATCAAAAATAAGTAACCCATACCTCCTCTCACAAATGTCCTTAATCATGTAGCAAAAAGGCCTCTCAAGGAGCCCGAACCAGAAGAACGACTATAGTTAGCACTAATACAGGACCAGCCCAGGGTAACAACTGGAACTGATGAAGAAGGACAAGCCATCTTGATGGAGACCCAGGACATATTACAACAAATCAAGAAAGACCGCAAAAAGAAGACAAATAAAAAGACGCGGGGGGCCTCACCGATGTTGCAGCAGAATCACAAAGAATAGAGGAGGAAGTTGCAACTGAGTTTCGAACTTACCAAGAAGCAATACAGGAAACCATCTTCACTCAAATAACACAGGAACCAGAGCAACAACTTACTCCCCCTACCCAGCATATATTTACTGCGTTATCTCCTCTCAAGGACTCCACGCTGGCAAACACACCCATTGAAATAGCTCTAGAACCTGCCACACTCATGCACGCTAAAGAAACAAGAAGGGAAGAAGTAGCCATGGCTCAAACACCAGTAGGCAAGGACCCATGGAAGCAAGCAAATGCCAAAGATCTCTAGAGCCATCAAGTCCAAGCAAATGCCAAAGATCTCTAGAGCCATCAAGTCCAAGCAAGCGAAGACGATTAGAAAATGAAGAAGGACTACCACAGCTTGCATCCTTGCACAACATCGACGACCAACAGTTCTTGCACGAGACTATCGAGGGATTGGACGAGCTCCTCAATCAACCAACTAATTGGGTTGGAAACAGAATCGGGGATCGATACACTAAGGGAGCAGGAGCAAAAAGTTTGGCGATGCCATCTCCTCACCACCCATATGCTCCATGACCATAACAGTGCACACACTGTGGAAGCAAGTCAAGGACACATCAGCATAGGTGCAAAAGTTACAAGCAAACCTCGTGGCAGAGCAGAATCAACACATAGGGAGGTTATTAGGAAAAGCTTGTAGGCTGCAGAAGAGCAGGAAAAGAGATACACACCCCTAGAAAGTAATAACCTTGTGTGTTAAGCCAAACCATAGTCCAAAAGATAAAAGAGAATGTTGATCTCAATGCCAAGCTGGAACAAGCAAAGGAGATCTTCAATCATTTTACTAATGATACAGTTTTGGATGATTTGACAACTGCAGAGTACGAGGGACTTATTAGATTAGGAAATTCGCTTTTGAAACCCAAACTGATGTTTAAAGCACTAATGCAGATTATTCCTTTTAACACCATATTAGATAATTTGGGAAAAATCCCATTCCCATTTGAAAAATGGGAGCATGGTGAACTTGTCCAAAAGTTTGTCAAAACCCCCTCATGTGACATATCATCGGAAAGATCTTGAAGAGTAGAATCTAAATCTATGATTTTCGACAAATTTGGAGTTAGTATGTTTAAGATATGTCCAAAACTATATGGAGTAATTGATTCCCAAAATGTGAGATTTTTCCCGAATTACCTAATATTGACTTTTTTGAGCCTACTCGGCGGATCATGCCGGAGGCATACTCAGAGGTCACTCCAACAAGGCAACACAATGTACCATACCCTCTCCGTGCACCACGACTTGCTGATCTTGAGGAATTGCTTCCATTGGTGGGAGAGGGTACTTTATGGGCAAACGTGGCCAGGAACATAAAGTTCGCCAACCCACAATTGGCAGACTCACTAGAGATCAGAATAGTCACTTTTATGATTAACTACTATTTTCATAAGTGGCAAAAAGCAAACCCTGTACACACTAGAGGTAGCTACGCTACCATCACCACTACTGAAGAGCACCCCCGCCTAGAGGATTTTGGACTTCAACCCGCATGGAGAAAGGAGTACTTCAAGATTCTTGAATACAGCCAGGTGTACATGATAGTGCCACCCACATTGTGGGTCGATCCATGGTACATGCCAATCAAGAGACGATGGACTCCCCTAAAGTTTCACGAAGCCAAAAGACCTGACTCTCATGTGTGTTACAATTTTTAAATCTTTGTACCAGCAACTTTTGGCCACATACAAGAACAAAGACAACAGTTATTGACATGGATCTGGGCATGGCGTAGCATCCCCGACCCTGTTGTCAGATTTTTGAAGCTAGTGGTGGTCCTCATAGATCAACCAAGGACCATCAGATCGAGAGATCATGCTTTATTATTACCACTTTCTACGGTGTCTTCCAGGATACATGCACATCACATTTGAAGATATGGTGGATACTAGATTTTGGAGATCCCATTCAGCCTTCAGACGTACACTTAAAAAGCTCTAATCCAGAAGGAATTTTTACTGACATGAGTTTGGTGACCAAGTCTTTCAACCTGGGTAACAAGTTATGAGGACAGATGCTACATCAGGAAGGGGGGATATTAATCCCATTTTGGATTAACAAACATGATCCTCAATTGAGGAAATTAATAAGTGTCATGAAATGGCACTATAAAAGTTGTACATTATGAGATATTGGCCACCCAAGGCCTCGTAAGTAAGTTTTGGGCACCCAAGTGTGAATAAGGGCCAATTGTATATAAGGCATTTTCTCATAATGAAGAGACACAATCCCCTTTGTGCTATTGAGAGTTCCCCCTTTGTGTCTTGAGAGAGATTCAAGGAGTGAGAACATTCTAGCATTGTGCCTCTCTTATGCTTGCATGATTCATATTTGTATGAAAGAGTGAGAGAGAGAGTGATAGTCCTATGCAATGGTGTGAGTGACTCCATGGTGATAGCGTGGAGGTGGAGCTTGGAGTTTGGAGCTTAATAAAGCAAGCTTGGAGGCCTCAAGGGACTCGAGATCAAAGCATTGGTAAGTACCCTACGACGACGGTTGTGATCTATTTCTCACTCATTAGGTGAATGTGTAGATTTCTCTCTTGGAGGTGTGGTAGCCCATAACACCTGTGAAAGTGCAGGTCGTGAAAGGGAATCCCGTGAAATGGCTTGCAGCCATGAAAGATAACCTGTGAAATGGTTTAAACCCATGAAAGTGCAGGTGTTTAGGCCGTGAAGGGTTATTCTATGAAATGGTTTAAACTCGTGAAAGTGCAAGTCGTGAAAGGGAATCCCGTGAAATGGCTTGGAGCCATGAAAGGTAACCCGTGAAATGGTTTAAACCCATGAAAGTGCAGGTGTTTAGGTCGTGAAGGGTTATTCTATGAAATGGTTTAAACTCGTGAAAGTGCAGGCCGTGAAAGGTTAGCTCATGAAATGGTTTAAACCCGTGCAAGGGTAATCTCATGAAATGGCTTGGAGACATGAAGTTACAGGTTGTGGTTTCGTGAAAGTGTAGGTTTTCTACCTTGTTTAGAAAGAGTGAAGTTGATTTGTGTCTAAAGAACCCAGTTTCATGAATGCATGATGTGATTTATCCATAGAGCGTGGGGTTTGTGAAATTATGATAATGAATGTGATTGATGACAAGGAGGCAATTAACCATTTCCAATCATGCAATTTATGCTTAAGAAGAAAAGAAATGAAAACACGAAAAGAAAACGCAAAAGCAAGGTACAAGCTCCCACCTCAAACCCGTACATGTCGATGTTGCACACGATGAAGGAAAACTGAAATCGATGAGATCCAAGCTCGATGGTTGCACACACAATGGACAATGAATGCAAAATGACGAAAAAGGAAAGAAATTCGATTTTATGGTGCAGTCGTCGGACTGGGCGGCTGCCTTAAACAAGAATGCCACATGGTTGTCCATGATTGGTTGAGAAAATGTGACCATTTCCCGATGTGAACCCTTGAGGACCAGTTCACAGCGTGAACTACTTAGAATGTTTCACAACGTGAACCTTTTTGTATCAGTTCACGACGTGAACCTTTTTGTATCAGTTCACGACGTGAACTATTTTGAACCAAGTGTGTGCAAGGTTGATACCCTACGTTCCTTTCATGCTTAGACACTCAATCATCCATGCAAAGATTGGATAAAGTGAATGATACCCTTTTTTACCTTGAATCCATTTTTGAGTAATGGATACCTTTATCTTTTTATTGCCATAGAAACCAAGGTGGTACTTTGGCACTTCTGGGCAGTTGTTGTTGCAGGTGTTTTAACTCTGTGTGAGAGTGCTTGATCCTTCCCTCCATCCAATGGAATAGTGTTTCTACTGAGTCCTATAGATTAGGTTTTGTATCGGTGTCTACTTGTTGCACCTTATTTTTCTTCTTTTCAATGACCTTGTCCACATCCTCGATCATGGTGGTTATTACAGGTAGCGGTTTTGTTATATTTAGCCCATCCTGCTGGATTGGTTTCTTCCTCCAAACCAATGTTTCAGCATTCCTAGCATTTGTTTTAGTTGGGAGTTGGTTCTAAATACCTTTACTGCCCTTTTCTTTGTATTTGTAGGTATTTGCAACAATGGCCTTTGGGTGGAATTTGGGCACCCATACTTTTGTATTGCCCTACTAATAGCCTTATGCCATTAGCAATTCCTTTCAAACCCATTGCTGATGAGACGGCTTTGTGGAGTGTTGTTTTGTTTGGAATACTGCTAACTTACATTTGAAGACCATTTCTGTTCCTTGTCTGCTCTTTGAACTTTTTTTCTCGATTCCTTATTGATGCCTTTCTCATCTTTGTATAGCTAGTTTCCAAGTTGACCCTTAGGCACCCACTGCTGAGTACCTTGTGATTTTGGTTGTCTTTTGTGTATGGATTGTGGGGTTGATGCCTTTTATGGTACGTCAGCTACTACTACTGGTATTGTGCTTGGTGTTTCCATTTTCTCAATCATAGCTTGCTTCTGTGTGTTTTTCGAGCTCCATAAGGGCACAAAAATGACAGTGTTGCCCTCATTCAACTGTGATGTCCTCTTCTCCTATTGGTATTATAGTTACTGGTGCAAATTCAAGATCCTCCTAGGATCATTTCATTCTCCATCAATCCTACAGGCATAACAAACACCTTTCCAACCAAGGAATTATTTCTAATGGAAACATTAACACTTAGAAATCCCTCAACTTTTGTAGTTGTCAAAGTGCACACTTCGTGCTTGTGCATTGGTGGCCTCAAGGTGCAGTTTATCTAGAGCTACCCATGTCTCATATTAGATCAGGTTATGACTTGATCTCGTATCTACTATTAATGCAATGCTCATTGCATGATATTTAGTTGTAGGGACTCCCACCACCCTGAGCCGTGCTGGCGCAATGTTTAGTTCATCTTCGTCAAAAGGAGAGTTAGTGAAGCCATTTTCACATGAAATATTCTTTTCTGGAGTATCTATTTGGCCTTGGCCTCCCTTGCCTTAGCCTCTTCTTGAGCTTGCTGGATTTTTTCTTTTGCAATCTACTTCTGTTGTTTTAAAAGATGTTCTTGCAAGAGCATCTCTTGGGTCAGTGGTCCAAAATATTTTTTAAGTTTGCTTCCATTGACGTAACCCTCCATTTGTACGTCCTTAATTATCTCAATTCTAACTGACCCCTGAGGTGTGATCTCGGACACTCAGAAAGGTCCTAGCCCTCTGTACTTGAGTTTCTTTTTTCTGGTGCTCCCTACACCATACATGAGGACAAGGTCCCCCATTTCTAGTTCCTTTTGTTTTAAGTTATTGTCGAACCAATGTTTTCTTCGTAGTTTTTTGACCATAAGTTCATGTGAAGCAATTAGTCTGGTTTCATCAAGCTTCTCTAAATCTATTAGCCTTTCAGCTAATGCATTCTTCGTCCAACGTTCTTGCACTGCAATTCTCAAGCTTGGAACTAGGTACTCCATAGGCATTACTACTTCAACATCATAAGCTAGACGGAAGGGACTATATCATGTCGCTACCTTATACGATGTTTGATATGCCCATAAGGCTGCTATTAGCTTATGTTCCCAATTCGTTCCAATGTTTTTGTCAAGATAGTACACAAAATCTTGATATGCCCATAAGGCTGCTATTAGCTTATGTTCCCAATTCGTTCGACTTGATTCCAATGTTTTTCGTTCGACTTGCTTCCAATGTTTTTGTCAAGATAGTACACAAAATCTTGTTTGTACTCTCCGCTTGACCATTAGCATGTGGATAATAAGGTGATGACTTCTGGTGGACTGCAAGGAATCCATAAAGTAAGTGATCAATCACCTCATTAATGAAATGTGAAGATCATTGACTAACTCTAATGGGCAGCTAAATCTCAAAATGATTTGTTCATATAAGAACTTAGCTGTTGTTCATGCATCAGCTCGCTTAGAGGCTCTGGTGACTTCTGCCCATTTTGTGAAATAGTATGTGGCCACGATCACATATTGGGCTTGTGATGGATGCATAGCTGGACTAATAGATCCAACAAAATCAATTCCCCATTTCTTGAAAGGTTGTCTCACAATAATAGGGGTAAGTGGCATCATGTCCCTTTGTTTTGCGGGATAGAAAATTGCTGACACTCTTTGCATCTTTTGACAAATTCTATGGCATCCCCAAACAATGTAGGCTACCATAGCTTGCGAGCTATAATTTCTCTAGCCAAATGTCCTCCACAGCTACCCCTGAATGTGCTTCATCTAATATCGTGAGACGAACTCATCTTCTGTCATGCATATCCTTAAGACAATGTCCTTACCTAGCTTGTATAGTTCTCCCACAATTAATTGATAAGGTGCAGCAAGCTTAACAAGCCATCGCATTTTATCTTTGTTTATGGGTCGTTCTTGTGGAAAACCATAAGCTAGATAACCGGATATTTCCTCGTTCCATTCGGGCACCATGTCTAGTTTGAACAAACAAGCATCATGGAGGTCATCATCAACACCAGTTGTTGCAAGTTTCCCATTTGGAATTTGTGACATATGATCAACCACCAACACATGTTGTGTTCCCTTTCTCATCGTAACCGCGAAGTCAAATTCCAATAGTAATAACAACTAGCGTGTGATTCTTCCCGTCGTACAAGCCTTGTTCACCAAGTATAATAAGGCTTGATGGTCTACAAAGAACACAAATTTGTTGGCCAATAGGTAATGTCGATACTTCTTGACTACATAAACCATGGCCAACCCTTCTAGTTCTATGGTAGTATAATTCACCTCTACATCATTCAATTGGCGACTAGCAAAAAAGCAGACTGGGTAGTCCAATTTTGAACTCACCAGGCTATGCCAATACACATCCAATATCAAAGTTTGATGCATTGATATGGACATAAAATATAAGGTCCCAATTAGGTGGTCTTAGAATTGGCGTGCTAGCTAGCACTTGCTTCAATCTATCATATGCTTCATGGCATTCTTCAGTCCATTCAAAGACAATGAGTAGCTTATATAATGGCCTGGCAATTTCAACATAGAATATTATGAAGCGGCAGTAATACCCAATGTGGCCCATAAATCTTTGCACACCTTTGTAATTAGTGGGGTGGTGGCAGTTCCAAGATCAACCTGACCTTGCTGTCATCTGTGGATATACCGTTCTTAGAGACAGTGTGTCCTAATATCACATCGTGCTTGACCCAAAATTGGCATTTTAAAGGGTTTAAGGATATACAATACAATCGACTTTGTTTAGACACCTTTCTCAAGCAAGTCAGATGGTTTGTCCATCGAGAGTGTGCACACAAATCATTAATGAATACCTCCAACCACTTCTCAAGCAAGTCAAACACCTTTCTCAAGCAAGTCAGATGGTTTGTCCATCAAGAGTGTGCACATAGATCATCAATGAATACCTCCAACCACATCTGCAAGTAGTCTTTGAAGGCTGTGCACATTAATCATTGTTGGAATGTTGTTGGGGAATTGGTGAGACTGAAAGGCATGACTTTGTAAGTAAACGTCCCCCACATTGTATTGAAGGTTATCTTATGCTAGTCTTCGGGTGCTATAGACACTTGATTGTAGCCTGAAAATCTATCCAAGAAGCTGTAAGCTTCTCCACCGAGTACTCTCTCCAAAACGTGTTCCGTATAAGGCAATGGGTAATGGTCCTTCATAGTAGTTGCATTGAACTTTTTAAGATCGACATATACCCTAAGTTTCCCACTCTTCTTTGGCACTATTACGATTGGTGACAACCAATCCGTATATCTCATAGATTAAATCGGCGCAATGAGATTTCCTCCTTTACAATTGCCACATATTTAGGATTCATCTAGTATGGTTTTTGCTTGGGTAGTCTTAATCCATCCATGATTGGGATCGTATGTTGCACCACCTCAAGTGTGGTACACCCTTGATTTCTTTGTAGTTCCAAGCGAAACAATACTTAAACTCTTTAAGGAGAGCGATAAGCTCATTTTCTTCAACCGGATTCAAGTCCTTAGCAATATAAACATGTTTGGTTTACTCCCCTAGTTCTATAATATCAACTTCCTTGACTTCAGTTGGGCCATCGTATGATGTGGACAACCCATCTTCCTTAACTCTTTTTGCACCGTCAGTCGGACCACCTTTCGTTCTTCAATTATTGTAAGATTCCTCCCTCCAGCTTTGGAGATGTAAAGGTGTAAGAACCTCCCCTTCAGTTTCTGTAATCATCTCCTATTTTTGAATACAAGAAAATATTATTTTCCCTTGTTTTTGGCCTAGAGAGAGAAAATGTTCTAGAGAAAGGTAATACGAAATTGAGATATTTTTGGATACAAAGTTCTCCTAAAATCTAAGATGAATTCCCTTAAAACAGAAGTTCAAAAAGATTTTTCCAATGTGCATTAGAAATTAATTGAATATGTGTATAAGCCTCCTCATCAGCAGAGCCTGAATAACAAATAAGCCTCTACTTCAATCTTTTGTAATCGTTCTATGTTTTTGAATACAAGAAAATATTATTTTTCCTTGTTAATCTTTTCCAACTGAAGTTGGAAACTTCTAGAACTCAGTTAGACTCAGTTGGACTCAGTTAGTGGCCTCCCTCACCTATAAATAGACCCTCATTCTTTTGTATTCTCATCTGTGAACTAAACTATGTTGGTATTACTCTAAGATAAGCTTATTTTCTATTATCCTCTGAAAATCCTCTACAAATTGAAGATATTGGAGCTTCTCTCTCTCTTCAATCTTCCTTGGAGACTTCATCAACATACCAAACCAATTGATTGGTTGGGGGCCTCTACTTTGATTAAAGAATCAAGCAATCTAGGAGGTAAAGTGTGGTTTATGGTATTTTTTTTAAATCTCCAAATGTTTCTCTCTTCTCAACCCCTCTCAAGCTTGAGAAGCATTCAATGGAATGGCTTTTTAATACAATCAAAGTTCTTTAATGAATTGTAGTGATAAAACACATAAATTTCCATTTATGCATAAATTATAATGTTTTTTTAAAGCATTTCTCTCTCTCTCTTCCCCAAAGAATGGTCATTCTTATGACCTATTCTATATTCAAATGAAGCTTCTCATGTAGCAATTCTCTAATCTAAAACTAATTTCTATGCTTGTCAAATTGAGGCCAAATAAGTGGCTTTTTAATGCTTTTATGCTATTTAATTCATGGAAAAATTAGGAAACAAGTCCATAATTGGATATTGATCCAATTAATGGTTATTCTATCATATGATATTACTAAACTTTATGTTTTCAAAATTATTGAGAATTATCAGTAATAATAGCAGCGGAGCTATTGTAAAATTTTTAAAAAATTAACACATAAATCATTTTCATTCATAATATGAAAAGAGGACTTCCTACCATATTCTAGGATTAATCATCCTAGATTAATTGAATGATTCTCATTATAATCATGGAAAATTTAATTTTTTATGTTTATGCATAAATAGTTAATTAGAAAAAAGAGAAATTTCTAGTAATCCATTTTTATGTTAAAAGAGTAATTTCCATGATAATGGAAATCCATGTACTCCAATGAAGTAAGAGAAAAATTGTGATGCTAAGATAATGTATATTTTATTTAAAAATTAAAGAAGGATTTTAGTTAAATTTATGGTGAAAATTCCTAGTGTAAAGGAATTAATGGAGATTTTTATTTAAATTTAAGAAAAAAAATTTAGTTAAATTTATCTTTTTGCATAGATAAGTTTAAAAGATGAAAGAGGAATTCCCACCATATTGGAATTCAAATATTTAAATCAAAAAAGTGAAATTTTTAGCTTAATGGAATCAATGGATATTTTTATGTAATTTTTAAGAAGATTTTTAAATAGATTTAATTTATGGTAAAAGAGAAATTCCCATGGTAAATAGATTTAATTTATGGTAAAAGAGAAATTCCCATGATAATTGGATTGCACTCATTAGAATGAGAAAAAGAGGGATTTCAAGTTTATTAAAAAAAAAGGTATGATATTTAGTTAAAAAGAAGAATTTTTATGATAATCAAGAAAAGATAGATTTGAATTAAATTTTAGTGTCAAAAGATGAATTTCCACCATAGTTCTACCTAATGAATTGAGGTTGAGAAATTATGTGATAGAAGGAATATCTTTGGATATTTTAATTGGTAAAATCACTAAATGGATATTTACCCAAAACTAGATGTTTATCTGAAGGGAATCCTTGTAGAACTAAACCAAATGAATTTGGTTAGACTACAAGAGGGACGGACAGTAAACCTACTTGTCCATATCTCGATCTGAATCAAGTAAAAACTTCATGATGACCAATTCCAATTTTAATCACAAAGAATAGACTACCAAAACTAAACTAGTTTTTCTTGACCGAACTCACCAAGAATCTAGTTGGACAATCAGACTGAATGATAGGTAGATTACCCTGATGAGAGATCAAGGATCCTCATTTTATGAAATTGAAAATTATGGAAAAAGGGTGGAACCAATCTCAAATTGGAATTTTACTTGCATTGGAACCTCTGTTTCTTTTATTCAAAGGACTGTTTTACGCCAGAATGCTCGAGGAAGCATTTGGCTTATGTTTTTCTAAGAGGAGGTTCGTTGGAACAACTGGCGGGGAGTCGTCAAGGGACATTGCTCATGGCAAAGCCTGCTAAGGTCTTGACCAACCTCGGTAGTACGGTTAAAATGGTGCGCTTCTGGTACGATGGGTGAGGACCGACGAAGCGGTTCCTGAGAGTGAAGTGCAAGGACACCTAACGAGGATCTTAGAGGGTTTTGGCCAGGCGATGCACGGGCTCGCGGTTTCTAGGACACCCATGTGTACATCGAGGAAGATTTTGAATGGACTAAAAGGAAAGATTTTTGGGAACCAAATTTTGATACTGGATCTCGTTGGTTGAGCAGCTGGCCTTCAATGGAGAGTCTAGAGGATATTATTGTAATACAATGGACTCAGAATTTTAAAAAATGATGATCAGAAATATTATGATTTCTATTGAAGGATTGTTTTAAATCCAGTCGAATCTGTTAAATGGTAATTTCATATTGGGTGTGTACGTGGTATGCCTACCTTAATTTTTGCATGAATCGTCGGCTAGGGGACCTAGGAACTCTTTTCCTCGTACCCGGGCAAAAACACAACCAAATCTTTATAAAGAAATCCCACCAATATAGTGGTCAGGGGTGGTTGGCTAACCCATGGGCCGGATGGGGTAGCTAGATCAGAGGATTCCTGAGAAACAACTAGATACGATTAGTTACGTTAATTAGTTTAAATCCTGAGAAGACCTTGTTCTGTGGGAGGGGATCAGCGACGGCGGCTGTGCCTCATAAATGAGGAAAAAAGCGGTGATTCCATGGACCAAGTGCAAGTCTCTTCTTGATCTGACTATGTGACTTCAGGTTTGGTCAGATCAGTTTAACTAGTTAAGACTTTGACTCGTTCCCCCGTTAAAAGATTTTTCTCATGGCAAAATCGCCCGGGCTAGCCTCTTGTCCCAGACATTCACGGGCGAGGCCCCGAGTGTGGATCCCCGCCCCGCGTGGGAGGCCGACGCCGCTTCCACCACCGCGGCGGCGGCAGGGCACCGCGTAGAGGGGGTAGGGACCTCACAAAGAGACCTTAGCCTAAGGGTCCACATTTTTAGAAATTTTTAATTAAGGTCCAAATCAAGTTCCAAAGGGCCAATAGGATTAATCCAATTGTTGGGATGACAAAAATACAAAGAATAAAAGAAAATCCCCCAAAAATGAGTAAATGCTCACATAATATGAAGAGTTGACCAAGTACTGGGTTTATTAGTTAAACATTAAGGTTTATTAGTAAAAAAATCAAATTTTGACATCTCAGTAAATAAGGAGGAAAAGGGCTCATGAAGGAGGTGCCTTTTTTTCATCATTCCCTTGCATTTTTAATTCAAGAAAATGAGATATTTTTATCTCTCCTCTCTCCTCCTGCAAACTAGATTAAAAAGTGAGCTAAACTGGTCCAAAACTTGTCCAAAATGAATCAAACTAAAGCTGGAAGCCTCTAGATCCCAGTTGGACTTGGTTAGTGGCCTCCCTCACCTATAAATAAAGCCTCATTCCTTTGTATTTTCATCTTTGGTAATTACATGCCAGTATTATCTTCATTTTAGTGTAATTCTATTATTCCTCTATTTTACCTCTACTTTTGGAAGCTTTGGAGCTTCACAATTCTCCATCCTCTCTTGGAGATTACCCTCCCCAACTTGGTAGCCAAAGCTTGCTTTGTGGGCTTCACTTCTTTCTTTAAAGAATCAAGCCAAAATCAAAGGTAAGCCTTAATCCAATGGTTTTTCTATCTTTCTCAATGATTATCTCCTTCCCAACCCCTCTAATGGTTGGGAAGATTTCAATTAAATGGTTTTTTCTTGAAATTAAGATTTCTAATGATTCATAATGTTTAAATGGTTTAATACTAATCTTTATGCTTAATTATAGTGTTTTTATTAGTAAATCTCTCTTTTTGGAAAGATTAATCATCTTTATGGTTAGATCCTTGTTAGAAGGATGGTTATTAATGATAAACTCATTATCTTAAACAAAACTCTAGGCTTGACAAGCTAGAGAAAAAGATTAGGTATTTTTATGATTTTAATCTAGTTAAAAATGATGATTAATTTTTTAAGCTTGTTTATGACTAAGAAAAATCATATTAATTTATTTTAAATTGAAAGAGGGTTATGCTAACATTTTTAGAAATGAGGAATGGATATTTAAGAATAATCAAGAGATTTAATCATAATTATGATTATAATTATGTTATGTATGCATAAATAAATTTTATTTAAAAGAGGAGTTCTTATTACATTTCAATTATGAATATTCATTGATAGTTAAAAAATTGAACATTCTCAGAAGTTACAGCGAAGCTATGGCAAAATTTTCGAGAAAAAAAGATAAATCTTATTTTATGCATAAATTTAATAAAGCAAAAAGAGGAATTCCCATCATATTCTAGGCATAGATAATTTTATGCTAAAAGAATGATTTTTGTCATATTTATGGAAAATACTTTTATAGTATTTATGCATAATATTTAAATAGAGAAAAGAGAAATTTTTATTATATTTATTTTTACATGCATAAAAATTTAGATGTAAAAAGAGAAATTCCCATGATATTCTAAGTACAAACATTTTGAATATTAAAAGAGGAATTTTTGGCATATTTCAAAATATGGATATTTTTATTTATTTAAAAGTGGAATTTTGAGTATTATCATTTCTTAGAAAATATGGGTATTTTTATTTATTTAAAAGTGAAATTTTGAGTATTATCATTTCTTAGAAAATATGAAAAAGCTATGGAAAATTTTATATCATTCGAGAATGAATTTATGCAATTTTATGCTAAAAGTGAAGTTTTGAGCATTATTCAATTGTCAGAAAAATAAAGAAGGTTATGCATAAATTTTCTAGAATCATTCAATTTATGAGAATTATGGAAATGATTCATTTCGATAAATGGATTAGTGTTTATAGAAATATGGGTATAATTGATTTTGTAAATCCCATGAACCTTTTATTCAAAAAGAAGAATATTAGCATATTTTATCTTGAGAAATTTGAGAAACACTACTACATGGTAGCCTAATACCGGCGCTTATACCGACGTCATTAAACGGGGTCTAAAAAAGCCCCGTTCATCGATATAAACCCCGATATCTACGCCGAAACCACGACGTCGGTATAAGCGTCGGGCATTAATACCGGCGCTTATACATACCGACGCCCATACCGGCGCATGTACGGCAAAAATACCGGCCTTAATATCGGCAAATGTACCAGCGTGTATACCGGCAGATATACCGGCGAGACATTACCGGGGCAGATATACCAGCAGATTTACTGGCGACGAATATACCGGGCGGGGATACAGGCACCTATACCGGGGAATATACCGACGCCATAGCAAAATTTTTTTTTAGACAGAATGGTGTTGCCTGGCTATTGCATGGCTGCCTGCAATCAACAGGACTCAACAACAGTAAACAGACAGCACCATTCTGTCTAAAATAGAGCACAAAAGACAACCACGCTCGTTTTTTTATTTTTCAGAATAAACAAGAAATTAAACATTACTCATGAATATTTTGATCATATACCAATAGTTTGAAGGTCTTACATTATGGTAATGCCTCCCCAACTGATGGTCTCTCCTTCTTCTTCAAGCATCTCAATATACCAATAGTTTGAAGGTCTTACATTATGGTAATGCCTCCCAACAACTGATGGTCTCTCCTTCTTCTTCAAGCATCTCAAATAAGGCCACAAGGCCATGTTTGTGAGCGTACTTCTCTTCTCACTTGGTGGGCGATTCATGGCCAACTCCTACATAAACGATTAACAATTATAACTTTTAGAAATCAACATTTAGCCCACATACATACATTTAGATAAACAAAATTGCTACAAATACTTACAAATTCATGGCGCATGGTTTCGTAACCACCACTCCCAAGATGAGAAGCCCCTACTGTTTGGAGTCTTGTCCTTGCTGCCTCTCTTTGTTGTTGAAACCTCTCAGGTGTCTCTGTGAGCTCCTGAGCTATGGCTTCCCACCCCCTATCATCTAGCCAAACAGGTTTCTCTTTCCCCTCTCTAAATGCATCCCTCGCCTCTGACCTACGATGCCCCATCAAAATGCGAGCTGTATATTGTATCCACTCATTAGAGACGACATTCATAGGGTCAAATGGCTGAAACTCTTGCTTTATCTTTGTATTTATGTAATTTTTCTTCTCCTTATCTTGCTGATCCCATAAAGTCATAACATAGTTGTGAAACTGTATAGTGCACAATTGTCGAATTCGTGTCTTCATTACCTTCCCTGCACTATTCATTATAGGTGCCCCATCCCTAATTGTGTATATCTTGTTGTTGTCATGGTCATGTGCACCCCAAGGAGTGGAAGGTGAACCTATGGGTGTGCTATCAACAGATGAGAGCGAAGGACGACGCTCACGTGGTGGTGTCACAGCATCTGTGGCACTACCACCACAACAACCTCCCCCTAAATACCTACTACGTGAGCGATGTCTATGTGAAGAGGTGTATTAGACCATCCAAAAATTGACTGTAAATTTAGCATTGTAAGAGATGCACGCAATACAGATATCTTGGCACCATTGTATAGTGGAAGGTGTGCAAGTTTACGCATGGCCTCTTCCTCTCGCTCATAATTTGACCATTGAGAATGTCGTGGTTGATGATCTTCATGTTCATGCTCCTCGAAGAGAACTTCTTGTTGCTCGATAAAGGCATCCAACATTTCCTCCATTGGACCTTCTTCCATTCCCTGACCTTTTTCCATTTCCTCGGGTGCTGTTAATTGAGCTCCATCTGTCACTCCCTCCTTCGATATTCTCATCCTTTGTTGGGGGGGACGAGAATTCATAGGCGCAATGTTATCAAGATGCGGCTGCACACTTGCTTGGTTGTACGATTGAAACAATAAATTTTGTAAGCGCTCCATTGGAAATATGCTAGCGTCATGAATATGCTGGTTACAAATCCTTCGTTTTCAAAATATTTGGTACTTACGTCGCATGCATGGACACGCTATTCTCTCTTCAAGATTGAGAGGCTCCATCGAGCAGGATAACATGTATATGTAGCTCATTAAATGCAAATCATTATGCATTACACAAAGCATTATGTAAACCATAAAACAGGGCTTCTTTTTCCCAACCGTGAGGGAGATTTTAAAAACACCATTTAAAGCGTCAAACGAGCTTCTTTTTTCCAGCCGTTAAGGGATATTTAAAAATAACATTTAAAGCGTCAAACGGGCTTCTTTTCCCCAGCCGTAGGGAGATTTTAAAAATAACTTTCAAAGCGTCAAACGGGCTTCTTTTCCCCAGCCGTTGAGGGAGATCAAGTATACATTAGCGATGTTTAGGCATATACATTAGCTTATGGATATGTGCTTTAGGCAATTACATTAGAGTATATACATATAGACATAGCGTTCACATGCATGTCTTAGACATTAGATTTCAAGTCGAAAAAGAGACCGAAACGCCTTGGGTATGCGCACCAAAAACAAAATCTCTCTCTCTCTCTCTCTCTCTCTCTCTCTCTCTCTCTCTCTCTCTCTCTCTCTCTCTCTCTCTCGCTCTCGCAAAGTGTGTGTGTGTGTGTGTAAAGACAAATAAGCACATACATTAATTACTTATGCACTCACATATATGCTAATATTAGCATATATGTGCATAAAACAACAAGCTTGCATACTCAATTTCAATTAAAAATTATAAATTGAGAACAAATTAAAAACAACAAGCTTGCATACTCAATTTCAATTAAAAATTACAAATTGAGAACAAAAAGAGAAGTAATATTATTAAAACAACATAATTGGTAATATGCTTACCTCTCAAATGTGGATTGGATAGTGCGTGTTTGAAGCAGATCTGCAAGGTAGGACACACGTGGAAGAAACAAACCTACACACACATTGCATACATTAGTAATAGATTCACATACACAAGCTCTCTCACTCTCTACATCTCTCACAACACACACATACAAATCTTCTCTCCATACATAATTAAGAAGGTAAGAAGAAGGATGGAGAGGGGAATGAGATATACACACACATCACACATTTAACCTAATCTCCATTTACCCTAATCTCTCTCCACACACACACACACACACACACACACACATAAGAAGATGAGGAGAGAGGGAGAGGCAAAATACCATAAGAAGATGAGGAGATGGGGAGAGGCGAACTGTCCAAGGAGAGAGAGAGAGAGAGGGAGATCTACACACACACTTCACTAAGTCTCTCCACACACACACACATAACAAGAGTGGGTTGAATGGAAGAAGGTGAACGCTTCAGGGAGATGGACGCATACCTTCTCTGGATGCAGTTCGACACCGTGCAAAACAGAGAACAATAGGTTCTCAGCTGTAAAAAACTTACGAGCGTCGGTATATCCGTCGCAGTATATTCGGTATATCCATCGATACATGCGTCAGTATATCCATCAGTATATCCATCGGTATACCTGTCGCGGTATAAGCGTCGGTATATGAACTTTTGAAAATTACCCGCCTGACTTTTTGCCTCCAAGTTTAGGACGTACATACCGACGTTCGACATTTACGTCGGTGTTCTAACGTCGGTATGCCCTAAACCTCTAGTAGTGAAATAATCTGAAAATATTCATATGAATACATTGAGAAAATATGGATGTGAATGGATGTGATATGATGTGAATGGATAATCAGAAATGATGTGGAATAATGGGAGTTTGTTGGAAACTGTATTTGTATATGAAATCTGTTTTTAAAGATTATTTTATGTCAAGAAATATGGGGAAGCATTTTGACTATCTTGTCGAATAAGGTCGTGAGGACCTAAGTGAAAAGGTTGCAACAGCATGGAGAGTGTAAGATTCCTCCCCCAGTCCCTCAAGATGTCTAGTTTCTCTCCCTATAATCAATCCCCTTTTCAGAATAATAACAGATCTTGTTTCTATCTGTTTTGCCTAGAGAGAAAATGTTCTAGAGAGAGGTAATTCAATTTCTAGATATCTTTGGATGGAAAAATATCCCTTCTTATTAAAATGATTTCCCCTGAAACAAAAATTCAAAAAGAACTTTCCAGTGTACAATTGGAATTCGTTCAAGATGGCTTGGACCAATGGAAGATAATGTTCCCATTTGGACTACTGGTCATGACAATATGACTTGAGAACATAAAAAAGGACCTTAGCTTGAGGGTCCAGATTTTTTGAAAATTTTAGATTAAGGTTCCTATGGACCAATAAGATTAATCCAAATGTAGGGAGGAGATAAATTGAAGAATCAAAGAAAAACCCCCCAAAAATGAGTAAATACTCACATAAGATGAAGAGTTGACTAAGGACAAGGTTTGTTAGTTAAAAAAGAAGAGATATTTAGAGGAAATGATGCATTTTTGACACCTCAGTGTGGAGAATTCCCCTCATGAAGGAGGTGCCTATTTCACATGTGTGGATGAGTTTTAAACTCACAAATAATGAGATATTTTCATCTCTCCTCTCTCCTGTTTCAACTAGATCCAAAAAGTAAGCTAAACTGACCTAAAAATGGTCAAAAAGTGACCAAATTGATCTGAAAAATTTTAGAATCAATTTGCTTAGTTAGAGGCTCACTTTTTCCTATAAATAGAAGCCTCCCCCCTTGTAAAAGATTAATAGTGTTTATGCACTGTTACTCTACTCCTCCCCAGAGTCAAATACATTGAATTCACTTGATAATTCAATTGTTTTTGACTAAATCCTCTCCAAAAGAACTGGTGGCTACTCTTGTTGCAAACAAGAGTAGAATCATCAAACCCTCAAGCCAAAGGAAAGCTTACAAACTCCACGTAAGCTTAATTCTTACTTATTGTGAATTTTAAATCTATGGTTTTCTTAAATTTTATGCTTTAAAAATGTTTGAATTATAATATGATGCTATGCCTTGATGGAAAGGCCACCCCCTTCTCTTCTTTACAATTCAGCCCTTCTTAATCCTAGAAAGTTTAATTCAATGATTGATTAAACTCTTTTCATTGTTTACTCTCTTAATTTTTGAAAAATGGAGTAGATTAGAGATATTAGAATTCAAATTAGATTAATTCAAGTCATAAATTGAATGTTAAAATTGAGAAATGCTCAGCCATACAAAGGAGGTTATGGTAAAATTTTCTTAAATTTTGTGAAACTAAAGTTTATCATTAGGTTATTCTAAAAGAGTAATTCCTTCCGTTTGTGCATTCTAAAAGAATTATTTTTATTTCAAAAGTGTTATTCCCATTAAAATTGAAATTATGCATAGAAAGATGCATAAAAGATTTCTTTTTATTTCAAAAGAGTTATTCTCATTAATTTTGATTTTATGCTTGAAAAGATGCATAAAGGAATTTATTTTTATTTCAAAAGAGTTATTCTCATTAATTTTGATTTTATGCATAGAAAGATGCATAAAAGAATTTATTTTTATTTCAAAAGTGTTATTCTCATTAAAATTAAATTTATGCATAGAAATATGCATAAAAAGGAATTTATTTTTATTTCAAAAGAGTTATTCTCATTAATTTTGATTTTATGCACAGAAAGATGCATAAAGAAATTTATTTTTATTTCAAAAGAGTTATTCTCATTAATTTTAATTTTATGCATAGAAAGATACATAAAGGAATTTATTTTTATTTCAAAAGTGTTATTCCCATTAAAATTAAATTTATGCATGGAAAGATGCATAAAGGATTTATTTTTATTCCAAAAGTGTTAATTTCATTTAAATTGATTTTATGCATAGAAAGATACCTAAAGGATTTATTTTTATTTTAAAAGTGTTATTTTTCTTAAAAATTAAATTTATGCATAAATAGATGCATAAAAGGATTTTGTTAAAATTGTTATTCCCACTGAAGTTGATTTTATGCATAAATAGATGCGTAAAGAATCTTTATATCAAAAATTAGAATTCTCTTAAATTCTATGTTTAGACGAATGTGATGAGAATAGATGTGATGAGAATCAGATAGATGTGAATGAATGGATGGATGGATGTGATATGAATAGAAGTGATGAGAATCAGATAGATGTGAATGAATGGATGGATGGATGTGATATGAATAGAAGTGATGAGAATCAGATAGATGTGAATGAATGGATGGATGTGATATGAATAGAAGTGATGAGATGTGATATGGATAGATGTGATGAGATGTGATGTGAATCAGATAGATAGGAATGGGATGGATGGATGGATGTGGTGTGAATAGAGGTGATGAGAATGTGAGGTGGATAGATGTGATGAGATGCGATGTGAATGAATGGATGAGATGTGATGTCATGTGAATCAGAATATAAATGAATGATATGGGATGTGAGTGAATGTATGTGATGTCATGTGAATCAGAATATAAATAAATGATATGGGATGTGAGTGAATGTATGTGATGATAATGAATGTGAATGTGTATGTGAAGAATGGATGTAAATGAGTATGTGAAAGAATGGATGTGGATGTATGTGAAAGAACGGATATAGATGTGTATGTGAAAGAATGTGATGTGATGTGACATGAATATATGTGGATGTGAAGTGATAGATATGAATATATGGATAGATATGAGTAGTCATGCAAATATCATCCGTGAGATAGCAAACCCCATATCTTGGAAGTTTGAATCTCAATAAGTTCTCTTTTATAAGGAAGTTCTCAACAATGGAGAGACTTATCAGTCTATAAAACCATGGATGCATTCCACATGACCACATGGCATTACAATGGGACCTTATGATCCAATAGAGGAGGTTTCATAGAGAATTACACAAGCAAGTCATAATCTTCTACACTGAGAGAGGATTACGTGAGGTGTTTAGGTATGTATGGGAGTTTGCACATAGGGCCACATGTATGCCTCTATGGTTTATATAGGTTAGAAGAGTGGTAATATGCCTATTTTGGCCCCACTTACATAAAATACTTACAGTGGTTAACAAGTGGATGCATTTAGTTTGTTCGGTCTTCCAACTATTACACATTGTAATGTGCTATTTCCTACTCATCGAGACCTATGCCTTTGCATAACATATCTTGTAGGATGGATGGACATATGGTTATCATTTATCTCTTTGTTTATATATATTGTGGAGCTCATGTTCTTCTATTTTGGGAAACATTAATGCACAAACATCCAAGATGCAAGTGCATATGTATGACTTTCATGCAGACCCAATTATGCTTGCAGAGATAGACCATATGTAGCTAGGGCTAAATTTATCATCATAAGACACTCATGACATCACCACCTTTGGCAAGAGTTTCTAGGATGATATGGGGCCATGCCATGCATAAGCTTACAACAGGATGTCCCATTGGCCCACTTCATGTAACTTGGCATGCTTCCCTCATGAGAATGCCTCCAGCACTATGGATTAATTGTTTGGGTAACCTGCACAGCAGCTATGAGATGTAGCATCATTAATTAGCATCCACTACCACCTACTATTAGGGATGACCGCAAATACCTCACCTTTACCATATCTTATCCTTCCTTAAATCCCCCCACATCCCCACCTTCACGTGCATTTATTTCCATTATCACCCAGACTAAGTCTACATTGATTACATATATCCCCAACCTCAACCTCTCATCATCACTACTCCCAACAACCACCATCACAGCACCTCTCACATCTATTTTGCATAAATCATCACAAGCTAGCCTCCCACAAACTATTTGCTCCATTTTCAAATGCTTGGTTGGTACACATCTTGAGAATGGGCAAACGAGTCCTACGAGATGATGAGTGCAAAGTCACATGGCTTCATCTCCTCTGAGAAAAGGAGAGTTGAAATATTTCTAAATGCAAAATGTAGAGAGCTTTCTTGGCTAGCTTGCATTCTTGCAAAGAATGTACCAAATCTTTTTGAGTGCAAACACCTCAATCTCATGGTGCATTTTAGAGGAAAGGAATACACCCACACCCATCACAAGCTCTTTCATTTTTAAGACCTACACATGCCACTTATACCACATCTCAAATCAGCTCCCACCTGCTCTTTTTGAGTGCAAACACCTCAATTTCATGGTGCATCTTAGAGGAAAAGAAAAGACACCAACACCCATCACTCACAAGCCCTCTCATTATGAAGACCTACACATGCTACTTATACCACATCTCAAATCAACTCCCAAACTGACTTGTCCCTTGCCTTGCCGCCTCAACTAGCCTATTCACCACCACCAATGTCACGGAAGCCCTACTAAAGGTCATTGAATCTTAGAGCCAAGGACCACAAGGATTTTTGCATGGAGCACTTCACATATGTGGATTCTTAACACCTATGGCCCTTGTTATTATGTAAACCTACAATGTGAAGTCCCCCCCTTGGATCACAAACACCATTGTATGTCCCCATGCTTGAGGTAGGAGGAAAGAAACCTCAAGAGAAGTATTATTCCTCACATTCGGTCATGTAGGACTACTAAAGATGCTTGGGAAACACTTGCATCATTGCACCAGGTATGTAATGAAGCAGTGTTGCTTATCTACGTAAGAAATTAGAGTCAAAGAATATGAATGAGGGAGACTCCATGGATAGTTTCCTTACAAAAATCAAGGATGGCCAATGTTAATCTAGTATATCGTGATGTCAATTCATTGGTGCCTATTATCTTAAATACATTTTCAAAATCATATCAAAGTTTTGCTTCTACCATCATTAGACTCATAATGAAAGGTAATCCAAATGCCTTGAAGATTGAGGAGTTGGTTTCTATGCTCTTGCAAGAAGAGCAATCCAGGAAAAATAGATCTATCATGTGTATAGGAGATCAAGCTTTTGGTACCAGTAACAAACAGGCAAAGGTAAAACCTTTCCTCGGGAGGGTAGTTACAAGCCAAAAACCAAAATGTGTATAAGGGACCTTAGCCTAAGGGTCTACATTTTCAGAAATTTTTAAGATTATGGTCCAATTAAGGTTTCAATAGGCCAATTGGATTAATCCAAGTGTTGGAATGAGACCAAAAGAATAAAAGAAAATACCCAAAAATGAGTAAATGCTCACATAAGATGAAGAGTTGACTCAGTACAAGGTTTATTAGTTAAAAATTATGAGATATTACTAAAAAAATGAGATATTTTAGAATAATGATGCATTTTTGACACCTTGGTAAGGAGAGGGGGACTCTTGAGGTAGGCACCTTTTTCACATGTGTGGAAGGGTTTTCAATTCAAAAAAATTGTGATATTTTTATCTCTCCTCTCTCCTGCATCAAACCAAATCAAAAAGGGAGCCAAACTGGTCCAAATCTTATCCAAATTAGTCAAACTGAACCTAGAAAATTCTAGAATCCAATTGGACTTTGTTATTGGCCTCCCTCACCTATAAATAGACCCTTAGTCTTTTGTAAAAATATATTAGAGCTATACTATGCCAGTATTATATTAAAATAATCATATTTTCTATTATCCCTTAAATTTTGTTCTCTCTTGGGAGCTTGGAGCTCTCTCTCTCTACGACAACTCTTGGAGTTGCTCTTCTCCTCTTGGTGAACCAATGGATTGGTTAGGGGCTTCACTGCTACTAATAGAGAATCAAGCCAAACTTGGAGGTAAAATCAAATTTTATGGATTTTTTTAATTTATCTCAATGACTTTTTTCTTCTCAACCCCTCTCAAGCTTGAGAAGCTTTATAAATAATTGTTTTAATTCAAATCAAGCTTTCTCTTAAAGTCTTAATGCTTAATTAAAAGAAAGTTAACCTTTATGCTTATATGTAATGCTTTCTTTAAGTAAATCTCTCTCTCTAAAAGAATAGCCATCTTGAAAAAGGATGCTTCTCAATGATAGTCTCTTAATTCAAAGCTAAACTCTAGGCTTGATAAGCTAGAGATTAAGAAAATGGTATTTTTATGATTTTGTGTTAACAAAATAATGGTTAATTCTTTTAGATTATTTATAAGTAGTTAAAAAACTACTTTGATTGATTCTAAATGAGAAATAGATTATCCTATCAATTTGAAAAAAGAGAAATAATGGAATTAGCTTAATCTAATGAGATAATCATAATTAAGTTTATGATTATGGTTAAAATTATGATTTAAATTCATAATTTAATTTTAAGCATAAAAGAGGAATTACTATCATATTTCCATTACAAGCTTTTATTCTTTAGAAAATTTTGAGAATTATCAGTAAAAATAGCATTGAAGCTATGGTAAAATTTTCAGAAAATAAGGATGTGAATGAATAACGAGAAATGATGTGGAACAATGTGGAAAGATGAGAGTTCGTTAGAAACTGTATTTATGGCCTATTTTTAAATGACTATTTTATGTCAAGAATGTTGGGGAAGCATTTTGACCATCTTGTGAATGAGATCGTGGTGGGAGACCTAAGTGATAAAGTTGCAACAGCTGACGGAGAGTCAATGGAGGACATCTTGCGTAGCAAGGTCAGCCGAGGTCTTAAAACCAGCCTCGGTTCAATTTAAAGATGAGAGTTCGTTAGAAACTGTATTTATGGCCTATTTTTAAATGACTATTTTATGTCAAGAATGTTGGGGAAGCATTTTGACCATCTTGTGAATGAGATCGTGGTGGGAGACCTAAGTGATAAAGTTGCAACAACTGACGGAGAGTCAATGGAGGACATCTTGCGTAGCAAGGTCAGCCGAGGTCTTAAAACCAGCCTCGGTTCAATTTAAATGGTGAGCTTCTGGGTACGATGGATGAGGGATCAAGGAAGCGGCCTATGAGTGAAGCACTATGTGACCTGTGAAGGAGCCTAGAGGGTGCTGACCATATGGTGCTCGGGCTCTAGGTTGCCGAAGATACCCACGCATGCATCGAGGAAGAAAAATGAAACAAGGTGTTAGAGTTTTTTTTCTGAATACGGGCATGGATCTGGTTGATTAGCCTTGCTGGTCTTCAACAGATGAGTCCATGGCTCTTTTATATGGAACTGTTGGTTGATCTTGCTGATCTTCAACAACGGAGAGTCCATTTGAATTTTCTTGTGTGATTATATTTCCAGGTACTATGAACTAGGAACTGTTGAAAAGGCCCCTGAGTGAACAGGTGGTGAGCGTTCTGGTTGCCAATGATGCCATAGGTACACCGATGAAGGAATGATTAGAAATTAAACTTCAAGTTGGATATTTTGGAGGATTATGATCAGTGATACTATTGTTTCATTAAAAGATTGTTTTAAAGACAGCTGAATCTGTGAAACAGGCAATTTCATATTGGGTGTGTAAGTGGTGTGACTATCTTGAAGTTTGCTTGAAGCGTCGGCTAGGGTGCTGGGGAACTCTTTTCCCTTGTACGCGAGGCAAAACATAACCAAATTTATAAATGGATCCTATCACTATAGTGGTTGGGCGATTGGCTAACCCATGGGATTGGATGGGGTTAGGCTAGACTGATGGTTCCCTAAAACGAGACTCAATTCTGTTATGTTACGATATAGTCTTTGTTCTATGGAAAAGAATCAACGACTGTGCCTTTTGATGAGGAAAAAAGCATTGGTCTCTATGATCCAAGTGCAAGTCTCTTCCTTGATCTGACCATGTGACTTACAGGTTTGGTCGGATCAGTTTGGTTAGTTAAGGCTCTTAACTACGTTAAAATAAAAATATCCTGGAGGAATCGCATAGGTCTGCTGGGCGAGGGAAGTTAAGGCCCTTAACTACGTAGTTAAGGCCCTTAACTACGTTAAAAATATCCTGGAGGAATCGCATAGGTCTGCTGGGCGAGGGAAGTTTTTTCGGGTTCGGTTTTGGAAGAACCGAGGGATTAGTCTCTTGTCTGGATATCCGTGGGCAAGGCCTCAAGTGAGAGGTTCTACCCTACACAAGAAGTGCTACTTCTGCTGCTAGCACCCCAAAATTTGTTGCACGGAGGGGATTGGGATATTTCATGGTTCAACTAGAGCTATCCAAGAATTGCAGCTTATACATAGTGATGTATGTGGTCCTATGAGGACCCTGTCTATTGGGGGCTACCTCTATTTTGTCACATTCATTGATGATTCCAGATATACCCAAGTATATCCATTGAAACAAAAATCATAGGTTTTTATGTGCTTTAAGCATTTTGTTGCTATGGGTTAAAAAAATTCTAGATGTAAGATTAGTACCTTGCGTACTAATCAAGGAGGGGGAGTATATCTCTAAGGAGTTTCATGCATATATAGCTGATCATGGGATAAAACACTAATGTATTGTGCCCCATACGTAGCTGAATGCAAAAATAGTTCTCTCATGTAGATAGCATGTTGTATGGTCAAAAGTCATGACCCCATCTATTGGGGGCTACCTCTATTTTGTCACATTCATTGATGATTCGAGACATACCCAAGTATATCCATTGAAACAAAAATCATAGGTTTTTATGTGCTTTAAGCACTTTGTTGCTATGGTTAAAAAAATTTCTAGATGTAAGATTAGTACCTTGCATGTACTAATCAAGGAGGGGGAGTATATCTCTAAGGAGTTTCATGCATATATAGCTGATCATGGGATAAAACACTAATGTATTGTGCCCCATACACCTCAACAAAATTTTGTAGCTGAATGCAAAAATAGTGCACTCATGTAGATAGCATGTTGTATGGTCAAAAGTCATGAGTTAGCAGTTATGTGTGCAACATATATTTTGAACATGTGTCCTGAACATATGTCCGACAAAGACTGCATATAATTACACCTTTTAGAGCTTGGAATGATAAAAAGCCCTCTATGGCTCATTTACACATTTTTTTTTCTTGCTTATATACTTGTGCCTGAGCAAATTTGTAGCAAGCTTGATGATAAGGTTGTTAAATGTATTTTGTGGGGTATAGGTTGGAAAGTAAAGGTTATCATCTCCATTATCTTGCTACAAATTCTTGTGAGTAGAGATGTATTTGTGGAGAAGATGCAATTCAGCCCTTGCCTTCATGAAAAAAACAACAAAATGTATATTTACAAGACATATTCGACACTCTCCTTCCATCGTTCAATGCACGACACGTCAATGTAGAGAACTTGGGTACCCAAAGGAATGCTAAAAATCAGCCCACACAGGTTACAAATCAACATATTTTTCAGCCCACACATCAGCCCTATTAAAGAGGCAAATGTGGATAATGTAATTGATAAAGAAATAAGGGAAATTAAGGAGTCAAAAGGTATGCCAAAATGACTGGTGCAAACACTATGTTGTGAGGAGAATCCCAAGCCTAAACCAAACATGGTGTAAGCGAAGATGTAATGTACATATGACAATGTATAGTGAACCCTAGATGGCAAAAGCAACATGTGGAAACTAAGTGGATTTGCACAGGTGCGAGAATGAAAAAGGAAAGTGTATGGGAGAGCAAAGGAGTTGGGCGGTGCAGCGTTCCAAAAAGGAAACTAGGTGGCAACGAGTTGAAGAAGGAGAATTGGGAAGTTTTGAGGGACTCTCCAAGAGGGTGGGGCTAGAGAGACCACTAGAGAGAGGAGAGAGTTGGAGGGACTGCACTGGAGAGGTCCTATAGGTCCGCTTTCTTTGATTGAAGTTTGCAGGCTAGAGCTCCTGTAGATTTTGAAGGTTGCAAAGACAAGGACAGTATAGTGAGAGAAGGTTTGTTTGGGTCAAAGCAGAGGGTGTGTGTGCCCTAGGATCTCTATGTAGCGTCTCTATTAGAGACTTGACTCATACCAGTTCCTACACAACTGTAGCTATTGAGTGTCAGTTGCTGGTTTGTGTGTGAGAAAGATGTGTTGTTTATGGCACTGGTATCTGCTGTAAGGTTTGAAGTCGTGGATGTGAAGATGGTTTAGTGGAGAATGGTTGTTGAGGTCTTCCTGTGGAGGATCCTAAAGCTGTTTAGTGTTTTCTTCTCACGTGTTTGAGCCTATGTCTCAGGGATGTTGAGACATTGATATGTCTTTTTTTGTCTAACTGATGACGTCAGAGAGTTTGGTTTGTGTCTATTATGAGTGGATGCAAAGTGTTTTGATTTGATGTTTTAGTGGTGATGAATGAGTTGTTTCGATTGAGTTCATGGAGATGGAGAACCTATGTGTGTCAGTCTCTAAAGTCTGTGGAGCTGGTGATAAGTCAGAGGTGACTTAGTCAACATCAGATGGGAATACAGAGTCAGAAAGGTCATCTATGCATCAAGGGTGATCAATTGAAGGTGTAGTAGGATGTCTTTGGTTTGTCTGAGTTGGAGGGAAGTGGTTTTGAGTAAGGTCTGACAATCAAAGGACAATCAGTAGTAGTCAACAACAATCAGACAAACTATGTAGTGGGCTGAATGGTGATCTAGAGTCAGCTGAGAGTCCATAGTGATGGATCTTGGTGAGGTTTGAGTGTTTTGAGGTGCTAAGAGTGTCAGAGGACACAGAGGACACAGAGGAGAGGAATTTCGAGTCAACTAAGTTAGTTTGGTCAAAATAATCTATTAGTGCATCAATTGCAGTAAAAGTAGAGAGTCTTTTATGTGATATCTCTTTGAAATTAGAGTAGCCTAAGGGTCAAAGAGTGTCAAAGGACAGGGAAGGTTTTTGATTCAGTTGAGATAGATGAATCGGTTGGGTCTGTCTCAGTCAACTGGATCAGTATGTGCCAAGTTTAGTCAGCAATCAGGTTTTAGCATAGGGTCGTGTAAGATTCCTCCCCCCCAGCTTTTGAGATGTACATATGTAAGAACCTTCCCTTTAGTCTCTTGTAAAAAATCTTGTTTTACCCTGTTTTGGCCTTGAGAGAGAAAATGTCTAGAGAGAGGTAATTCAAAATTGAGATATCTTTGAATACAAAAATTCCCCTAATATCTAAGATGAATTTCCCTGAAACAGAAGTCCAAAATGAATTTTCCAATGTGCATTAGGAATTAATTGAATATGTGTATTAGAGACCTTAGCCTGAGGGTCCACATTTTCAGAAATTTTTGGATTAAGGTCCAAATAAGGTTCCAATGGGCCAATAGGATTAATCCAAGTGTTGGGATGACAAAAATGCAAAGAAGAAAAGAACATACCCAAAAATGAGTAAATGCTCACATAAGATGAAGAGTTGACTGAGTACAAGGTTTATTAGTTAAAAATTAAGGTTTATTAGTCAAAATTGGGATATTTTGGTAAAATGATGAATTTTTGACACCTAAGTAAGGAGGGAAAGCCACTTGAAGTAGGTGCCTTTTTATCATCATTACTTGGCTTTTTTAATTCAAAAAAATGTGATATTTTTATCTCTCCTCTCTCCTAATGCAAACTAGATAAAAAAAGGGAGCCAAACCGATCCAAATCTTATCCAAATTGGGTCAAACTGAAGCTGGAAACCTCTAGAACCCAGTTGGACTTGGTTAGTGGCCTCCCTCACCTATAAATAGACCCTCATTCCTTTGTATTTTCATCTTTGTGAATTTACATGCCATTATTATCTTCATTTTAGTGTAATTTCTATTATCCCTCTATTTGCCTCTTCTCTTGGGAGCTTTGGAGCTTCTCTATTATCCATCCTCTCTTGGAGATTACCCTCCCCCTCTTGGTGGCCAAAGACTTGCTTGTGGGCTTCACTTATAGCCAAAGAATCAAGCCAAATTCAAAGGTAAACCTAATTTAATGGTCTTTTTTCAATTCTCTCAATGATTTTCTTCTTCTCAACCCCTCTAAGGCTTGAGAAGCTTTCAATGGAATGGTTCTCTCTTGAAATCAAGCTCTCCAATGATTCATAATGTTTAATTAGATTAATGCTAATTTTTATGCTTAATTATAGTATTTTTGTTAATAAATCTCTCTTTTGGAAAGATTAATCATCTTTATGGTTAGATCCTTGGTAGAAGGATGATTCTCAATGATAATCTCTTTATCTTAATCAAAACTCTAGGCTTGATAAGCTAGAGAAAGAGATTAGATATTTTCATGATTTTTAATCTAGTAAAAATGATGGTTAATTCTTTTTAGCTTGATTATGAGTAAGACAAATCATATTAATGCATTCTAAATTGAAAGAGGGTTATGCTAACATTTTTAGACATGAGGAATGGTTATTTTAGAATAATCAAGACTATTCATAATTATGCTTATAATTATGATTATAATTATGTTATGTATACATAATTTAATTTTAGTCTAAAAGAAGAGTCCCTATCATATTTCCATTACAAGTATTCATTTTAAAATAGAAAATTGAACATTCTCAGTGATTGCAGAGAGCAGCGAAGCTATGGTAAAATTTTCTTTAAAAAAGATAAATCTTATTTTTATGCATAATTTTAATAAAGCAAAAAGAGGAATTCCTATCATATTCTAGGCATAGATATTTTTATGCTAAAAGTGGAGTTTTGAGCATTATTCAATAGTCAGAAAAATAAAGAAGGTTATGCACAAATTTTATAGAATCATTCAATGGATGTGAACGGATGTGAATTAATGTAGGAATGATGAGAATGGATGTGAATTAATGTAGGAATGATGAGAATGGATGTGAATGGATGTAGGAATGATGTGAATAGATGTGAACGGATGTAGGATGATGTGAATGGATGTGATATAATGTGAATGGATGTAGGAATGATGTGAATGGATGTGAATGGATATAGGAATAATGTGAATGGATGTAGGAATGATGTGAATGGATGTAGGAATGATGTGAATGGATATAGGAATGATGTGAATGGATGTAAGAATGATGTGAATGGATGTGAATGGATGTAAGAAGGGTGTAAATGGATGTGAATTGATATAGGAATGATGTGATTGGATGTGACTTAATGTTGAAAATGTGGGATAATGAGAAATGGCGTGGAATAATGAGAAATAACATAGAATGGGATAATGAGAAATGATGTGGAATGGGATAATAAGAAATGACGTGGAATAATGAGAAATGATGCGGAATGGGACAATGAGAAATGATGTGGAATGATGAGAGATGATGAGGAATAATGTGAAAGGATGTGGATGATGAGAAAAGATGAGAAAGGATGTGGATGATGAGAAAAGATGAGAATTCTGTTTGGAACTGTATTTGTAGATGAAACCTATTTTTTTAAAGATTGTTTTATGTCAAGAATGCTGGGGAAGCATATTGACCATCTTGTGAATGAGGTCGTGCGGACCTAAGTGAAAAAGTTGCAACAGCTAATGGAGAGTCAATGAAGGACGTCTCGCGTGTGTGGCAAGGTCGGTCTAGGTCTTGACCAGCCTTGGTTAAAATGTTGAGCTTTCGGTGTACGATGGTCGGTGTACGATGGATGAGGGACCAAGGAAGCGGCCTATGAGTGAAGAGCTAGGTCACCTGCTAAGGAACCTAGAGGGTGTTGACCATACGGTGCTCGAGCTCTGGGTCGCCCAGGATACCCATGCGTGCATCTAGGAAGAAAAATGAGTTGTTTGTTTTCTGAACACGGGCATGAATCTAGTTGATTGGCCTTGCTGGTCTTCAACGGATGAGTTCATGGCTCTTTTACATGAATCTTGTTGGTTGATCTTGCTGATCTCCAACTAAGAGTCCATATGGTTTTTATGTGATTAAACTCCTAAGTACTATGGGCTAGGAACTATTGCCGATGATGCCATAGGTACGCTGAGGAAGGAATGACTGAAATTGGATTTTATGGTTGGAAAGTGGAAAAGTTAGAAATTGGATCTAGATGTTTTGGAGGATTATGATCAGTAATACTATGGTTTCATGTCAAGTTTGCTTTAAAGACAGCTGAATCTATAAAAGGCAATTTCATATTGGGTGCGTAAGTGGTGTGTCTAAATTGTATTTTGCATGAGTGCTGGCTAGGGAGCCTAGGAACTCTTTTCCTCCCTGGTACCCGGACAAAACATAACCAAATTTTCATAATGGATCCTATCAATACAGTGGTGGGCGGTTGGCTTGGGCGGTTGGCTAACCCATGGGACTGGATGGGGTTTAGGCTAGACTGATAGATCTCTATAATTAAAATCCAAGGTACGATAGTTGAAGTAAATCACAGATAATCCTTGTTCTATGGAAAAGAATCAACGGCTATGCCTCTTTGAGGAGGGAAAAACCGTTGATCTCTATGATCCAAGTGCAAGTTCCTCCCTTGATCCGGCCATGTGATCCGTGGATTCGGTCGGAATGAAAAATGGAAGTTAAGGCCTTTGACTACATTAGAATAATTCTCTTGGAGGAATCGCCTATGCTTTCTGGGCGAGGGAATTTTTTTCGGGTTTGCTTTTCGAAGAACCGAGGGATTAGTCTCTTGTCTGGACATTCGTGTGGGCGAGGCCCCGAGTGGGAGGCTCTGCCCTACGCAAGAAGTTGCTACTTCCGCTAGCACCCCAGAATTTGATGCGCAGAGGGTGCAGGGGTCTCACAGGTCGGAAAAGTGTTCAGTTAGACTCTGGGGTTGTAATTCTAAGGTTAGTTTATGTTGGAGGATAATAACGAAGCCTGGAGGACTCATTTTGGACTAAGGTCAATGTCAGCCTTCTAGATCAGTTTATAATTAGCTGTGTCCTGGGGAGGATTTTGGTCAGCTAGACGAGGTCAGCTAGGGTATTTTGGCTAAAGGTTAGAGGTTTTGGAGGTCCAGTTTGACCTGGGAGGACATTTGGGTTAGATTGGGGTGTGTATAGGTGTCCGATTGTGTCAGCTGGAGGGATGAGAATGGGAGCAAGGTTGATTGTTGCCTATGGAGGTGGGATGTTAGTGTCCCCTAGTTTTGATCCCTTTATGTTTTCTTTTTGTGTGCCTGATGGTGGTGTTATAGAGGCCATCACCTAGTAACCTCACATGATTTGGTGCCTCCATGGAGGATCGAACTCTAGACCTTAAGTTTACAAGACTCAAGAGGAGATATGGGAAAGCTAATAGTCCTAAGAACTTGTGGAGAGAGCTAGGAAATTGAACCAAGGAGAAAATGAGGAAGTGTCAAATTTTGAGGGTAGGTTTGGAGCTGCATGGAGGAAGATGCTCAAGACCTTGGGATAGAACCAGGCTCCTCCTAACGTTCTGAAGAAGGACAAGTTTATCAAAGTGTTGCATGGATGGATCAGAGAGAAGGTGGAGGTGAAAGACCCACACACATTTGCAGAAGGTGTGAAGATTGCCATGTACCAAGAGAGGAAGATGAGATGGAGAGCTGGTTTGTGTATGCCACCTACTATGCCAACTAGAGTTGATACATTTGATTCACTTGATGTGTGTCATGCTAGGAGTAGTGAGCATGTTGTGGATCACTATGTGAGTGAAGTGTCAGAGGATGCAAAAGCATTGGATTAGTGTGTTTGTGAAATTACAGAGAGTTCACGTTGTATGGTTGTAGACCCAAAGTTGGAGGTGGTAGATCTTGGCAAGGCGATGGAAGATTGCTAAGAGGTTGATGAGTCTACTATGGAGGGGCAGGTGGTCCCTAGTATGCTGGAAATACCACAGGTACTTGAGTTTGGGATCGCTTGATTAGAAGATGCCAATAGGAGTCTATAGGTTTGTTTTATGATGTGGAGAGTTTGTCAGAATTGTCTTTCTATGATGACATAGAAAGACATAGGAGAGTTTGTCAGAATTGTCTTTCTATGATGACATAGATGATGATGATGTTAGCATGAATCAGCGCGATCATATGTGCATGAGTATATGGATAGTGGTGTGGATAATGATATGGGTGCTTTGTTGGATGACACCTTGGAAGGTGTATTTGATTTATTTGAAGAATTTGTGAATCTAGGTGATGGTGAGCAAGTTGATGCCTGCGTGGATGTTGGAGTATGTGTCAGCAATGATGAGCTTCTGGATGCTATGAGCAAATTGTGGGATGAGAAAGCTGAGGGTCTTAACCAAGAGATGCAACGAGTTGTTGATTTGGGTTGTGTGGATGTCATCATTTAGGTTGTGTGGATGTCATCATTTAGGTTGTTCTTGGAACTTGGATTGATGTTGTTATGATCCATGTTAATCAAATATCTTTTAACATTCAAAAACCGTCCTCAAGAAGATGCAAAATGGATGCCCGAGAAAATTTTCTGAGCTTATCCTGAGACCCTTCATTCTTTTCAAACCCAGCAAACCTGCAATTGAGGGCAATTGCAAACTCAAGCAAGAGGGATGTAATGAGAATATATTTTAAGTCCTCTTTAAGAATATTATTTTCCCCTCTTGAGTAATTTGGGGACGCCTAGGTTACTCTTGCATCATGCCGGCTAGGTTAATATCATTGGTGACACCACTATAAATATTAATACGTGTGGTATATGACGTATGCTTGGGGCCGTCTATGATTATTTCAGTTAGGTTTGTATTGGCGGCAGGGTGATTCCTGAAGTACTTACGCCTGGTAGTCATGAGTTGGTTATGGTTTGTGCCTGTTTAATATTTGTGGGATTAATTTAAATATTAATTGGGCTTATATTTTCAGGTGAAGAAGATTACGAGGATTGATGAATAATGTTGAGGAGAATGTTTCTTATGCGCATCATATTTATTTTTACAAGCGTAGCTTGTAACCTTAGTAGTTGATTTTTCCATTACATTGAGAAAAATACATTTATAATGTCGAATTTATTAAAGCCTAAAGGCTTTACCCTAGCCCCAACTTTTGGGACACTCTATTTTTGTTGAGGAAGAGTTTCGTGCTCTCTAAAAGCACACTTTGTATATTTTTGGGGGCTATGGCCTATTTTTGTTGAGGAAGAGTTTCGTGCTCTCTAAAAGCACACTTTGTATATTTTTGGGGGCTATGGCCTATTTTTGATGGAAGCTAATAAAAATACTCTTGTGTGGGGGAAGGCCATGCACAAGGGGGGGAAGATTGCACCTAGTCTTGCGTTGATGGTGATGTTTTTCTTTCTCTTGACTTATGTTTTGTTATATGCTTTAATTTTCAATTTAATTCAAGTAGTTGTTTTAATATTTGATATATTTTATGAGTTTTTTTATTATTCTCTTCAAGAAAATTAAAGGATCCCGTGACAGTGGTATTAGAGCTTTGGTGTAATTTAATTTTCTTGAAGGCGGTCAAAAGAGGTGAAAGAGACAAAAACAATCCTCAAGAAGATGCCCAAGCAATTTTTTCGAGCTTATCTTGAGATCCTTCGTTCTTTTCAAACCCAGCAAACCTGCAATTGAGGGCAATTGCAGACTCAAGCAAGAGGGATGTAATGAGAATATATTTTAAGTCCTCTTTAAGAATATTATTTTTCCCTCTTGAGTAATTTGGGGACGCCTAGGTTACTCTTGCGTCATACCGCGACTAGGTTAATATTATGGGTGACACCACTATAAATATTAATACGTGCAGTATATGACGTATGCTTGGGGCCGTCTATGATTATTTCAGTTAGGTTTGTATTGGTAGGGTGATTCCTGGAGTACTTACGCCTAGTAGTCATGAGTTGGTTATGGTTTGTGTATGTTTAATATTTGTGAGATTAATTTAATTATTAATTAGACTTATATTTTCAGGTGAAGAAGATTACGAGGATTGATGAATAATGTTGAGGAGAATGTTTCTTATGCGCATCATATTTATTTTTACAAGCATAGCTTGTAACCTTAGTAGTTGATTTTTCCATTTTGATACATTGAGAAAAATACATTTATAATGTTGAATTTATTAAAGCCTAAAGGCTTTACCCTACTAGCCCCAACTTTTGGGACACTCTATTTTTGTTGAGGAAGAGTGTCGTGCTCTCTAAAAGCACACTTTGTATATTTTTAGGGGCTATGGCCGATTTCTGATGGAAGCTAATAAAAATACTCTTGTGTGGGGGAAGGCCACGCACAAGGGGGGGGGAAGATTGCACCCAGTCTTGTGTTGATGGTGATGTTTTTCTTTCTCTTGCCTTATGTTTTATTATATGCTTTAATTTTCAATTTAATTCAAGTAGTTATTTTAATATTTGATATATTTTATGAGTTTTTGATTATTCTCTTCAAGAAAATTAAAGGATCCCATGACAGATGTTGAAGAGGATAGAGATGTGTATGCAAGCACGAAGGATTTTTGGAATCGAGCAAGAACAGTCTTTGAGCTGTATGCTGGTGTGCAGCAGGGATATATGGTATTTAATCTAGGTGGGTGGATCAGTTTAGTTGGATGGCTTTGGAAGATGGTTCTATACCCTTTTGATCCAAGAGGGTGTTGAGATGCTGGATGGAGCCTTCTATTGTTGTTAATGGATTTGTATGGAGTGGTTGTGGAAGAGAGAAGTTTGAAGCACATAGGGAGTTGGGCAATATGTGAGGAGAATCCCAAGCCCAAACCAAACATGGTGTAAGGGAAGATGTAATGTAAATATGACAATGTATAGTGGATCCTAGATGACAAAAGCAACATGTGGCAACCAAATGGATTTGCGCAAGTGCAAGAACAAAAAAGGAGAGCGTATGGGAGAGCGAAGGAGTTGGGCGGTGCAGCGTTCCAGAAGAAAACTAGGAAGTGACAAGTTAAAGGAGAATTGGGAAGTTTTTGGGGGACTCTCCAAGAGGGTGGGGCTAGAGAGACCTCTAGAGAGAGGAGAGAGTTGGAGCAACTGCAGTGGAGAGGTCCTGTAGGTCAGCTTTCTTTGATTGAAGTTTGCAGGCTAGAGCTCCTACAAATTTTTAAGGTTGCAAAGACAAGGACAGTACAATGAGAGAAGATTTAGTTGGGTCAAAGCAGAGGGTCAAAGCAGAGGGTGTGCTAAAGACCAGAGAGTCAGCTAGGATGTGTGTGCCCTAGGTTTTATGTGTAGCATCTCTGTTAGAGACATGACTCAGACTAGTTCCTGCTCAATTGTTGCTCTAACTATCAGATAAAGACAGTTTTTGTATGTGTTTGAAGAAGACATGCTGATTGTGGCAGGGAATTCTATGAGGTTCAAAGTCCTAGCTAAATATAAAGCTTTGGAGAGTTGTGGGCTGAGGTGCCTGTGGGGGATTAAGCTTTTTGGTGTTTTCTTCTTATGATTGTGCCCATGTCTTAGGGCTATTGAGACAATGATGTGTTTTTATCTATATGATGAAGTCTGAGAGTTTGGATTGTGTCAGTTATTGTTGTGAATGGATGAAAGTGTTTATGTTTTGATGTTTTTGTTGTGGTAAACGAGTTGCTTTGATTGAGTTCATGGAGATAAAACATTTGTGTGTGTCCATCTGAAGTCTGGGGAGCGTTGAGTGCTGACTCGATCCGCATTAGTTGAGAAGGTACAGAGTTGGGGACAAGGTCAACTGAGTATCAGGATAAAGTCAGCTGAAGGTGTAGAGGGCTTGGTTTGGCTTGTCTGGGTTTGAGGGAAGTGTTTGTGAGTTTGATCTAGCAGTCATCATAGGATTGTCAGTTTGTCAGTAGTCTCATCAATTGGTCACAAACTGAATAGTGAGCTGAAAGGTGATCCAGAGTTAGCTGAGTGTTTATAGTGTTGGATCCTGGTGAGGTTTGAATGTTTTGAGGGGCTAAAAGTGTTAGAGGACACGGAGAAGAGGAAGTCTAATCCAGCTGAAACAACTAAGTCGGTTTGGTCAGCTGAGTGAGGTTTCAATGTTTTGAGGGGCTAAAAGTGTCAAAGGACACGGAGAAGAGGAAGTCTAATCCAGCTGAATCAGCTAAGTCAATTTGGTCAGAATAGTCAAATTGGAGTCAGCTGTGAATCAACTAAGCTAGTTTGGTCAAAAGAGTGTGATTTTTGAGGGATCTTGGTGGAGGGAGCTTTTCTTGGTTGTCCTCTCTCTCTACTTGAAAAATCTCTCTCTAACTATTGCCACCGCCATCTCCGCACACCATCGCCCAGCCCAGCCCACACAACCACCTTGCTCCTTCCTTTCTCTCTCTATCTATTACCACCATCCCTTCCTCTCCCTCCCTCCCTTTCACTCTCCCACCCTCCCTATCTATCCTCCCCCTCTCTCTTCCCTCCCCCTCTCTCTATCTATTACCACCATCCCTTCCTCTCCCTCCCTCCCTTTCACTCTCCCACCCTCCCTATCTATCCTCCCCCTCTCTCTTCCCTCCCCCTTTCTCTCTCCTTCATCTTCCTCTCCCTCCCTCCCTTTCCCTCTCCCACCCTCCCTCTCTCTTCTTCTCCCACACTCTTCCCTCCCCCTCTCTCACTCTCCTTCATCTCCCTCTCTCTCCCTCCCTTTCACTCTCTCTATCCTTCTCTTTACTCACTCTCTCTATCCCCCCTCTCTCTCTCTATCCTTCTCTTGGCTCTCGCTCTCTCTCTATCCTTCTCTTGGCTCTCGCTCTCTCTCTATCCCTCTCTCACTCTCTCTATCCTTCTCTTTGCTAACTCTCTCTATCCTTTGCTCTCTTTGGTAGCTCTCTCTATCCTCCCCCCTCTCTCTCTCCTTCATTTCCCTCTCCCTCCCTCCCTTTCACTCTCCCACCCTCCCTTTCACTCTCCCACCCTCCCTCTCTCTGCTTCTCCCACCCTCACTCTCTCTATCCTTCTCTTTGCTAACTCTCTCTATCCTTTGCTCTCTTTGGTAGCTCTCTCTATCCTTCTCCCACCCTCACTCTCTCTATCCTTTGCTCTCTTTGGTAGCTCTCTCTATCCTCCCCCCTCTCTCTCTCCTTCATTTCCCTCTCCCTCCCTCCCTTTCACTCTCCCACCCTCCCTTTCACTCTCCCACCCTCCCTCTCTCTGCTTCTCCCACCCTCTTCCCTCTTCCCTCTTCTCTCTCTTCTCTCTCTCTCTCTCTCTCTCTCTCTCTCGTTCATTTCCCTTTCACTCTCCCACCCTCCCTCTCTCTCCTTCTCGCACCCTCCCTCTCTCTCTCTCTCTCTCTCGTTCATTTCCCTTTCACTCTCCCACCCTCCCTCTCTCTCCTTCTCGCACCCTCCCTCCCTCTCCTCTCCCTCTCTCTCCTTCTCCCACCGACCCACCCTCTCCTCTCCCTCCCTCCTTTTTACTCTCCCACCCTCCCTCTCTCTCCTTCTCCCACCCTCCCACCCTCCCTTTCACTCTCCCACCCTCCCACCCTCCCTTTCACTCTCCCACCCAACCCTCTCTCTCTCTCCTTGTCCCACCCTCCCTATGCACAATCTCTTCTTCCCTACCTTTGCCCCCTGTCTCTCTTTCACCTTGTTTCTTTCTCTCTCTCTCTCCCTCATCTTCACATGACTTTGCATAGCATTGCATGTGAATTTATTTTACATTTGTATTTTTGCATTTACATGACATTGCCTACTCTTTATTATCCTTTTGCATGTATGTGCCATTACAATACATTGCATTGCATTGCATGGCATGGCATGGCATGGCATTGCATCTGCATGTTATTACATGTGCATGTCATTGCATGGTACTTCTTTCCCTTTGCATAGTGTTGCATGTCATTTCATGCCTTTGCATGTGATTGTATGTCATTTGAAGCCATTGCATGTGACCTTATATCATTGCACACGAGTACAATTGACAAGGTGAATAATGTACACAATTATACATATAAGATAATTTCATTCTAGGCATGAAATCTAGTATGCCTTACATACTGAAACTGTGAAAAATGTAAATTTATTAAGGTCAATAACTTTTCAATGATGATTGAGGTCATGGCATAATTATTTGATAGGAAGAGGGAGAGAGAGTGAGAGGGAGTGAGAGAGAGAAGAATATGATGAAATTAAATCCTTAGGATTGAAAATACCTGTAAGATTTCTCCCTCTAGCTTTTGAGGTGTAAAGGTGTAAGAACCTCTCCTTCTGTTCTTGAAATTATTCCCCTCTCTAAAATAGAAGAAATATCTTGTTTTACCCTGTTTTGGCCTAGAGAGAGATAATCCAAAATTGAGATATCTTTGGAAATAAAAATCCTCCTAGTGTCTAAAATGGAAATAGAAGTTCAAAATGAACTTTCCAATGTGCATTAAGAATTAATTGAAAATGGTATAAGGGACCTTAGCCTAAGGGTCTACATTTTTCAAAAATTTGTGGATTATGGTCAATTTTAAGGTTCCAATGGGCCAATTGGATTAATCCAAGTGTTGGGATGATATTGTTGAAATATCAAGCTCGTATATAGCTGGAGGATAGCACATGGGTGCTGATGACAGAGTGACAGTATGGTAGATAGATATCGTGTGGTGTGTTTATGACCGCGTCCAGCTGGTCATGTGTGGTGTGGACATTACATTAGGTTTACTTTGTAGTGTGGACATAACACTATGTTGTGTTCCCCTTTGTGTGTGTGAGAGAGATGGTGACTATGGCTTCTCTCCTTCTTTATGGTTGATGGATATGGATTAGGGTTTGCTTCTCTTGTGTGTGTTACATCCTGCTCCTGTTTTTTATCATGGTATCAGAGCCAAGAGCTCATTAGCTGTGTTGTGAGAGTGAGTGAGAGAAGAGGGAAGAAGAAGAAAAAGCTGTGAAGGAAGCCATTGGAGCTTGGAGCAAAGGAGAAGCTGTGGAGCACACATCGGCATCAGATCTGAGAGCTAAGGACCATTGGTGAGTGTAGCAAGACCCTCTCTGCGGATTGCAGGTATCAAAGAGCAAGTTCAGTGAAGATTGAAGTGCATAAAGCAAGCAGAAAATTTCTGGTTTTGAAGCTTTCATGGAAAGCTTGTGAAGGAATGTATTTTGTCAAAAGTATTGGTGCAAATACAAAGGAAACACAGAGGTTCTGAAAGGGCACATGTATTAGCAACACTGGAGCAAACCATTGCATGAAAATTGATGCATTACATGCAATTTGTGAAGGAAAAAATTCTGGTTTTTTGGACTCTACAAAAACAGAGAACATATGCCCGTCAATTGTGGCAATTCTACTCAAAATTGAGTCAAACCCTTCATACCCATGATAGATTAGGTCATTGCTAAGAGACCTATCCACTCATTAGTGATTACCCTTCTCTCCTAGAGCTCCAAGAGAAGGCGGCGCTTTTTGGAAGAGTTTCTTGAAAAGTTTGCAATGAATTTGGTCTAATTCACTCATTTGGACACCAAATTGAATGCTTTAAAGCTTGGAGAGTTTAGCAAAGACATTGCTAAGGCCTTGTGATGCTTGGTTGCAGCTCATTTCATGTATTTGGAGCTCATTGAAGTGATTTATCAGAGGTGTGCAGGTTTGCAGAAATTCTGTCCAGAAACAGAGCATTTTTAATCAAGGCATTAATCTTTGTCTATATCAAATTGGCCTAATTCCTTTGGTACAAGTAAAGTCCTATGAGTTGCTAAACTTTTGAATCAAAAAGTTTTGGATTTGGAGAAGATTTGAAGGAGATAGAGCAATTTTAGTGAGAGGTGGTACGTGACAGGTGCAGAAAAATTCAAACCAGAGGTTACAAAAATTGGTGGTTCTCATTCCCCTTGAAGAATTGGATCAAACCCTTCTAGGATATGTTGGAGCAATGTGTTGGGAAGCTAATGCAAGTTGAATCATTGAATTTGGACAAGATTTGAAGGATTTAGAGCATAATCTTGACTGGTTTACTGGCGAGAATTTACTGGCGAGAAAAAAACCAGAAATTTTTTTGTGAAGGAGTTTCATTTGATTTCAACTTTGATCGAGTGTACATTGTTGGTGAATCATTGTGGGATGTTAATGCACACAATTTGCAAGCATTTGATGTGATTTGGAGAGATTTGGAGCATTACAGGTACTTCGTACATTGTAATCGAAAGGGTACATCTACTCTATTTTTTTTGCAACAATGGGAGATGGTCCGATACAGATTGTTGGCGAGAAGCTTGATCGCACTAACTTTCAAGTGTGGAAGTTTCGAATGAAGAGTTTTTTGAAAGGCAAAGGTTTATGGAGTCTTGTCTCGGAGGAAGATCCGAAGCCATACTTACCTCCTCAACCAAATAATGCTCAGTTACTGGCTCACAAGCAATGGGTAGAGCGGTCTTCGAAGGTGTTGCATTATTTTTCAATATGTGTAACAGATGCCTTGCTTATTCACATCCAAGATGCAGATACACCGAAAGAAGCATGGGGTATATTGTGCCGTATGTATGAGACAGACACTGGTGCAAGGAAGATACAACTAAAACAACAGATTCACAGTGTCACACGAAGGAATAGGAGCATACATGAGTATGTTCAGGAAATCAAGGGTTATGCTGACTCCTTGTCATCGATCCATGCCCCGATGGATGATGATGATTTGGTTGCTCTCACATTGCGTGGTTTAGGCAAAGAATACAAATCTTTTGACACTTCCATCTCAGTAAGGTTGGGAGGAATGCCAGACTTTAATGAGCTTGTGTCCTTGCTCATTGTGGAAGAATTGAAGCTTGGCCTTGGTGGTATGAGTGTTACAAGTGGTGCATCCTCGTCAAGCAATGATGAGCATGCAAGGAATCAGGCTTTTTACTCATCTAGAGGCTTTCGAGGCAGGGGGAGATTTACCCCTCGAGGCCGTGGAGGACGTGGTTGGAATGATAGGTCTACTCAACCACAATCAAATCAGAATTTTCAGAATTCACAGTCATCATTTGGATCACGTGGAGGACGTGGATTTCAATCCCATAGGGGGAGATTTGGAGCAGGTGCTCGTGGTAGAGGACGATGGCAAGGTCCTCAACAAAATTTGAATGGGATTGAATGTTACTATTGTGGCAAACTTGGACATTTGGCAAAAGATTGTTACAAAAAGCAGAATGATGCGAGGAATGGAAGACCACAACATGGAAATTATGCATCTACCAGTAACAATGATGGGAGTTCAAACCATCTTTTTGCAATGAAGCATGTTATGGGGACAATGGATTCTCAGAATGCTCGAGATGAGTCATGGTATATGGATTCAGGTGCCTCAAACCACATGACATGTCATAGTGAGTGGTTTGAGAAGATGCAACCATTGGATACAAATGGTTATGTGGTCACAGGAGATGATACTCAGCATCTTATAACACATGTTGGCAGTGTGCCTTTGAAGATGCATGATGGAAATGTGAAAAATATGTCAAAAGTGTTATATGTACCATCCATCACAAAGAGTTTGGCATCAGTAGGACAGATGGTTGAGCAGGGACTACAAGTCAGATTCAATGAGAAAGGCTGTTTTGTGGAAGATTTTAAGCATGGCTGTAGATTGGTTGCCAAGGGCAAGAAGGAAGGAAGGTTGTTCAAATTGGATGCAGGCATACCAGAATTGAGCTCAGCCATGTTTTCAAAGAGCAATGGGATTGTGCAGGACATTGACATGTGGCACAAGAGGATTGGACATGTCAATATACAGAGATTAAAGAACATGCAAACAAGGGGCATTGTCAGTGGATTGCCTCGATTCAAATATGATGGTCATATGCATGTTTGTGAAGCCTGTCAGTTTGGGAATCAGGCAAGGTTGAGGTTTCCTAGAGAAGGAAACATGAGTAATAGACCACTTGAGATAGTGCACAGTGATGTATGGGGCCCAGCACAAAATCCATCTATCAAAGGAAGTCTATACTATGTGACATTTATAGATGACTTCAGCAGGATGACATGGATATATTTCTTGAGAGAGAAGAGTGAAGTGCTGGAAAAATTCATGGATTTCAAATCTCTTGTAGAAAAACAATATGGCTGTTGGATTAAGTGCCTGAGAACAGATGGAGGTGGTGAATACACCTCAAAAGCATTTGAGCATTTCTTGCGGAAGCATGGGATAAGAAGACAGTTGACATGCAGGTATACACCTCAGCAGAATGGTGTGGCTGAGAGAAAGAATCGTGTCATATGTGAAGTGGCAAGGGCAATGCTCAATGAAAAGAGCATGCCAGATTACTATTGGGCAGAAGCATGTGCTACTGCAGTGTATATCCTGAACAAATCACCTACATCAGCCATTCATGGAAGCACGCCTGAGATGCGGCTTACAGGTTACAGGCCAGATATTGGACATCTGAAAGTCTTTGGATGTGTAGCTTATGTTCATGTGCCTGATGAAAGAAGACGGAAGTTGGATCCTAAGGCAGAGAAATGTGTATTTGTTGGATATGCACAGGATCGAAAGGCTTACAAATGCTATAACCCTCAAACTAGACAAGTAGTCATCTCACGAGATGTGGTATTCGATGAGCTTGCTAGTTGGTATAAAGCCAAAGATGAGGGAGTCATTGACACACTTGAGGCTAATGTGCCTGTGAACTTGCCCTCACAAGCAAGTTCTAGTTCTACTACTATGTCTGGGCCAGCAGAAGCTGAGAGTAGTAGCAGTGTCCGTCCGTGGTCAGGACGTCTGAGACATGAGAGTGTTAGCACTGGCAGTAGTGCTATGGATAAAGGCAAGAAGAAAGTTGAAGGAATTGGGATCACAGGTTATGAGTCTTCTAGCTCAGAGAGTTTGGATGAGGAGCTCGGGATACCTGTTGTACGCACACCTGGTGTTAGGCAAGACAGATATGTGCCACCACATGCTCGAGTTACAGGTGTACAGAGTGACCCGCATGCATTGCGGAGATCCCAGAGAGTCAGATATCCAGTGGAAAGATTGACATATAGAGATTTTGCTATGCATTATGCATACATGACATCTATGGTAAAGCATGTGGAACCTACATGCTATTCAGAGGCTATTGGAGAGCATGTATGGCAGAAAGCCATGGATGAAGAGATGGATGCTTTGGACAAAAATGATACATGGGAATTGGCTGAGTTACCTAAAGGAAAGAATGCAATTGGATGCAAATGGGTGTATAAGGTAAAGTGCAAGTCAGATGGTAGCCTAGAGAGACATAAGGCAAGGCTGGTCGCTAAAGGATATGCACAAACTTATGGTCTTGATTATGATGAAACTTTCAGCCCAGTGGCTAAAATGGCTACAGTGAGGTCTATCATTGCATTAGCAGCACAAAAAGGTTGGGCTTTACATCAAATGGATGTCAAAAATGCCTTCTTGAATGGTGATCTACAAGAAGAGGTGTACATGGAACAGCCAGAAGGTTATGTACATCCAAAATATCCGACTTTTGTTTGCAGGTTAAAGAAAGCACTCTATGGTTTGAAACAAGCACCTCGTGCTTGGAGTGACAAGATCAGCAGATATCTTGTCAGTATTGGATTTGTGGTTGGAAATGCAGACTCTTCACTTTATGTAAAGAAGACACATGATGGTATCGTGATGATAGTCATTTATGTTGATGATCTGATTATCACAGGTGATTGTGGGAAAGGCATTGATGAGGTTAAGGCCTCTTTATGCAAAGAGTTTGATATGAAAGACCTTGGTGATTTGAGGTTCTTTCTTGGCATTGAGGTGATTAGAACAGGCAAGGGTATATGGTTGGTGCAAAGGCAATATGCACTTGACATGCTGGCAAAGTATGGTATGACAGCATGCAAACCCATGTTGACACCATTAGAGCAAAACATGAAGCTTAGGGCTGATTTGGGTGATGAGCTTGATGATATCACCATGTATAGGCAAATGGTTGGTAGCCTTATCTACATGACCATTACGAGGCCAGATCTCAGTTATGCAGTTGGTTTGGTAAGTCAGTTTATGCAGAGTCCTCGTAAACCTCACTTGGATGCTGTGAGACGGATTCTGAGATACGTCAAAACTACCGCGCATTATGGTCTTTTCTATGAGGCAGGAAAAGACATGCATGTCTATGGATATACAGATGCAGATTGGGCCGGTAGTGCATATGACAGGAGATCTACCAGTGGCTATGTTTTCAGCCTTAGTAGTGGAGCTGTGAGTTGGAGCAGTAAAAAGCAACCTACAGTTGCTTTATCTACCACAGAGGCAGAGTATCGTGGAGCAGCCATAGCTGCATGTGAGGCTATGTGGTTGAAGAAGTTGCTAGATGATGTCAGGATACAGAGTGATATGAGAGTTGTCATTCATTGTGACAACATAAGTAGTATTCAGCCTGCTAGCAACCCAGTTTATCATGCCAGGACCAAACATATTGAGGTCCACTATCACTTCATCAGAGAGAAAGTGCTAGATGGGCATGTTGATTCGACATATGTGCAGACAGATGAGCAGGTTGCAGATATCTTTACCAAAGCACTTGGTAAGGATAAGTTTGAGTATTTCCGTACTCGATTGGGAGTCCTAGAGATGGACATGTCGAGCTTGAGGGGGAGTGTTGAAATATCAAGCTCGTATACAGCTGGAGGATAGCACATGGGTGCTGACAGAGTGACAGTATGGTAGATAGATATCGTGTGGTGTGTTTATGACCGCGTCCAGCTGGTCATGTGTGGTGTGGACATTACATTAGGTTTACTTTGTAGTGTGGACATAACACTATGTTGTGTTCCCCTTTGTGTGTGAGAGAGATGGTGACTATGGCTTCTCTCCTTCTTTATGGTTGATGGATATGGATTAGGGTTTGCTTCTCTTGTGTGTGTTACATCCTGCTCCTGTTTTTTATCAGATATAAATCCAAAAGAATAAAATAAAATACCCAAAAATGAGTAAATGCTCACATAAGATGAAGAGTTGACTCAGTACAAGGTTTATTAGTTAAAAATTATGAGATATTACTAAAAAAATAAGATATTTTGAAATAATGATGCATTTTTAACACCTTGGTAAGGAAAGGGAGACTCTTGAGGTAGGCACCTCTTTCATATGTGTGGAAGGGTTTTTAATTCAAAAAAATTGTGATATTTTTATCTCTCCTCTCTCCTGGATCAAACCAAATCAAAAAGGGAACCAAACTGGCCCAAATCTTGTCCAAATCGAGTTAAACTGAACCTGGAAAATTCTAGAGCCTAGTTGGACTTGGTTAGTGGCCTACCTCACCTATAAATAGACCCTTAGTCTTTTGTAAAAAAATATTGGAGCTATACCATGCCAGTATTATATTAAAATAATCATATTTTTTATTATCCCTTAAATTTTCCTCTCTCTTGGGAGCTTGGAGCTCTCTCTCTCTCTACAACAACTCTTGGAGTTTCTCTTCTCCTCTTGGTGGACCAAATGATTGGTCAGAGGCTTCACTCCTAATAGAGAATCAAGACAAACTTGAAGGTAAAGTTAAATTGTATGATTTTTTTCAATTTATATCAATGACTTTCTTCTTCTCAACCCCTCTCAAGCTTGAGAAGCTTTCTAAATGAATGTTTTAATTCAAATCATGCTTCCCCTTAAAGTCTTAATGCTTAATTAAGAGAAAGTTAATCTTTATGCTTATTTATAATGCTTTCTTTAAGTAAATCTCTCTCTCTAAAAATATAGCCATCTTTATGGCTAAATCCTTTGAAAAAGGATGCTTCTCAATGATAGTCTCTTAATTCAAAGCTAAACTCTAGGCTTGATAAGCTAGAGATTAAGAAAATGATATTTTTATGATTTTATGTTAGGTTAATTCTTTTAGATTATTTATAAGTAGTTAAAAACTACTTTGATTGATTCTAAATGAGAAATAGATTATCCTATCAATTTGGGAAAATAGAAATAATGGAATTAGCTTAATCTAGTGGGATAATCATAATTAAGTTTATGATTATGATTAAAATTATGATTTGAATTCATAGTTTGATTTTAAGTATAAAAGAGGAACTACTATCATATTTTCATTACAAGCTTTTTGTTCTTTAGAAAAAAAAATAAGAATTATCAGTAATAGCAACGAAGCTATGGTAAAATTTTTAGAAAATAATACATATCTTATTTTATGCATAATGCTAAAAGAGGACTTCCTACCATATTCTAGGATTGGACATCCTATGCAAAAAGAATAATTTTCATCATATTCATGAGAAATATTTTTTTGTAATTATGCATAATTAATTGATTATGAGAAAAGAGTAAATTTTGGTAAATTTATTTTTATACAAAAAGAGGAATTCCCATGATATTGAGATCCAAGTAATTAAATGGTAAAAGAGGAATTTTTGGCATAATTCAAATTATGAGTATTTATCAAAAGTGAAATTTTGAGCATTATTAATTTTATTGAGAAATATGGGTAGAATTTATTTTTGCAAATCCCATGAATCTTTTACTCAAAAAGAAGAATATTGAATATATTTCACTTGAAAATTTTGAGAAATAATATGAAAATATCCATCGAGAATAAGTACCTTTAACTAGGCCAAGCAATTGGCAGAAACTTAGAAAAGTCCCATCGGTATCGAAAGTAGAAAATGGCACTAATTGTGAATGCGATGTGATAAGATGTGAATGTGATGTGATGATATCTGAATGGATGTGGATGTGGATGTGAATGTGATAAGATGTGTATGTGATGTGATAAGATGTGAATGTGATGTGAGGAGATGTGAATGCGATGTGATAAGATGTGTATGTGATGTGATAAGATGTGAATGTGATGTGAGGAGATGTGAGTGCATGTGATGAGATGTGGATGAGATGTGATGCGATGTAAATGGATATGGATGTGAATGTGATGAGATGTGAATGAGATGTGAATGGTGTGATCTGATGTAAATGGATGAGAATGCGATGTGAAGTGATAGGTGTGCATGTGAATGAATGGATGGATGTGGATAGATGTGAATGTGAATGAATGGATGGATGTGGATAGATGTGGATAGATGTGCATGTGAATGAATGGATGAATGTATGTGAATGTGAATGAATGGATGGATCTAGATGAATGAGATGAGATGTGATTGGATGTGATTAGATATGGATAGATGTGGATGTGATGTAATGTGGATGGAATGAATGAGATGTGATGTGGATAGATGTGGACGTGATGTAATGTGGATGAAATGAATGAGATGTGATGTGGATAGATGTGGACGTTATGTAATGTGGATGGAACGAATGTGACGTGATATGGATGGAATGAATGTGATGTCATAAGGATAGATGTGGATGGAATGTATGTGATGTGATGTGGATGCAATGAATGTGATGGATGTGAATGGGTGTGATGAGATATGAATGAATGTGATGAGATGTGACTGGATATGATGAGATGTGAATGGGTGTGATAAGATATGAATGAATGTGATGAGATATGAATGAATGTGATGAGATGTGACTGGATATGATGAGATGTGAATGGGTGTGATAAGATATGAATGAATGTGATGAGATGTGAGTGGATGTGATGAGATGTGAATGGATGTGAATGTGATGTGATGAGATGTGAATGGATGCGATGAGATGTGAATGGATGTGAATGTGATGTGATGATATCTGAATGGATGTGATGTGAATATGATATGATGAGATGTAAATGGATGTGATGTGATGTGAATATGATATGATGAGATGTAAATGGATGTGAATATGATGTGATGAGACGTGAATGGATAAGATGTGATGTGAACGGATGTGATGTGATGTGATGTGAAGTGAATTGGGGTAGATGTGAACGGATGAGATGTGATGTGAATGGATGTGATGTGGATCGAGGAAGATGTGAATGGATGAGATGTGATGTGAATGGATGTGATGTGATGTGATGTGGATCGTGGTAGATGTGAATGGATGAGATGTGATGTGAATGGATGTGATGTGGATATGGGTAGATGTGAATGGATGAGATGTGATGAGGATGGATGTGATGTGATGTGATGAGGATCTGAATAGATGTAATTGGATGTGATGAGATGTGATGTGGATGAATATGATATGATATGGATAGATGTGATGAGATGTAATATAATATGATTGGATGGGAATAGATATGACTGGATATAATATAATATGATTGGATGAGAATAGATAAAGGAATAGATATGACTGGATGTAATATAATATGATTGGATGAGAATAGATAAAGGATGATGGGAATAGATATGATTGGATGAGAATAGATAAAGGATGATGAGAATAGATAAAGGAATAGATATGACTGGATGTAATATAATATGATTGGATGAGAATAGATAAAGGATGATGGGAATAGATATGACTGGATATAATATAATATGATTGGATGAGAATAGATAAAGGATGATGGGAATAGATATGACTGGATATAATATAATATGATTGGATGAGAATAGATAAAGGATGATGGGAATAGATATGACTGGATGTGGAATAAGCAAAGTGAATTGATTTGGAAGAATGTGGAATAACGAGAAATGATGTGGAACAATGTGGAAAGATGAGAGTTCATTAGAAACTGTATTTATGACCTATTTTTAAATGACTGTTTTATGTCAAGAATGCTGGGGAAGCATTTTGACCATCTTGTGATGAATGAGATTGTGGAGACCTAAGTGATAAAGTTGCAACAGCTGACGGAGAGTCAATGGAGGATATCTCACGTAGCAAGGCCTCGGCCGAGGTCTTGACCAGTCTCGGTTCGATTTAAATGGTGATCTTCCAATACGGTGGATAAGGGACCAAGGAAGCGGCCTATGAGTGAAGCACTAGGTGACCTACAAAGGAGCCTAGAGGGTGCTGACCATATGGTGCTCGGGCTCTGGGTCACCGAAGATACCCACGTCTGCGTCAAGGAAGAAAATAGAACAAGGTGTTAGAGTTGTTTTCTAAACTCGGGCATGGATTTGGTTGATTGGCCTTGCTGGTCCTCAACGGATGAGTCCATGGCTCTTTTATATGGATATGTTGGTTGATCTTGCTGATCTTCAACGGAGAGTCCATTTGGATTTTCTTATGTGATTATATTGTCGGGTACTATGAGCTAGGAACTATTGAAAAGGCCCCTGAGTGAACAGGTGGTGAGAACATTCTGGTTGCCAATGATGCCATAGGTACACCGATGAAGGAATGATTGGAAATTAGAATTCAAGCTGGATATTTTGGAGGATTATGATCACTGATACTATGGTTTCATTAAAAGATTGTTTTAAAGACAGCTGAATCTATGAAACATGCAATTTCATTAAAAGATTGTTTTAAAGACAGCTGAATCTATGAAACATGCAATTTCATTAAAAGATTGTTTTAAAGACAGCTGAATCTATGAAACATGCAATTTCATTAAAAGATTGTTTTAAAGACAACTGAATCTATGAAACATGCAATTTCATATTGGATGTGTAAGTGGTGTGACTATCTTGAAGTTTGCTTGAAGCACTGGTTGGGCTAGGGGGCCTGGGAACTCTTTTCCCTGGTACCTCGGGACAAAACATAACCAAATTTCTAAATGGATCATATCACTACAGTGGTTGGACTAACCCATGGGATTGAATGGGGTTAGGCTGGACTCATGGATCCCCAAAATGAGACTCAATTCTGTTATGTTACAATAGATGAAGTAAATCCTGGATAGTCTTTGTTCTATGAAAAAAATCAACGGTTGTGCCTCTTAATGAGGAAAAAAGCGTTGGTCTTTATGATCCAAGTGCAAGTCTCTTCCTTGATCTGACCATGTGACTTACGGGTTCGGTCGGATTAGTTTGGTTAGTGAAGACCTTGACTACGTTAGAATAAAATATCCTGGAGGAATCGTCCATGCTTTTTAGACGAGGGAAGTTTTTCCGGGTTCGGTTTTGGAAGAACTGAAGGATTAGTCTCTTGTCCGGATATCTGTGAGCGAGGCCCCGAGTGAGAGGCTCTGCCCCTGTGCAAGAAGTGCTACTTTTGCTACTAGCACCCCCGAATTCGTTGCGCGGAGGGGGCAGGGATCTTTCAATACCGATTTCAATTACAAATAAAACCAAGTTCACATACAACTTCAAAATACAACTCTTCTATCATAATTGGTGTTCAAATCATGAGTGACAACAAACCAAAAATTTTATTTAAAATTTTAATCAAAACAACAACAAACCAAAAGTTTGACAAGGCAATTAATACAAAAGACAAGGTGATCTATAGTTGAGACCACTTTATTCCATAAAAGTTATTACATCATCCTCTCAGACTGAAGACAACTATGTACTTATAAGGGTTACTACAATCAAACATTATTTACAATTGATAACATACCATAACTACCTGCGGTTCCTACACCTATGGGTTTTTTTGGGCTACTCTATTTTTTAACTCCTCTCATAGGGGCTCCTCCATCTCTTCAGCAATATATCGTAACTCCACCAAGTGCCGATAGCACTTCCAATATTCAAATTCCACACATACAAATCACCAAAATCAATAGGCTCATCCACCAACATCTTGTCCCAAAGATTGCGAGCCTCTGTTGTGATTCTGAAATGTTCCTATCATGTCTCCACCCATTCTCTCACAAATCTTTGCAAACTATATCCAGGGTTTCCTTCAAAGTATAGCTCAGGCCATTAGAAGAAGCCATTATAGATCAACAAAGGTTAGTTGAATGATGGTGAGGGTTATAAGGAAGAGAACGATGGTGAGGGAGAGAAATACAATGAGAGGGAGAGGGAGGCAATAAGATTTGGAAGTGAGAATTAGAGTAAGAGACAAGGTTCATATTTATAGATACACAAAGCTAAAAGCAAAAAGGCACTTTGCATGGCTATTCACTAGATTTAGAAAAGTAAATGCATATGGCTCTTCCCTAAGTTTAGAAAAGTAGATACATATGGCAATCCCCTTACTTTAGAAAAGTAGATGAATGGAATGAACATACTCAAGCCATTGACATACAACCATATTGATTGTCTTGCTAAAACATTAGGAAAACAAAAAATAAATAGTCCTTGCTAGAGGATTGAGACAAAGGACATTTTATTATTACAACATGAAGGATCTTTTCAAAACTACAATACAATGTCATCATTACAAAATGAGGTTCTTTTCACATTATTCTTCTGTTTGCTGCTGAACATTCTCATTAGGTTCTTCTTTTTTAAAGTGGGTTGATGTATAAATATATTATGGTTCTAACCCAAAGATACGCAAATAAACAAAATAAAGGTGCTTTCATGCACAATACGGTCATCCCCACAGCACCTACCCTAATTTTAAAATCAAGACACGTGCATGCTGGATTCTTTTCCATAGTCACCCGGTATTTTTCATTGCATTCTAGTGATTCCTTGATCTCAATTACAAACACTTCCATCTGTCCGACCTTAATTACCAATTTAAAGACCGTAGCTGTGCTTGAAATTGCCAAATCTATTCTCTTAGCTACCATATCCGATATGTCACTTCTATACCTTGTGACCGATGGCCTACATCATTTGCTTCCTGACGTAGTCCCTTTTGCAACACAAATCCACTAGCCTCTAATGCTCGGATTGCATCCACAGTCAGGTTTGTACCTCATCCCAATGGCCAAACAACTGAGAGTCTAGCAAGTGATTTGACAGATGGTGTTACATATTCTCCAAGTATGATCCACACTACTATTTACAAAACCACATGAACTTATGCCTTTGCTCCCCAGACCATTCTCTCATACCATAGAAAGAAGGAGCTGAAACACCTTGCCCACAGTTCTTGATGCTCATTTTACACTTGCCATCTTGGCCACCTAACCATCCTTGGCAAGTTACCTTGTTGGGTAGAGATGTTCAATGTATAGCCCACATTGAGTCGTGTATCTTCACAATTTCCTACACCTCTGCTTCAGTTTTATCTCCCTCTGCATTGTGTTGATCACCTTCTGTAGCTAAAGGAATAGTGGGTGGAAAGTTTAATCTCCTACCTTGTTTCTTGCATGGCTAGTTTTTTGTGACATACTCTAGACGATGTGATGAGTTATCTTCCTCAAGATCCCCTAAAACCCTCTCTTGCTAACCAACTTGCATGTTTCATTTCTGCTAGATTGTTGGTCGCGACATGTCTGACACACTAGCATTGTCAACATCCTACAAACAGGAGAGAAGTTAATTGCAAGCTCAACCACATTCCGTGACCAAAAAATTAACTTGACAATTCAGATTCCAAATGCAAGCTACTCTTTTCAAAAACCAAGAAAGTAATACTTACCCACCACGAGATGTTTCCTCCAATGGGGATATCTAGTATGCCACCAACTAAGCCAACAATCCATGGCTGCTGTGCTAAGTTCGCATTAGTGACTTTACCGTTCATCCACCACGATGTAATGTGTTTGTATTTTAAAAGTGTCTCTTCTTCACTCAATACACAATGCCAATGATGACGTAGTTGCTTGTGCTCTTCCTGAAAATTCCTAACTACATATTGTACTATATGGATGTTCAAGCTTTGCTCCCAATGAAAAAGACACGAATGCTCATGAGACCTTCCAATATATTCTTTGGTCCATTATTATAGACTATCCTATCTACCCTCCAGTTAGCTCCAGCCTCATCAACCATGAAGCCAAAAAAATATAGTTTGGAAAAGCCTTTTTGGACCACCACATTGTTAATCATTTCCCAAAAAAGCACTTGTGCTAGTGTGTCCTCCTCTTTCATTTTACAAGTTGTAATTATTATCAGCTCTTGCAGGCTGCATGCCATCATACAATAGTTGGAAAACTACTGAAAACAAGATCAAATTTAAAGACGAAACTATACCTTGGATTATACATGTGCAGCCGTTGTTATCCATCCTTTTGCACACGCTTGATGTGATCAAAACAAACCCAATCCCTCCTCAAATCACCATCTCCTATTTGGTACATAGAGTTCACGAGATCCAAACCCAATGTAGACCTTGTGGGTTGACATTTTAAACACATAACACCACTCTGACTCCTCTCTAAAGCTTGCCTAGGAAAACAACTACCATGGAAGAACTCAAAACCACATTGTCTCTTCAATTCTAGGATACTTGACTCTACTCCTTGCACTAAACCATTGATCCTAGAAGCACGTACCATCCTCCTGAATCTACAAGAGAATTACACAACTTAACAAATTATGTAAACTTAAGTTCACAAGAATCACCAAACAATTAAAATCAATATAGAATTAACATTACCTTTGACATTAAATTAGGGTATACATGTGTTCTAATAATAGTGACAACTCCGTGATGCTAAATTTGATTCATTCTAATAATGCATCTTGTGACAACTACATTCTATACGAGTTGTTTGGTGATATCCATTTGTATCTTCCTTGGACCACTTGCAGCCACCTTCGAAACTACCTCTTGCATAAGTTCTCTTATCTTTTGCAATGCCTACCTTGATGTGCCCCTTTGCACCTCATGCAAATGTTCCCCTTAATGTATAATCAATTCGTCATATGTGGGTCAGCCAGGCATACAATAGTACACCGTAGCACCACACATTCTTCTACATACAGGTTTGTTCTTGCATTAGAAATAAGCTAGTGATCCATATCGATCTGTTGTTAAGCCCAATGAGGGAAGCTTGCCTATTATGTGAAAAATTACAAAGTTTCAATAAATACTCTTATTAATCAAAGTTTACTAAAACTAAGCCAAGATAATAAGCTTACCAACCCATGATGTTGTATTCAGTGTGCCGTTCATAGTTGTGCTTCCACACAAGGCATAAGTTGCTCGTCCTTTGCCTATATAAACCCTATAGGTGAGTCCTCCTCCTGACTCACTCAATCTGTGCATGCTATTCTCTATTTCAATACTGCTACCATGTCTTTAGCATTGGCTGCTGTTAGAAATGCTTCATCACAGGTACTTCTATGCTTGGCTTCTTCTCTTACAATGTCATGATTCTCTAGGTCAAAACATGGAGGGCTGACTTGGCAATACCTGCATGTAAAGTGTATATTGACATGGCCGTTACTAAAAGATTGTTACAAAAATGCATACTATGGGCTTGGCTGATATATTGGCATTATGTTAAGTTTTAGGGAAATTATCCCACTGATGGGCTGGAATTTTTATTATAAATAGAATATTGTGCTCAAAGAAAAACCCTATACGAGGATTCTTTTTTAACTCTAATTTAAATAATTGTTTGAATTTTGGGAGACTCTCTCTGATTAGACTCATGTGATACTTTTAACCATAGATGGCTATGATGTTGGTTACTCCTACATATATGTTGGAATATCATTATAGTTTTTTGACACACAATACTATGTTTGGGAACATAACTATTAGATAAGGCTAGAATGAACCCTGATCTATGGAAATCATGTTATTCACCACTCATAATCAATATATCATAGTATGGAGGGCATGGCCTACTCTGAGTTTGTGTGCTATACCACATGTTAAGATGACATGACCTTTTGTGGGTGTGCACACCATATCATAATGCTAGATGCAGTTTATGATATTAAGTCTCTTTGAAACAAATATGTACTACCATCCTACTATACAAGGTATGATTATGATTACATGAATATTAATCTAAAATTGCTATGAGGTTGCACACAATGGTTAAGGCATTTCAGATACATTATTTAATAAGATTATGAACAAACATCAGGCTTAAAAGTACTGGGGTTATTAAATCATTGAAATTGGATGGAATTGAAATCTCATTTATAAAATGTGAAAAGTATAACTTATGCCATAAAATGTCTAGGTCATGTTAGATCAGGGGCATGTTTGAATATATATATATATAGAAGTTGTGCATAAATTTGTGTTGGTTTGACACTGAATATTGCTAGATGCATATTGGCAGTCTTTCAAGAGAACATGCTTGAATCTTTTCTATTCGTAAGCCCTTTGATTCACTAACCTGATTTGACTTCAATTTATAGGCATTGAACGAATTTTGGTCTACTATTATGTATTGATTTTTAAAGGATGGTTGTATGGTGGATTTTCACACACATGCCTGGACTCTGAGCATAGGGCCCTTTGTCCTAGGTGCCTCTTATAGCTAAAGGATTTTAGGAAATGTAAATGCACACAGTTGATGATGGTTGTTTTGACTCCAAAATCTTTGGGTCTAGTATGTAGCTCATATCTGGTACTCGATTAAAAATGGCTTCTAGGTTTATAATTCATAGGTCTGGATCTTGTTGAGATTAAAGGTCAATATGCTACATATATCTAGTATTATGGTCTAGGACAGTCTGGCTATTGGTTCGTGCAAATTTGGCACCCTTATCCATCAAAGGTACCTAGTCCTGCTAATGTTTGATTGTCCATTATACATGGCAACTTGGCCTTTGGCTTTTAGCTTCTAGTCTTTGGTTTTTGTTGCATCAAGTGCTAATGTTACACAAACAATTCTCTAGTGTATTTAGTCCTGATCAGGGCTTCATACATTCTTTACACCATTACAAGGGGTATATATGTATGGTTATCCTTTTTGGCTTCTATGAAGTATGGCTACTTGATTCTATACTTGGGTGACTACATCCTGCTTTCTGTTTTGAGCTTTGATCAATATCATATACTGAGTTTTTTTGTATGCTAGTGGGTGAAATCTAGTAACCTTTTGTCAAATAAGATTCTACATATGTAATAGTGTGTGTCAGGAAATTATTATTTTGACACCTCGCTTGGCTATTTAACTTCTTTCTTGTAGCCATCTATGGGAGCTTTCTTGTAGCCATCTATGGGAGCTTTGTAAGACTGCAGCTACTATAGGCTGCACACATTTGAATGTGGTTGATATGATTGCAGTGATATAGCTTATGGGTCTGTGATCCTCCACTTTTCTAGTAGATGAAATTTAGTAACCTTTTGGCATATATGATTCTACATATGCAATAGTGTGTGTCAGGATAGTATTATTGTGACAGCTCTATTGGCTATATAACTATTTTTTAGTAGCTATCTATGGGAGATGTGTAAGACTGCAGTTGTGGGATGCACATAGTTGAGTGTGGTGGCTATGATTGCAGAATATTTGGGGCTTATATATAGCCTAGATATGGTACTCTAATGGAAATAGCTCATGGGATCTATTATCTTGCATTCTGCTTTGGGCTTTGATCAGTATCATATATTGAGGTTTCTTATATGTTAGTTTAAATTTGGTTAACTTCTATCATATTTAGTGTTGCATATGCAGTAGTATATCGATAGCTCTCTAGCCATTTTGGATAAAAATGAGGTTTGGGCATGTGGCATTCTCAGTTATTTCTGAGTCTACATATGGTTTCCTAAGTTCATTTATATTTTTACCTATGGGTGTTGTGGATGTCCTATGGTCTTATTGGCTGTTTTCAGTAATGGTATTAGTAATTTTGTTTACATATTTCGACATATAATAAGGTTACTTTAGATTTGAATAATCACTCTTAAATGGGCAAATGGTGATGGGTACTCCATGAAGTCTTGAATTTTTTAACATTGGATTCTAATTTTAACACAATATTTTGATTTTAGGTGTTTGTTTTGATAAATTTTTGATTACTCAAAAATTTATAACGTGAAGGGGAAATTATGATTGACAAGATAATCTGCTAGAGTTTGGATGTGATGACCAAGATCTAACTTTATATATTTTTTAAAATAAGGTTTAATTGCTATTGGAGATGATGACCAGTAGCTTAGTTCTTTTCGAAAGACTACAATAAAATGTTATTTTTTTTCATAAACAAATTGAGAGCAAGCTTTTATATAATGACCTTTGTTACTTTTGTTTGAGTGCCTCATATATGGATGTGGGTCGAATATGTTTTAGGTATGACAAATGCCTATTTTAGGCTTTTGATTTGGACTGAATATGGTTGGGTGACATCTACTATGACATGTGGTTAGGTCCGTTAACACTTGCAAGTTTACTTGTAAGTTTGTATGAATGCAGGTAACAGGACCTTCCTTCTAATTTTTGCTGGTTTCCCTCAAAAGTTGATCATATACTTCACTAGTCTTGAATTGTGTACTTTTATACATGAATTATGTAACCAAAATGCTGATTCATAATTCATGTAGACTCTTTTCATGAATCAAGTTGGTAACATTTTTCGACTAGTTGTTTCTATTCAGATGTAGATACTCTATTATTTGTAGCACAAAGAAACACAAAAATTTGGAAAAGAAAAAAAACACACACCCCCTAAACCCACCCACACCCACAATCTAAACCCCTTCTCTCTCTCTACACACTCATAATTTCCCTTGATTTAAAGATTTATTAAGATTTTATCTCTCTAAAAATGTTTCTTGAGAAGAGATTGATCCAATCCAACCATATTTAATACAATTTGATTTTTTAGAGTCACTTCTAGGGTTTTGATCTTGACCTTAATCCTACTTATGCATAGAAAGTCACTTTTTTCCTCTCTCTCTCTCTCTCTCTCTCTCTCTCTCTCTCTCTCTCTCTCTCTCTCTCTCTCTCTCTCTCTCTCTCTCTCTCTCTCTCTCTAGAATTCTCTTTTTCTCTCTCTAGAATTCTTCTTCTAGAGATTATCTCTCTAGAATTCTTTGGTTATACTTGCATCAAGTTTAAAAAAAGAATTCTAAATATTAATCCTAACAAATCTTAATGAAGCTAAGATATTTTTCCATCTTAATGCTACTTTCTCTCTCTATAACCCTCATAACTTGTCTCTCTAGGCCTAGGGCCAACCCTAAATTTATAAATTAATTCTAATCCTTCTAATCAAATCCCATTAGTTAGAATTTACTCTAACGGCTAATCTAGACTTGGACTCATCTCAATTTAGAGCATTTAAATCCATTTTCTCTTTTTAAAAGCTTATTTATCCTAAGGTTTCTCCCACACTTTAATCAAGTGATAAATTTTTGTATGATTAAGAATAGAATATGTCATCATCTAATTTCCTAAGGTTTAAGATAATAAAAAGGTTTATCAATTTACTAGTGTGTGCATTAAATTAAAATGATACAGTCTAGATCTTAGAGGTCTGTAGTCTAGAAAAATATTTATTGAGATTATTATATTACTTTTATAATTTAATTTAATTAAAAACTACTAACTTTTAATGCAAAAAGATAAGAAAAATATAATTTATGAATAATAGATTATTATACCTTGATGAGTCCAAGTCTAGATTAGCCTTTAGAGTAAATTCTAAGGTTTCTCCCACACTTTAATCAAGTGATAAATTTTTGTATGATTAAGAATAGAATATCTCATCATCTAATTTCCTAAGGTTTAAGATAATAAAAAGGTTTATCAATTTACTAGTGTGTGCATTAAATTAAAATGATACAGTCTAGATCTTAGAGGTCTGTAGTCTTAAAAAATATTTATTGAGATTATTATATTACTTTTATAATTTAATTTAATTAAAAACTACTAACTTTTAATGCAAAAAGATAAGAAAAATATAATTTATGAATAATAGATTATTATACCTTGATAAATTGGGTTTGTGGGTACTTTGCATCTCCTGACTGCTTTAAAAACTCCACGAATTTCTTCTACATATTCCTAGGTTAACCAAACTCCAATAACCCAACTCTTACACCTCAAATGATTGGTTTGACCCTTGATAATCTCACCTAGGAGCAATTTGCAAGTACCGCACTAAAAACTAAGCAAAAGAGTACTCTCCTAACTTGATGGAAAAACTCATGGATGTATCATGAAGGGGGGGGGAGAGTGGGGGGATTTTTATTCTTGAAAATGAGGGTTGCATACTCTCATGCACCATTATTCTTCTCAAGTTACTAGCCCACCATATCTTTATGCATCTTCATTTTAATCTTCATACATCCACCCATTTTCACATGGGCTCAACCACTTCACATGCATCCATCTATATATGCTTCTAAATCAAGCTACAAGAAGAGACATGGTACCATCATAAACTCCAATCAACCATACACAACAATCACACATGTAGAGTAGCATGTAGAGAAGATTAAGCACATAGATATAGGTAAGGACTACCACAACAACAAAAAAGGCATGTCACCCTTAAGACATAGGGAAGAGGGTTTTAAGGGGAAATATGATTCTAAGTAAGGGTGGATGAAGTGGACAAAGGAGGAGGGGGGAGGGGAGGGGAGGAGATTATATCACCAAGAGAAGAGGGTAGTCTTCAAGAGAAGAAGAGGTTTAGGGAAGCACCAAAGCTTCACAATGGAGAGGCAAGGAAGAGGGATGATGGAAATACACTAAAATGAACTTAGACACTGTGGGTGCTGCAAAGAGGTCTACAGTTGCCATTGGGTGTATGTATGCACATTGAAGTCACTGTTGGTGACATTTGAGAGTACTACAGTACTGCTGTGCAAAAAATACAGCAGTTGTGCAGAAAAACCAGAGTGCAGTTTCTGGTAAAATTGTCTGTTTGGCAAGATGTCTAATGATGGCATAACACAGATTGTGGCTGAGAAGCTTGACAAGAATAACTTCCATGCTTGGAGGTTCAGGCTGACGAATTTCCTGATGGGAAAAGGCTATTGGGACTACATAGAAGGTCCGACTGCTGGCAGATGTGAAAGAGTTTAAAGACTGGAACCAAGGAGCCAGGAAGGTTATGTATTGGCTTTCCATTAGTATACAGGACACCATGATTGGACACATTCAGGATGCCAAGTCCCCCAAGGAGGCGTGGGACACCTTGGTAAAGCTTTATGAAACAAACACCAAGGCACGTAAGATACAATTGAAGAATGAACTTCATAATGTGGAGAAAAAGAGCATGTCTGTGAATGACTATGCGGTGAAGATAAAGGGTATTGTGGAATCCCTTGCATCTATTGGTGTGTCAGTAGATGATGATGACAAGGTGGAAGTCTGTCTACGTGGTCTCGGGCCACAATACAAGGCATTCAAGACGTCCATTCAGACTCAGGAAAACATTCCCAACTTTACAGATTTGGTGTCTGCTGATTATCGAAGAGAAGAACTTGGGTGAAGACCAACAGTCTTCACAAAGCAAAAACAGTTCAGAGCAACAGGCCTTCTACACGAGTTCAGGAAGAGGACGAGGTAGAGGAGGCCGTGGACGCGGTCAAGGAGGTGGCCGAACAGGTAATTAGAATTATGGCCAGCAGCAGCAGCAACAACAACAGTCCCAGAATCAACAACAACAACAACACGCAGGTGGAAGAGGCAAATTCAGAGGCAGGGGGAGTCAAAGAGGCCGTGGAAATTGGCAAAGGCAATATAATGATGCACGTGAATGCTACTATTGTGGTAAGCCAGGACATGTGCAGTCAGAATGTTATAAGAAGCAGGCTGACATGCAAAATGGGAAAGTGCAGCAAAACAACTATGCATCCTCAAGCAGAAATAATGAGGACAATGAAAGGTTGTTTGTTATGCAGCATGTTGTGAATGCCATGTCTGAAAATGTTGATGCAGCACAAAAAGATAATGTATGGTATGTGGATTCAGGCGCTTCGAACCACATGACGAGTCATGGGGAGTGGTTCAAGGAGATGAAGAACCCGGAAAGACCAGGTTTTGTGGAAACAGGGGATGACACTGCTCATCCAATTGCCCACGTTGGAGATGTGCCATTATCTATGCAGGATGGCAAAGTGAAGTACCTTGCAGATGTACTTCATGTACTGAACATAACAAAGAATCTGGTTTCAGTTGGCCAGATGATTGAGCAGGGTTTGCAGGTTAGGTTTAACCCTGATGGGTGTTATGTCGAAGACTTTAAAGACAAGTGCAGGTTGGTTGCAAAAGGCAACAGAGTGGGCAGAATGTTTACGTTGGATGTAGACATGCCTGAAATGAGTGCTGCGATGTTTGCAAATGGTTCAGGAATTGTTGCAGACACAGACATATGGCATAAAAGAATTGGACATGTGAATGTGCAAAGATTGAAGTCTATGCAGACAAAAGGAATTGTGACAGGACTGCCAAAATTTAAAGTGGAAGGTATGCATAAAATCTGTGAAGCATGCCAATTTGGGAAGCAAACAAAGCATGTGTTTCCACGTAATAGATATGTGAGCAGAAATGCACTAGATGTTGTGCATTCAGATGTATGGGGTCCTACGAAGACCATGTCTATGGGAGGCTGCAGCAGGTACTATGTCACTTTCATTGATGACCACACAAGAAAAGTGTGGGTATATTTCATGAAGGAGAAGAGTGAGGTGTTCACTCACTTTCAGAATTTCAGAGTTTTGGTTGAAAAGCAAACAGGGAAATATGTAAAGTGCCTAAGGTCAGATGGAGAGGGAGAGTACTTCTCCAATGAGTTCTCTGAATTCTTGAAGAAGAATGGTATTCGGAGACAGTTCACATGCAGATATACTCCGCAGCAAAATGGAGTTGCTGAGCGGAAAAACAGGCACATTGCTAAGATTGCGCGAGCATTGATGGAAGAGAAGAATATGTCGCATTGCTATTGGGCTGAGGCTGTTTCTACAGCAGTATACATCATGAACAGGACTCCAACTGCAGCCATACATGATGTAACTCCAGAGGAGAGGTTTACTGGCAGAAAACCAGATTTATCTCATCTGAAAGTCTTTGGATGCATTGCATATGTGCATGTGCCAGATGAGCTGAGAACTAAGCTGGATGCATTGCATATGTGCATGTGCCAGATGAGCTGAGAACTAAGCTGGATCCAAAAGCTGAAAAATGTGTGTTTATTGGATACTCCCTTGAGCAAAAGGGATACAGGTGTTATAACCCTACTACACGTGAGTTGAGGGTAAGCAGGGATGTTGTCTTTGATGAGATGAGCAGCTGGTATGCTGCTGAAAAAGAAGCTGTTGGGGCTGATGTGAGTGGAAGTGTGGTTGCACAGAATGTAGGTCAGCAATCACAGTCTTTGAGTGGACCAGGAGAGTCCTCATCTAGTGGGTCTGTTTTGATAGACCATGGAGTGGCAGGCTGCGTCATAATACCAGCCCTGCAAATGTGATTAGTACATCACGTAAAGGAAAAGAGAAAGTGGTTGAGCCCCTTGGTATGCCTGACATTTCTGCAGGGCATTCTCTAGTGGCTCAGATATGAGCCTTGATGAGGAGCTTGGGATCCCAGCTATGAGAACACCTGGTGTAAAGAAGGCTATGGAAGCCATGAATGAAAAGCTACGAAGATCAGGGAGAGTGAAGAACCCTGTGCAGAGATTTACATATGATGGTTATGTGGCACATCACTATGTATATATGGCAAAGGTTGTGCAGGTTGTAGAGCCCACATGCATTGATGAGGCTGTTGGAAATGTGTGTTGGGAGAAAGCTATGGATGAGGAGATGGATGCACTATATGGAAATGAAACTTGGGACTTAGTGCAATTGCCTGAAGGCAAGAAAGCCATTGGATGCAAGTGGGTGTACAAAGTTAAACATAACAGTGATGGAAGCATAAACAGGTACAAGGCTAGATTGGTAGCCAAAGGATATGCGCAGACATATGGGATTGATTATGAGGAAACTTTCAGCCTAGTTGCCAAGATGGCAACAGTGAGAGTTGTGATAGCAGTGGCTGTGTCAAAGCAATGGTCTTTACATCAGATGGATGTAAAGAATGCATTCTTGCATGGGGATTTGCAAGAAGAGGTGTATATGTTGCAGCCACCTGGTTATGAGGATGTGGGTCACCCCGAGCATGTTTGCAGGTTGAAGAAAGCCTTGTATGGCTTAAAGCAAGCACCAAGAGCATGGTTTGACAAGATTTTTGAATATCTTGTCACTATTGGCTTTCATGTAGCCAATGCAGATTTCTCATTGTATGTGAGACATGGTGATAGAGGAGTTGTGCTTGTTGTCATCTATGTAGATGACTTGATCATTACGGGGGACCATGATGCAGAGATCTTTGATGTAAAGATCTTGCTTAGACAGAAGTTTGAGATGAAGGATCTGGGGGAGCTCAGATATTTCTTGGGCATTGAGGTGATTAGGTCACCACATGGTATTGGATTACTGCAGAGACAGTATGGCTTGGACATGTTGTCCAAGTATGGTATGACAGGCTGTAAGCCTATTTCTGTGCCATTGGATCAGAATGGCAAGTTGAGTGCAGATTCAGGAGAGATCTTGGAGGATCCTACTATGTATAGGAGCATAGTAGGAAGTTTGATCTACATGACGATCACCAGACCAGATTTGAGCTATGGTGTTGGGTTGGTGAGTTAGTTTATGCAGGTTCCATGGAAACCGCATTTGGATGCAGTGAGACGCATACTGAGGTATGTGAAGTCTACTTTACATTGTGGACTATTCTATGAGACTGGGACAGAGATATGTGTACATGGGTACACAGATGCTGATTGGGCTGGTAGTATCTCAGATAGAAGATCTACCAGTGGATTCATGTTTTCTTTGGGGAGTGCTGCTGTGACTTGGAGCAGCAAGAAGCAGCCTACGGTTGCTCTATCGAGTACAGAGGCAGAGTACAGAGGAGCTGCTATGGCAGCATGTGAGGTGGTTGAGAAAGCTACTTGCAGATTTGGGTCTATCAGTGGATAGACAAGTTGTCATTTTCTGTGACAACATTAGCAGTATACAGTTGGCCAGAAACCCAGTCTTTCATGCTCGTACGAAGCACATAGAGGTCCACTACCACTTCGTTAGAGAGAGGGTCTTGGCAAGAGATCTTGACCTTGTTTATGTCAGCACAGAGGATCAGGTAGCTGACATCTTCACCAAAGCGTTGGGTACAGAGAAGCTCCGCAAATTCAGGGCTTCGCTTGGTGTGCATGAGATGGAGTTGAGCTCGAGGGGGAGTGTTGAGATATCGAGCTTGTCTAGTGAGGCGGTGGCCCCACTGATGACCCGCCTGGGGGATAGGCCCCACACTTACACCACTGGCATGGTTGGTGAGATCTTGGGTGATATGCAGCCAGTGGGATGACAGGCTGTGTGACAGCCATTCTAGAGACTGGCATAGTTATAGCGCTAGCTCATTTAGTCGGGTTCACACTATAGAGAACCCGTGTATGTATTTGGTTGAGTACCTTTCATATTGTGTGTACTCTTATTCTTGTATATGGTGTGTTGAGTGTTGAGTAGAGAAGAAGAAGATTTTCAGCCTCTCACCTTGTGTGTTCTCTATTAGGGTTTTGTGAGTGTGTGTGCTTGCAAGAGCTCAAGCTCTCTTCCCCCCTGCATCTTTTCATCCCATACCACCATGATAGCACCCATACATACCTTAACAATTTGAAACTCCCTAGTATGCCGTCTAGGAAAAATGAATAAAATCCTGTAAAAAAGGAATAATATGGCCTTATCCCAGACTTTCACATACTAAAACTTGCCTCTATATACCTAAGACTACATCAAGGAATAACCCTTATCGAGTACATCATTAAAAAAGAATTTTGAATTATTGGTACCTTTCTAATGATAACTACCCAATAAACAATAAAATTAGAGTAGAAAAATAACTCACCTAGATACATAAGCAACTAGGTATCCGAGTTGAAATATGTACAAGAGTACAAGGAACATAGTCCAAAATTACGTGCAAAAAACGAAGGCAAATGCTACCTTCAAAGCACATGAAATTATCCAAAAGATTAAAAGATCCTTATAAAACCATCTATAAAAGCATAGAAGCTTCTCAAATCCATGAAAACCATAGTTGATCATAAAAAATCAATGCATACCATCTAATGGACATTAATCATGCCAAAAGAAGCATTAAAATTGATGGCCAACTTATCAATCTGGAGTATATGAACATAGTGTCGTTCAAGCAAAACTCCAAAGTAAGCAAGTGAAAATACATGTGTGTAGCACTCATTAAAAAACCCCTAGACACAAGTGATCCAGGTAGAACCTGATGAGTCTATATAAAACTTGAAAAACATCCAATAAAATCCACCAAAACAAACAGATCAACTAACCCATGATAGAATTTGTCTTAGGCTTAAGAAATTAAGCACATACCACACTTAAACAAGGGCAAAATACATTATCATGGAAAAGTGTCAAAGGTGAAACACACTTTGAACGCAGATTAAAGCCATCAAAAGGAATTAAGGAACATGTCCAAAAAGAATGGCTAAACAATGTAAAAAAAATCATGAAACATCGTTTAAAATTAATCCAAACAAAAAAAAATACTAATACGAGGTACAATCGTATTAATAATATGCGAATAACCCGTATTTATCTAATGTCAGCATGTGAACACGTACTTCAATACTAAATAACCCTCAAAAATATTAAATTCGCGAGAAAAAGAATCGTCATGATTTTTTCCTAATTTTTTCTAATTTTATAGGGTCTCAAAATACGATAATTTTGAATTCCACCAAAGCTATCTTATGGCATTCCAAACGTATAATTTTCTAGAAAATTTTTATCAATTAGATTTGCCAAAATACCATTGATATTTTTTAAAAATACCAATTTCTAGGATTTTTAAAAATAATTTCTAAAAAATTCCTAATTTTTTTTAGAATCCCATCGTTCACGAAATTTCTAATTCCGCCTGACAATTCTCAAATCCAATGAAAATTTATAATTTTAATAGATTTTTTAATTTTTAGGATCAAAAAATATTTTTTTAAAGGAATTTGAATGGTCATGGGCGCCCGAATAGACACACCATATGCCAAACACCAACCCCACATTTTCCAAAAATTTAAAATAACCTTTGTCTAATTTTTAAGAATTTTTTGAAATTTTTAATTTACCCCGAACGCATTTAGAATACGAAGGGTCAAAAATTTTAGGAATCCTAACAGTTTTCTCGAAATACGGAAAGCCAATAGTTTTGGGTATAGGAAAAGACAACGGCAGCCCCCCCCCCTCGCGTGCGCCTATTGAAAACCAAGGAAGAGGGACTCTCTCCTCTCCTCTCTCTCATCTCCTTCATTCATTTCTCCTTCATTCATTTCTCTCTTCACCCCCTCCTTCTCTCTCATCTCCTTCATTCATTTCTCTCTTCACCCCCTCCTTCTCTCTCTGTTAACAGAGAGGTTAACTCTTAATTAAACTTTGTATTTTTTTAAGCGGTGTTTATACACGTGAGAGGAAAATAGAAGGAAAATTCGGAATTGAGAGATGAAGAGGGTCCCACATGCACACGGGAGAGCATTCAATGCATCAACATGCTGCCCCCTACTACATTTCAGCAGAAAATCGACAAAAATTTAATCGCATACCCGCAAAACTACCTCGCTTCTACGACCTCTCGATTCTAGATAGCCCCATGGCGGAGATATTTGATCTAAGGAGAGGGCAACACTTCAACTGATCAAATATCAGCATACATGGATCTACCTGATATACATTTTCCAGTACTTTCTAGTATTTTCTACTCAGTATCATCTCGGAGTCTTACAATTCTGTTCTTATAATTGTAAGATAATCAGTTTATTGTAATTTTTAGTCTCATTTAGTTGTTCTCTTTGATGAGACACCAACTTCAAATGTACTCTCAGTTTTGGTCTCATAGGCCATTATGGCCTCTTAGAGATGTTAATATATCATTTCATTTCTATCCTCTGCCTGTGTCTCTCTCTACCATTCTCTTTACTCACTCTCTCTATCCTCTACCTGTCTCTCTCTCTACCCTTCTCTTTGATATCTCTCTTTCTCACTCTTTCTGTCTTTTTATCCTTCTCTTTGCTCACTTTTACAGCAGCCAGACACAGAGACTCATGAAGCTTAACATGTGGTATAAACCCGCTAATACAACTCATCAAATTGGCTATTGAAAGACTTGAATTCGCACAAGAAAAATCCCCACATTGCGTGCAAATTAAAGTGGTGATCTTGTGTGCTACAAAATCTCTCTCTCTCTCTCTCTCTCTCTCTCTCTCTGTGCTCTGTGCGTCACCCTGTACCTTGTTTCGCCCTCTACTTTGGGCACTATCGCCGGCCTCTACTCTGTGCGCCAGCCATTGCCCTGTTTCAACCTTTGCTCTGTGCACCCGTTTTCCCTCTCTCTGTGCGCCGCTGCTCTGCTCCCGTTTCGGCTGTGCGCTCGTCGCCCTACTCTCGTTTTGCCCTATGTCGCCCTGCTCCTGTTTCGGTTGTGTGCCCGTCGCCCTGCTCGCGTTTCACCCTATGCTCAGTAACGTAGAATGTTCCTACCCCGGACCAATGGGGTTGAACCTTCAACCAAAAGCCACTCATGCTACCCCTCGTGCATCAGGCCAGCTCTTATCTTCTCCTGTGTCATCCGTGACCACAGCTTGAGTTGGGTGACTGTGATAATGGTGCTCCCTCCTGAAGATATATTGAACAAGAGTTGGGTGACTGTGATAATGGTGCTCCCTCTTGAAGATATATTGAACAAGATCGAAGAACAGGCTCAAAATGCCCTTTCAAACCAAAAGAAACTGGACGTTGAACCAACATCAAAAGAAGATTCATACTATCAGGAGGATTGAGATTCAAGGCAAAGAGGAAATGGAAGCTGAGATGCGATAAGATATGGAAGCCTGAAAGGACGCATGCCTGGCTACATGCATGGAGAAATGTATGGAATTATGCAAGAAAGAAATGCACAAGCATGGCAAAGAGGAAGGAGAAATAGCTACACAAGAATCCCTTGCTCTAGAGGTTGCCCAATTGCAAAGGCCAATGCTAAACTTGAGGCAAAACTAGAGAAGGCTAAGAAGGAAACCAACAGAGATTCAAGAGGCCAAATCAGGATTCCGGGAGGAGCTTGCAGGCCTCCGAGAAGACATGGAAGCAACCAAAGAAGAGGTTGGTGAAACCTCCAAATTGGTTGAGGTTGTGAAAAAGCAAAAAACAATCCACACCCCAAATGCCACATCCATCATGATGACCACACTTGAGGAAGAGAAGCATCACCAAATTAGGGCTCTACATGTGCGAGTAACAGGCTTGCGAGCGGGCAACTCACCAAAAGAGGACTGTGAGACTTTATGTAAACAGATGGGCCTCACTGACACCACTTTTATAGATGCTTGGCGAGCCAGGAAGGACTTGATGAGGGAGAGGCCTCTCCTCCTCAAGTTCAAAGATACGGAGTCCCGTTTGGCTTTCTTGAAGAAGAGGGCCACTCTCCGAACCACCAAAATATACCTTGGAGATGACCTCACCCCCCTACGGGTGGAACACAAAAGGCCGAGATGGTTCAGGTTATGGAAGCTCGCAAGGCAAGAAAATGGGCCGTTTATCATGATGACCGAGTCAGCATCACGGATAAACGCCCCACATGATGGTGCAGGGCCTATGAGACCATAGATGCATTGAGGATGAGAGCATGGAATTGCAATGGAACTCTATGGTCAGCGAGAATATTATTTGTCCAACATTCAAAATTGGTCATCTCATATATTATATTCTACACATAAATTCATCAAAGTCCTGAGAGAGGGCTACCCAAAGTGGAGGGTTATACATGGGAATCAGCTTTCATAGGACAAACACGCACCACTGGGGGGTGCGTGGCTCAGGAGGAGTGGCATGCTTGTTTCGCCCTCATTTGAGAGGCATGCTCACAATGGTTAGACACAATGAGGAGGGTCATTTTGTAATTAGCCAAGCTTGGCTTCAAAATATGCATGCAAGTTGACAGAGAAAGGGGAGACTCCCTATGTGCCATTATTTTTGCAGACATTGCAAAGTTCTCCTAGCAGCAAAAGGAGAGGTCCTCCTATTAGGAGACTTTAATGCATCAACAAAAGGGGAACAAGTGCAGACATATGACTTCCAACAGGGAGATGCCATTATGTTGTTAGAAATTGACCTAGCTGAGATGGGCCTCAAGAGGGCCGAGGGCTAACCAGGATATGGGGAATGCAACATCATATGGTAGAAACTTCTTGGAGATGGGGGCTATGCATGAGCTGGTTATATATAATGGGTTGTCCAGATGGCCGCAGTCGGACAGTCTTACTTTTCCACCTGGGGGAGGAACTATTATAGTGGATTACCTCATGGGATCTCCCGCTCTTATACCACACATCTGAGACTTCACCATCCCTCCTCCCCCCATACTAGCTGACCACACATTACTTTCTTTCACGATCGCATGCCCCATCTTACCGCCCACACCCACACCCCCTGTCACCACCTTTACCCGAATTCATTTCCATCATGATCTTGACCACATCTATGAGGACCACCTCTCCTGCCACATTTCAGCTCTCAACTTATCCCTCCCTATCTCCACCATTACATCCCAACTTTCCTCCATCATCCATGACTCCACCCACGCCAGCTTCCCCTACACCACATGCTCCACAACAAGTTTGCCAGTGGGATCCCAACCCTAGAATGGATGGTATGATGAAGAGTGCAAAACCACCAGGCTTTGCCTCTTACACGAGAGGGAACATGGGCTAATTTCAGCACATAAGATGCAACGCATCTTCTGTACATTCACTCGCCCGAAAGAAATGGTCATTTCTCGCTAGATGAGAACAAGAGTTATACAAGCTCTTTTTGAGCAAGGACAACTCACAATCTTGGTGCATTCTCTGGAAGAAAAAAGAGAACCTACACCTATCACAGATCCTAGCTTTTGGGAAGCCTATGCGCGACAGCTGTATGATGTGCCAAACTAGCCTGTACCACAAATGTCACACATGCCTACGTCCACATCATCTTATCTCTTTGATTCCCTCAATGTCACTAGGGCTCTTAAAAAGCTGCATGATGGGAGAGAAAAAGATCATAAGGATCTACACGTGGAACATTTTGCCCATGGGCACCACGTATTGGCTCCCATTCTTTTGCCAGTCTTTTTAACATAGCACTCTGTGAAGGCTTCCCACCCAACACCATTGTCCTCATCCACAAAGCAGGAGATCCCACAAACCCAGGTAACTACATGACTATCATGATTGGTCACACAATGGCCAAAATCTGTGGGGGCAGTACTAGAGGACATGATGAGCTCTATGGCAGAGACGATGGGAAACAGAGCATCAAGTCAACCAAGCTTTAGGAGAAACTTCTCCATGCTGGACCATATCTTTACTTTACGAGCTATCATAGAGGAGGCGAGGTCCTCAAAGAGACATGTGTATTGCTACTTTGTGGATTTTCGCAAAGCATTTGACTCTGTCCCTCGATCTCGTTTGATAGGATGCTTGTAGGAGCTCCACTTCATGAGATGATATGGGGTGTGGTGGCTTTATATGAGGAAATACTCGGTCGAGTACGTGCCTCGAGAGATATATGTAGCACTATTGGGGTTTAGCAAGGTTTCCCACTCTCACCTACACTGTTTGCCCTATACATTGATGAGATCGCAGTATTTGTGGAAAGTTTTGGAGGTAGAGGTTCACCGTTGCCCTCGCTCCCTCCCTCTCTCTCTCTCTACCCTTCTCTTTGCTCTCTCTCTCTCTCTCTCTCTCTCTCTCTCTCTCTCTCTCTCTCTCTCTCTCTCTCTCTCTCTCTCTCTCTCAAACACACACACTCTTTCAGTCCTTCTCTTTGCTCACTCTCTATATTTCCTTCTCATTTCTCAACACAGTATACTTAACTCATGTTTTGCATACAAATCCTCGAGTTTACAAACTCTTCAGTACCTTAGTCATCCACACAATACAGAAAATGTTGATTTTTTATTGGTTCATACGACATGTTGTACATAAACATCATTGTTGCAACTGTGAATGATGTCTTATTGCAAAAGCCTAACATGCGTTGCTCTCGCCCTCTCTCTCTCTTTTTTGATATGAAAAATAAGATCATGACACAATCATAAACAATTGCTAAACCCAGTCACTTGAATATTCACTAATAAATACTACACTACAATGAAATCTTCATCAAGACACCTTCCACTACATCCTCTTCAGGATCAATACAAACAATGGTCATGCCTAATTTTTGTGCTACCATAACACAATCTCCACATCCAACATAAAGCTCTACTTTCACTTGCCCTTGCTTTACATGACACTTCAACATGCTATCCCAAAAGTCATATACACGCTAAGATCCAACTACAAAGAAAACATCTCTCTTAATTCCACCAAAAAATGTAACACCCTTATTTTGGAGCACAAAATGTTAACTCCATACCTCACCATGCTGTCCCATCTAGGCATCTACCCTAGTGTATCATGTTGCAGGATCAATGATATAATCAGGTGAGAAAGGTTGTGTATAGTTTTGTCCAATATGCTCGTGAAGGTAGAGGGTATGTATCTACACAAGAGTATGAGATGATTTTTTGTAGCAAAAAGTGATGCTCAATGGCAACCTCTATGGTTAGTGTTGCTTACCTCTTGTCTAAAGGCCTTTCCAATCTGCATTGTACATTGCACATTCACTAGGGTGTCTAAGGAGAAGCCAAAGCACTCGACCTGCGCTATAATGGTTGCCACTTGATACACAGTACCGATGACAATAATAGAGCCATTGTCATCTAAGATGGTCTCACAAATCTAAAGCAATACAGGCTCCTCTCTATCTACATGACATCAGAATGACATACACAAAAAATGTAAGCATGACATACACACAACATATACACAACAACCACATAAGGTCTTAACGAAGGGAAAATCATCTCATCACTCACATGTGTAGAGATTCCATAGTGGGACAATGTCATCGGGGTAGCCATAAATAGAACCTCCTGTGGGCAACCTCAATACAACCACACGTTGTGCTTGTATTGACACCTTTAATAGTAAAGTTCATGTCTCCCTTGTTGACCTTCTGCAACATATCATAGACATGTAATAGCTCCTGTGGACACTCCTGGTTTAGAATTGCACGGCCTATCTTCAAAGGATCCCCAACAAATGCCGTCATCTTTGTAGAATGATGTCCTAACACACCCTGTTGAGTAGAGTTACACAATTGTCATTACATGATATAAAAGACACACATTTATAATCCTTTCACATGTGGTCACAATTAATTATTATACCTATTAACGCCGCAGCTTCTATAACGGTAGAGGAACTAACACTTTGGTGTTCGCTTGGAACACCAAGGACCATTGTCGTGGTACAATGAGACACTCCTACAAAGCGTATATTTTTTAAGTGCACATTACCAATGAGTAAAATCATACCTTGAAAATTCATTTAGATTGGGGTCAGGTCACCCAAGCTAGGTGGATTAATATGTCGCAATAGTGCATTTGGTGCTTCACCTCTTGCCAAGCTTATTTGAATCCATAACTTAATCTATGTTAGTATCCAAACAATGTAACAATAATACCAATGAAACATAAGTAAAAGAGTGCCTTGCCTATGTTGCTGCATGACCCACTTCTTCAACTTTTGGAGTTGCCTCAATCTTGCGAGTGCTATCATCAGAATCACTTTCATCATATTCTGATGGTGGAGAGGTATCATAGTGGTCCTCTTCCTGTAGTTCCTTTCCTCTTTTCTTTCCCTTCGTTGCATCCTTCTTTGGCACTTTTGCCCCTTCATCATCATCATCATCATCCTCTTCATCATCATTATCCTCTTCATCTTCATCATCATTATCCTCTTCATCTTCATCATCCCCTTCATCTTTCATAAGAACTTTGCCCTTGCCTTAAACATGTGATTTGTCACGTAGACTTCTAGGCTTCATAATAGAATTTCACGATTCAAAAAGATATAAGAAATAATATTTAAAATAAACTGAAATACTAATTTTATAGTTTATATCATGGCTGATTGCTTTGCTTTACAGGCTCGAGTATACATCTCCTTCTTGCTCTTCGTAAATTTTCAACTTGGAAAGTCAAGGAACAAAAGGAATCTCTTGTATGTCTATGTATCCCAAAGTTTGTGTAACCCAAAGGTATCAAAGTTGCTGTTGTGCAGACATAGTTGCTGTTGTGCAGACATAGTGCTCTCATGTTTTTTATTGCACCATCTTTTAAGATTGCAAGCACATTTGCAATATATCTCTCCGCATGACACTTACAAATCCATCTACACATTATTATTTCCATTTAGTTTACGAATATAAGAGTACAACTAAGTAGTAGTTAGGTAAGCTTTATAGAATGTTATGCACCTAAACACAGCACGCTTGGTAGCCTTAATGTAAGATTCCTCCCCAGCCCCCCAAAATTTCCAGTATCTTTCCCTGTAAATCAATCTCCTTTTCAGAATAATAAAAGATCTTGTTTCTACTTGTTTTGGCCTAGAGCGAGAAAATATTCTAGAGAGAGATAACTTAGTTTTTAGATATCTTTGGATAGAAAAATATCCTTTCTTATTAAACTAAATTCCTCTGAAACAGAAGTTTAAAAAGAATTTCCTAAGGTGCATTAGAAATAAATTATAATCTGCTCAAAAGTCCTTAGCCTAAGGGTCTAGATTTTCTAAAAATTTTGGATTAAGGTTCTGAGGAACCAATCAGATTAATCCAAATGTAGGGAGGAGATTAATTGAAGAAATAAAGAAAAACCCTCCAAAAATGAGTAAATACTCACATAAGATGAAGAGTGGACTAAGGACCAAGGAAAATAGTTAAAAATTTGATTTTTGACATCTCGGAGTGGGGATTCCCCCTCATGAAGGAGGCACCCTTTTTCTCATCATTGCTTTTCATTTTAAATCAATAAAATGAGATATTTTATCTCTCCTCTCTCCTAATTCAAGTCTAGTTTCAAAAAGTAAGCTGAATTGACCCAAAAATGGTCAAAAATTGACCAAACTGATCTGAAAATTTCTAGAATCAGTTTGCTTGGTTTGAGGCTCACTTTTTCCTATAAATAGAAGCCTCCCCCTTTGTAAAAGCTTAATAGTGTTTATGCACTGTTACTCTACTCCTCCCCAGAGCCAAAAACATTGAATTCACTTGATAATTCAATTGTTTTTGACTAAATCCTCTACAAATAATTGGTGGCCACTCTTGATCCAAACAAGAGTAGAACCCTCAATCCCTCAAGCCAAAGGAAAGCTCACAAAACTCCATGTAAGTTAAAAATTCTACTTTTTTTAAAATTCTAATCTATGGTTTTTTTATTTCTTTGCTTTTTTAGTTGATTAATGTGAATATGGATGTTATGCCTTGATGAAAAGGCCACCCCCTTCTCTTCATTAAGAATTCAGTCTTTCTTTATCCTAAAAAAGAGTAACAAATAAATTGATTTAAACTTTTCTTATTGTTTACTCTTTAGAAAGTGAAAATTGAGTAGATTAGAGTGCTTTATGTCAACTTGGGATTAATTTTAAAGTGATATTAGAATGTAAAAATTGAGAAATGGTCAGCCATACAAAGGAGGTTATGGTAAAATTTTCTTAAATTTTGTGAAAATAAAATTTATCTTTATGTTATTCTAAAAAAGTAATCCCCACCATTTGTTCATCCTAAAAGAAATATTTTTATTTACTCCATGTACATATTCATCTATGAATATGCATGGATATCATTGATATAATTATTGAAATTTAAATTCTATGCATAGAAAGATGCATATTGGAAATTTTGTATTATAAAAGTGTTATTTTCATTAGATTTAACTTCTATGCATAGAAAAATGCATAGAAATATGCATCTTTCTATGCATAGAAAGATGCATATTGAAAAATTTTTTATTATAAAAGTGTTATTTTCATTAGATTTAAATTCTATGCATAGAAAGATGCATATTGGAGATTTTTTTATTATAAAAGTGTTATTTTCATTAGATTTAATTTCTATGCATAAAAAGATGCATAAAGAAATTTTTTTTATTTTAAAAGTGTTATTCCTATAAAATTAATTTTATGCATAAAAGGATTTTCTTTTACATAAAGGTGTTATTTCCATTGAAGTTGGATTTTATGCATAAATAGATACATAAAGAATTTTTTTATCAAAATTAGAGTTCTCTTTAATTCTATGTTTAATTTTCATGAATATTTGATAAATGAATAAGTAAATACTTTGAGAGAGAAATTTCTATCGTTTCATATTCACTCGGATTGTAATGAGAAAATTCACAAAATCTATCGAAGTTAAAATTTTAGATAAATGATGAATTTATTCCTCATCAGAATTCGTGATTAGTTTAGAAATCGGTTAAGTGAATATTCAATGAATGAAATTCAATAAAATAGTAATTGAAATATCACGCCCTTTTGAGAAAGATAGTTCAGGAAGAAACTTATCAAACTCGAACCCAGAATCAGACTTTGACCAAGACCAAATCTTTCGTCAGTTTCGAGGAAAGAAGATGTGACCAGTTCAGGAAAATACACTCCAATCTCCCGCCAAACCTAAAACTAAGTTGAGACCCTTTGAGTTGATCTAAGGATCAAGGTTACATAATTCAAGGAATTCTGTTTTGGAATTCAAACCTACGATCAAGAAGTTTTAGGGATATTGATTTAAGATATACTCATTTGTATTCAAAAGAAAATCAAACTAAAAACTTACATAGAAACCCTGTTTTCTTAAAGGACTGTCTTACACCAAAATACTGGAGGGAGCATTTGGTATATGTGTTTTTCCAAGGGAAGTTCAGTTTGCAAGAGCTAGCGGGCGGGGAGTGTTTAAAGGACAACTCACGTGGCAAAGCCTGGCCAGGTCTTGACCAGCCTCGGTAGTACGGTTAAAATGATGCGCTTCCGGTACGATGGGCGAGGGCCGACGAAGCGATCCCTAAGTGAAGTGCCAAGACACGTAAGGAGAATCCTGGAGGGTTCTGACCAGGCGATGCACGGGCTTGTGGTGCCGAGGACACCCGTGCGGACCAATGATTATTGTAATCTGTTTACTGGATCTCGTTGTTGCCGACCAACTAGTCTCAACGGAGAGTCTAGAGTGATACTTTTTTTTTTAGAAAACAAGGATTGGATGAAAATTTTGAGTTATGACATCTGTAATCAATAACTGTTTGTCAATGAATTATTTTATAAGTTAAAGAGAAGTGTGTGCATATCTATATTTGAAAGCAAAAGTTAAGAAAGGCATTCAATTATGGGTGGGTGAGTAATTGTCTGGTTCTACCAATTCCAGTGGTGGTTGGGCGGTGGCTAACCCATGGGCCGGATGGCTGGAATCAGTAGAGTTCTAATAATGAAATTGATTAATAAGAATACGATTAGAATTCGAGTAGTTAAATAAAAACCTGAAGACTTCTCAAATGAATAGATCAATGGCTATGCCTGATTCAGTTAGGAAAAAAGCGTTGATTTCTTCAAGTTAAGTCTGTACTAGTTTTCCTTCCATCTGGTTTAATCAGTGAAGGTTAGTTTAGTCTCTTGGCCCCGTTAGAAAATTCGTTAAGGAAATCAAAAAGGTGGAATCGTCCCCGTTTTTCGGGCAAGGAAAATTTTCTTGGTTTTGGTTTCGGAATGACCACCAGATTAGCCTCGTGTCCGGACATTCGAGGGCAAGGCCCTGAGTGGGAAACCCTGCCCCGTGCAAGAAGAAGCTACTTGCACTGCTATCAATTGATCCGGTGCACGAAGGGGGCAGTGGGACCTCACACTTGATGAGACAGCAAGGTTTGAAGCTACCACGTCACCTTGTTTCTTTAGGGATCCCACCATTTCCTCGAACAACTTTGCAAAATACAGTCTCTTAAGATCGATGAGGTCCTCAAGGAATGTATTTGGAAAAATTATCTTGTTCTTTTCTAATATTTTTGCAAGGATGGCTACACCCTGTGCTCCAATCTCATGCCATATGACTTCTCTTCAAAGCCAATTCTTGAATAAACTTGTATTTGTTGTGTTGCCATTGAAATTGTTATTCAAATAAAATAGAGTGCTTTATATATATCAAGACGATAGGGAAAGTAATTATTACTTACTTTTAGGGATTTGTGAATCCTTCACTCTCTACAAATTGCCATCAATCAAAATATCCAAAATCTGTGCTTTGTGGTCATTTGGCAACAACGAGCTAGATGCTAAGCTGTATAGCCTATCCTCTATCAAACAATATGGTTTCTCATCCTAATTAACCTGCACTAGTCGTCTACAACACAACACCAAAATTAAATCGCAACATTAACACTAGTTCTGTAATTGGACACTAAAGTGTCCTGATGAGGACACTAAAGTGTCTTGAAAAGTTAGCATTTTTCTTGAATTTTGTGGGCAATCTATTAAGAGTTTTGAAATGCTTAACATCCACAGATGTTCCTCAAGACCCAAAAAAATCCTTGAGATTTTTTAAATTGCACTTTTCTTAGCTTTTGCAAGGCAATATTTTAATTTTCTTAGACACATGCTGATAAAACGCATGATTTTTGCTGTTTTCAAAATAGTAGTAATTTGGACATAACTTTTAGAAGGGACATAGTTTGATCATGAAACTTAGCTTGATGGAAAGCCCATGATGTAAACTAAATCCTGGAATCATCAAACGATAATTATTGGATAAATTTGACTCGCTAATATTGAAATGACGTTTTTTATACAGGTGGAGCATGAATTTTTCTCCTTCCATATGCAAGCTAATAATGTAAAACTTGAGGTGCACCCATGTTATATAGGGTAAATACTACTTTGTTTTGAGTTTTCCAAAACTTTAGAGCCACTTTTTGGGCCTCTTCTCATACATGGCCTTTTGCGCAACCTGTTTTTAATACATAAAATGTCTAATTATGAGCCTAATTTTGATTTTCATCAAAGGGGAAAGCTGTGTAAGTGCATTATTTGTTGTAACTATAGGTGTAGACTACTTGTGCAAGCATAGTTATGATTAGTTTTTGATAAGTGGAGGCTAAGTTAGTGTCATACACATCAAATTATGGCTTATTTATCTCATCTCAAGCATGAAAACCAATAATCAACATTCTCATTGATAGGGCTATATTATTTTTTAGTGGCGTGATTGAGTTTTGATAATACGCGTTACTTTTGCTGATTTTATGCAACTTTTTTGAAAAAAAATCTAGAAAAGGAAAATGATTTTTTTGGTGAACTTCTACCTCCTTGGCCTGATGTATGCTATCAAAATATCTTGGGAAAAATGCTATTGATATCATTGGATTTTTTTTTTGAGAGAATGATGCTTGCATATTTGAAAAAACCCTGAAAAATGTTCATTTTCAAGATATATGCTACTTTGTTGCTTATGTACTTCCAAATAAAAAGGCATTTTATATGTTTAGCATTTTTTACATAAGCATAGGGTTATGTTCTACATGCCCAATGAAGCATTTTGGTTTTTAAAGCCTACATTAGGAGTTTCATTTTTCTTCGCAACCCCCAAAAAAGGACACTCAAGTGTCCTGTTTTGGTACCAAACTAGTGTTAAAACCATAAAATGTTGTTGTGCCTACAAAATAGACAGAGGAAAGAGTGTAGGATTTCTTACTCAAAGAAACCTTCCCCTTGTACAGGGTTTGCAATCACCACCAACTACCTTGTAGAAAGCCTCCACTTTCTTTCATCTTTATAAAATGTAGTTCTCTATTTCTCTTCAAACTCATGTGCCATGGCAAGCTATCTACTAGGGGGTCAATAGCTCGGGCGGTTACGAGGTACTCATCCTATTATTCACGAATTACAACATAAGTTGATAATATGAAAATGTTAATCATATATTGCAAGTGTCAAAAGATTGAAGGTTTACCTGGAATACTATTGGAAAAATTTTAAAATCTCGTAGTTATACCAGGATGGGCGACTTTTTTTTCTATGTTGTCATGCTTGTCCATCCGTGCCTTGTTTATCTCTCTAGTGTGCTTCATAATTGTTTCTTTGTTTCCAACTCAAGTGGCCTAATGAGGCACACTTTGTCCACAAGAGACAAAGAAACATAGCCTACTTCATTCATCTTATGGCAAAAAAATTTAAGGTTATGATGAAAGATTGAAACATAGTACATCGAACATTCCAAATTCAAAGAGACTTAAGACATATATTATCTTACCTGTTTAAGCAAGCTATCACTGTGAGAACCTCCCCCTCGCTATCCTCATTGAATTCAATAAGGATAGTGTCAACACAAGGATGTCTTGATACGACATTCTTGAATGCTACAGTTAGACAGTGTGAATCTAATTAGTCCCAAAACTATTTTATAAAACAAAAGACCACATTTAAAAAGTACGTAATTTAAGTAGACTCACATTTATTAATCTCTTCCATCCATGCCACAACTTGACGATTGTCGTCCCACACATAAAACGTCTTGTTACTCATGAATTTCCACTCCATGCCTTTGACTATATTCTCAAACTCCTAGTTTTTCAATCACCAGATGTCATCCCATGCAATAACATCATCTTGAGTCACTTCTCTAACAGGATTATGGGATGAGGAGATAGAGCATTAAATGAACCTGCATCTATCGGCAACATAGCCATTCGAATAGAGTTCCCTTGCCAGTTTCTTGTACCTAAATTGCACTCTTTGTATAAAGGGGTTAGGCACAAGTCTGCACAAGGGAATAGGTGGCAAAGGAGTGGATTTCACCACCTACAATGTACACACACCTATTATGCTTGGTAATCCAAAAAATAACTTATGTAAGATTTAATAAAAAGTGGATAGCAATTACCTTCACTCTGTTAAGATTGTCTTTTAGGAGTTTTGATCGCGCAAGCGAATTGTATGAGTCACCATGAAACCCTCTTCATTCTCGCCTTCTTTTTCAACTCCCTCATCCACCTCTCTTACTTCCTTAGTTTCTTTAATGGATTTTGAAGAAGAAACTTTCTTCGAAGACTTAGCAACTCGACTTGGATTCCTTCGAGGAGGAGTTCAATTATCATCATCTTCCTCTTGCACTTTTTTCCTCTTCTTTGTAGTTGTCACTTCTTGGCTTACTTGTTTGGTAGGTGTGCTGTTTACACGTTTTACATGCTTTGGATGTGGAGTTTCCTTTGATGTGTTTGGAAAAATATTAGTAGTAGTCTATACAACGGTCAACGGTAATCTTTACCTTGGGTGGCCTAATATCCTTGTAGTAAAGCATGCAAGTACAGAAAGCCATGTGGTAGGTACAAAGAGCAAGCAAACAAAACCACTTAATTTAAAAAACGTCAAAATTGGGGCACTTCACGTGACAGTTAAAAAAAGCAAGCAAAGATGTTTATCAAAACGAAGGAAAAAAAAAGCGCAAACTACGAAGCAAAGAGGTGACGAGCACTTCATGTGGCCATGGCACTCATGGGCACAAGGCCAGTCATGGCAGCCTCCACTTTCACCCCCCTAAGTGCTCAAGATGAAAAGAAACAAAATCAAGGCAAGAGCTTTAACTTCTTTATATACTGCATGTTTCAAACTTGGAGAAAGCAATGTACACAAGGGGAGGAGCATGGATAGCTGGTTCGTGAAACACTAGGGTTTAGATGGGTGATGTGGGTAGCACTATGGGTTGAGAATGTAGGTAACAAGAAGATATTATGGAGGAGGACTGAATTGCAAGTGGGAGGTTATGGTAGCTTATGGGGTATAGCAGAATTGGCAGCATATAGCTTGCAGCATGGACTAGCAGCAGTTATGGCGACATGAGAAAGAGGGATGCAGACTGTGGTTATTGTACTACAGGCAAGAGATATACTGTGAACCCAACTGGTGACTACATTGTAGTACAATACCCACGGCCATCCCCTTCCATATCCAGGCATCGCCACCTATGGACTTCATGCCCCAAGGCCACGTCCAACGCCCCTCCACATCTCGCCTCTACCCTAGCCACCTCCTCCCGGTAGCCACCCCTTCCGGTCACTTCCTACGTGACCACAAAGGAAAGCATAGGCAGTTGGCTAGCGTAACTCAGCCAAGCAAGGAAAGCATAGGCCAAAGCATAGAGCCAGTTGTCGGCTCAGCAACCTGGAGGCGCAGAGGACTAAGCTGGAGAAGAAGAGGTGGCTCAGTAGCAAAGCGAGTGAGCAGCTCAAGCAACCAACTGATGTGGCGAGCCTAACGGAGAGCATGAGGTAGCCCAATCATGCGGCGACTAAAACGAATGGACGGAGGCGATTTCAAAAAAAGCAGGTGGCTCTGCTTTAGCAGGTAGGCGACCATCTTTTTAAAGCATAGCAGAGGGGAGGGTATGATCAAGTGGTGGCGGGTGTTGTGGAAAGCTACATGTGGCGGTATCATGGTGGCGGGGCTCAGGTAGGCACATGGTCGAGCATCCTCTCGGCACTCAGATGTGCTCAATGCCACCTATAATATTTGTCGATTAGATACACTATCAAATCGATCGACTCATTCATACAACACTAGTGCTGGACACATTCATGCACACTCGGCATACATACCCATAGTGCCAGAGGAAATCACTGCACTCCCAAGAGACAATATCTGATTATAGTGTGATGAGAGGAAATCACTGCACTCCCAAGAGACAATATCTGATTATAGTGTGATGAGATTATTTAACTACTGTAAGTATAGGGTGTACTATGGACTCCCAATGTATTTTTATGATCACAAAAAATGCTTGGCCATTGGCCATGGCCAATGATGTTGGGAAGTAGCCCGCGTCGATAAGCGGGCTGCTTCTAAACATCATTAGCCATGATAATTGCTAGGTAGAGTGGCCATCAACGTGGGCTACTTCCCAACATAATTGGCCATGGCCATTACTGAGTAGAGTGGCCATGGCAATATATATCGAGAGAGATAAGTAGTATTATCTTTCTAATTAAAGACAGAATGAAGGCAATCCAACAACAAGTATGGACAGATTCTGTGATGGGCATTTGCTAATAATGCAGATTAGGGCTAAATCTTGATCTTAATACTGAATAGGAGGTATATGGCAGCCTGACTAAGTCGGGTTTGTATAGTTATGGTCATGACCCACTGATGGGGGGTGGAGGCCATGACCGATGGCCAATGATGTTGGAAAGTAGCCCGGCCTGCTTTCCCAATGTAAGAATACTGTACTTGCAGCTAAGGGACATGGACATGAACATAAGAGTACTTTGGTAAAGAGCTTAAAGTCTACATACAACTTGATGCTCCAAGTGCAACAGTAGAACAACCATGGCATGTCAGAATCAGCATGTCGGAATCAACATAACAGAATCAACATGACGGAATCAACATGTCAGAATCAGCATGTCGGAATCAACATGTCAAAATCAGCTGGATGGAATCAGCATGTCGGAATCAACATGTTAGAATCAGCATGTCAAAATCAGCTGGATGGAATCAGCATGTCGAAATCAGCTGGATGGAATCAGCAAGCCGCCGGAATAAGTAGTTCGGAATCAACAATAAGTAGTTCGGAATAAGTAGTTCAGAATCAACAAGATTGAATCAGTAAGATGGAATCAGTTGGATGAAACTAGCATGTCAAAATTAGCTGGATGGAATCAACATGTTGGAATCAGCATGTCAGAATCAGTAGGTCAGAATCAACATGTCGAAATCAGCACGTCGGAATCACAGATCGGAATCAACAGGACGGAATCAGTAGGACGGAATCAACATGACAAAATCAGCTGGATGAAATCAGTTGGAATCAGCATGTCGGAATCAGTAGGTCAGAATCAACATGTCGAAATTAGCATGTCGGAATCACGGGTCGGAATCAGCAGGACTGAATCAGTAGTTCGGAATCAACAAGACTGAATCAGCAAGATGGAATCAGTTGGACGAAACTAGCATGTCAAAATTAGCTCGATGGAATCAACATGTTGGAATCAGCATGTCGGAATCAGTAGGTCAGAATCAACATGTCGAAATCAGCATGTCGGAATCACAGGTCAGACTCAACAGTACTGAATCAGTAGGACAGAATCAACATGACAAAATCAGCTGGATGAAATCAATTGGCCGGACTTAGTTGGACGGAATCAATTGAATGGAATCAGCTGGACGGAATCAGTTGGACAAAATCAGTGAAAAACTCCTTGCCCAATATTTTGGTTGCTTGAGCGCACCAAGAGGAGTTGAACTTTGACAACTCAATGACTGGAGGAGGCGTTGCCTCAAAGGATGTTGCTGATTAGGGCTAAATCCTGATCTTAATATTGAATAGGAGGTATATGGTGGCCTGATTAAGTCAGGTTTGTGTAGTTATAGTCATGACCAATGATGGGGGTGGAGGCCATGACCAATGACCAATGATGTTGCACCCATTGCAAGCTTTTTTTGGTAGCCATGACCAATGACCAATGATGTTGGGAAGTAACGACGTGGGCTGCTTCGCAACATAAGAAGACTATACAAATGGTTGCATATCGTCTAGTGTTTAGGTACATACTACCTAGCCTCTCCCTTTGGACCCCGCTTTGCATGGCTTTGTATATTAGTTGTGTTTTGGATGAGTTTTACATGCAACTTTATTGTGCATTGTTTTTTCAAAAGATATTTACTCTGTTTGAAGAATAGCAAGCTTTTGGGTGGTTGTCAGAATATGCAGCGGAGATGATGACCAAATCTAGGAACACGAGCAAAAGCAAAAACACAGGCAGAAAAACAGCACAAGAGAGAGACAGATGTAGGCGTGTAACTCTGCTCTATATACACAAGAAGATCCCAAGATATGATACAAATGAGGTATGGGGGCTGAGGACCTATATATACTCCCCTAGAGGGCAGTCGGCCAACATAAGAAAAGGCCCATGACTGATAAAATCCAGTCGGCCAGCAGCAAGAGTGCCCACGACTGATAAACATCCAGTCGGCTAGCACTCTACTGCTCTTGGCACCCTCTGGCAGCCCTCCCAAGCCTCAGAAAAATGGGAAAAAATAGGGGAAAAATGCGAAGAGTGGGGAAAAATGGGAAAACACCTCATAAGGGCGGGCACACCCACAACAAAGGCCCTGGTGTATAAATCTAGACAGGAGATGACTTCTAACACCCCCTCTCAGCTCCTGGCTATGTGACCAACCACACTGGGAGCTGGGGTGCCGCCTGAGCAAATCCTGAGAGCGACTTCGTGAAGAGGTCCACCGTACTGTCCTCCGTCGAACAGAACTCCAGCAATATGTCATCAGCAACAATCTGTTCACGAACAAAGTGCCTCTTGGATGACCAAGGGTTCCTCCCAGTGGAAGCCCAAACCTGCAATGCAACCTCCTCCTGCTCCGTAAAACTGCTCCTGGGCCATAAGTAGATCCCCTCGTGTCCGGATCTCCTCCCCAAACCGAGTCACTCCAACCGTGGAGTCGGACTCCATCCAACAATCCCCCTCCTGTGTACAAGAGTCCATGATCCTTCGCATGCCGCAGAAACCACAGGAAACACAATCCTGCCTCACAAAGAGACATCTGCAACCAAGAGCTCAACTGCCTCATCAGGAAGCTCCCGTCCAATCCGGTGTCCATCAACCAGATCAATGAACCATACAGCTTCTGAGTCACAGAGACATCACACTGCTCACAAGGATCAACACCTGTTACGGTGCACAAACAAGTCCTGGAAACCTGATGAAACCTGTCAACCACCCCCTCTGAATCCGGAACCACAAAGCCTGGAGAAACCACCTCCTTCTGCAAGTAATCACCTGTCACCTGCCTGGCTTTTCGAAAGGTCCCCATGGAAAGAACATCCTCAACTACTGGAAGTTCTATGTCCCGAACACTACGAGACATCAGAGCATAAGTGACCTGTTCAGCTTCCTCTGACTCACGAACACAAGAACTACCAACATCAGTACTGGAAAGTTCCTGCCAACTGCTGCCATCTACTAGCAAGCTATCCACCACCTGGTCTCGGAAAGCCCGCTCCTGCAGCGTATCCACACCTGAGTAGCTATTACCACACTGCCACTCATCACAATCTTGAGGACCTGGGAGAGAGAGTGCTGAAAGCCTGTAGATTCCATTCTCCACTCCACCTTCCCAAACCACTTGGCCTGTTGCTTTGTCTCGGAGAGCAACAAAATGCTCATCAAACTCCACCCGTACGCCAGTCTTGCAAACCTGATGCACTGACAACAGATGAAAACCAAGTGCCGGAACATACAACACCTAGGAGGAATGCTTCCCCCCTCTGCCATCGGGAACTATCTCCATCCTGCCCTCACTGTGAACTGGGATAGTGGACGTATCCCCAGTAAGAATCTGACCAGAACACCTGCACAGATCCTGTAAATCGGAACGGGAAGGAGTCATGTGCCTGGAAGCACCACTATCGAGAATCCACTCCCGAGTATTCGTTTTGCGGAGAGTCCTCCAATCTCCTCCCTGCCTGAAGAAAATGAAGCATCGGTGTCCATCACCTCCAGGTGCACAAAAGCCGGAGTCTTCATGATTGCTGAGGAGTCTTCACCCTTCTCGGTCTTCCGCTTGGGACACTGTCTCCAGTAGTGGCCTTTCTCGCCACAATCATTACAGGTCCTCTCTGCCTTCAGCTTCTCGCGGTCAGCGTCGGACTTCTTCTCAGAAGACTTCTCCGATGAAGCCTTCCCTTTGCCCGAGTTACGGCCTTTCGACCGTTGGCCAGTAAAGGCCTCCGAACCTCCACCCTGAGGAGGGTTCGTGAATCGTTCCTCCTGGTCCAAGACCATGGGCACAAGCTCCTCCCAAGTGATGGTGCTGAGCCTGCCACCACTGGTAATCAAAGAGGAGAAAAATGCTGAGTACGAAGAGGGCAAAATGTGACAGCAACGTGATGGCCATGTCTTCTGACGATATCTCCTTCCCAGCCTGAAGAACTTCCTGCTGAAGAGCCTGCAGCTTGTTAATATGCTCCCGCATCGTCGACGACTTTGCAGGGCTCATAACCCGCATCTGTACTTCCAAGGAAATCCTCTTCATGGGCGATACCCTGTTGTAAAGTGAGGCCAAATGCTGCCATATACCTCTGGCCAGCATCATGTGCTTTACATGATTGATTACCTGTGGTGTGCAGTTGAGGAAAATAAACGAACGGACCCTGGCGTTGACACGATCCCACATCTGTGTCTGGGCCTCCCGGTCCTTTCGGGTTGACGGTAACTCCCCTTCCTCTACTTCCGACCGTGGAACACCAACAACGACGAAATCGGCGAGATCGTAGGACTCCAGGACGGATTCCATCATCACCTTCCATATGCCGTAGTTGCTACCGTCCAACTGACGGTCCACCGGGAACGTGGGGAGTGTCGGGATCTTCACATGTCTCTCGGCCATCTCTAATAGATCTGCCATAGCGGGGATGTACTCTGAAAGGGTGGGTTGGTGGGAACAAAGAAGAACTGATACCTGGCTGTCCAGCAAATCAGCCCGCCTTCCTCTTGCTTCTCCTCTTCCCGAACAGTCCAAAACAGTCCACCAATCAGCCACAAAATAGCCCCCTCTTGCTCACACAAATCCCAAGACTATCTAGAGCCTAGGGTCTGATACCATGTCAGAATATGCAGCGGAGATGATGACCAAATCTGGGAACACGAGCAAAAGCAAAAACGCAGGCAGAAAAACAGCACAAGAGAGAGACAGATGTAGGTGTGTAACTCTGCTCTATATACACAAGAAGATCCCGAGATATGATACAAATGAGGTATGGGGGCTGAGGACCTATATATACTCCCCTAGAGGGCAGTCGGCCAGCATAAGAAAAGGCCCATGACTAATAAAATCCAGTCGGCTAGCAGCAAGAGTGCCCACGACTGATAAACATCCAGTCGGCCAGCACTGTACTGCTCTTGGCACCCTCTGGCAGCCCTCCCAAGCCTCAGAAAAATGGGAAAAAATAGGGGAAAATGCGGAGAGTGGGGAAAAATGGGAAAACACCTCATAAGGGCGGGCACACCCACAACAAAGGCCCTGGTGTATAAATCTAGACAGGAGATGACTTCTAACAGGTTTGCCTATCTGGGCAAGGTAGTGGATCTCTGTGGCTAATGTGGAAACCACCATGTATCCCCGAAATTTCCATTCGCTCAGTTGTTGTTGGGAGTTGGATAATTGTCCACGATGGTTGGAGATGGAGAAAGGCCACATCCTGGAACATGAGAAAGAGGCATTCAAGATGCAGTCTATGATGAAAAAGGCTGCATCAGATGATCCCCCATTTTCAACACACGGTTCATTGAGCAATTTGTGAAAACTAAATGCAAAGTATATTATTTGTTCTTCCTAAGTTTGTTTGGGGGCTTGTAGGTGAAACAAAAAGGAAACGGGCAGCCAGTGTTGTTGTGAGCTGTATCTGGACCACATTAATGATGACTTGTCTACCAACTAGAATGATTTGGCTCATATTGGTGAGTGGGTGGCCTCCTACGCTCGTAATTGTTGTGAACATTGCATCGTGGTGTTTGTGTGATGGTTTTTTGTTGTCTTGTGCTCTTGTGCAAAGACTCTTTCTTCATCTACATCTACGTTGAAGCTTCGGCATAACTTCATTTTTTTAAGGGAGCACACTATACGATTTGATGGTGTCTCTCCATGCATGGCGATTCATGGGGACTACATTGTGATCGGCAAGGCTTTTGCTAGTCAAAGAGACCCAATGTACACAAGCATCCACAAGTTCTTCACAAAGAATAACCCGATGAGTGGTGTGTACACTAGGAAAGGAAAGCAGGTCCCATGGGCAACGGACTTTGTTATGTTGGACGTCGCATTTGGAGGGAGTCTCTGGGAGTGCACAAAGGCCTCCATCGGATATGTTCACAGAGGACTATGTCCATTATGGTCTGTCTTTGGCAGCTACTTCTCTCTCCCATAGTGGTTGGTTGATGGTGGCATCCTACATGGCAGGGTTAGGGCTTGCCTTGAACTCAATTTCCTATTTACCAATTGTTTGTTGTAGGTTCCGACTTGCTCAAGAGGTTTGTGTAAGAGATTCTATGGGGTGGATTTAGCGCTACTCTAGAGCACATGGAGGTTTGGCAACAAGTTGTTATCTTCCATCACTCGACAAAAACTTTCAAATTCAAAATTCTCTATTACATGTTACTTACCTTGTGATTCAACTCTTCTCACTAATTCTTAGAAGTGACTTGATTCAACTCCACTCTCTAGTTCTTGGAGAATTCTTCATGTATTTAAGTGACTTCAATGTATCTCAATCTAAGCATCTATGGGAGTTTATCACAAGGTATCATTGTGTCTATCTTGATAGAGTTTTCCTTCTTAACCACTAAGCAACCATGGGAGTTTATCACAAGGTATTGTTGTGTCTAGCTTGATAGAGTTTCCTTCTTAACCATCCATGGGAGTTGTTTCTAGCTTGATATAGTTTTGTTAACTGTTTTTAGAGTCATAAACCTTGTGGCCTCTCTAAAGATGGTATATAACTTTCACTATCTAACCTACTTTTACTGGATATACTCATTTGAGGTTTTGTAGTAATTAACCCTGCTCTTAGCACTAGTATAGAGGTCGTGGAACATCCTCCTATGACCTCCCACTCAACATACTTTGTTCGTCTAGGCGATGGTAATGTTAATGTTATTAAGAATGTGCCTCAAATTTTCATAGAAATCTTATCTTGAAAGTAAAGAATGCTCTTAGCACTAGTACAGAGGTCAATGGAACATCCTCCTATGACCTCCCGCTCAACATACTTTGTTCATCTGGGCAATGGTAATATCAATGGTAGTAAAAACGTGTTTCCAATTTTAATGGAAATATTAGCTTAAAAGTAAATCGTACATATGTTCTTCTTTAAAGTCGAGTTGTGGCTTACTACGTTGTCAAGTATGGGCACAAGTTAAGACATTTAATGGATTCATCATTGATCCAAGTTGCTACATAGGCTCGTTGAAGGATTAAAGAATTTGAAGCCTCTTTGATTGAATTCTATGCTTAAATTATATAAACAATACATACAATCCTTGATTATATAAATAATACAGACGATACTTGATTAGATGATCTACTCCACATCTTGGACATGTAAAGACTAGAGTTGCCATCGGTTGCATAAGAACTTGTAGTATTGCACTCTACTACTTGATGGGGCATGTGGCAATGGAAACATTATAATTGACCCCTTCTTACATTAGAGTTAATATCTCATCCCTTTCACAAAGCCATGGAATGAAATAGTCGAGCACCCTCTATGATGTAGAAGTTTGGATAGTCCTCAAAATTGTTATCTGATTCACGAGGATAGTCCTCTGTATTTGGTAACTCCTTGATTTGTATCTATTTAGTGGTTGTAGTGGTAAGGTATAGGTACATTAGTAGATATCCTATACATTCCCCACACAAGGCTCATTTTTCACATTTTGATGTACATGGATCATTGCAACATTAGCAACACCAAGTTGTGTGGGTAAAGCAAAAGGTTGCCTTAGAGTAGGCAATTGGACTATAGCAGTTATGGTCAAGCACATACAATGAGAACAATAAAGCAACTATCTAGGTCACAAATGTGGACATTTAGTACTTGCATAATTTTGAGATACGCATATGCTTGGTGGTTCTCACCCTCTTTAAGTTTCATCTTTCCTAGTATAACCCATCGCCAAGATTATTTTTGAATGTGCATGAACCTCCACCAAATATAATTAAAGAAAATAAGAGGCAAGTGGTCTCCATTAGACCACTCACCTCTTCTTTACTATCTTCACGACCATCATAATGACAACCTCACTCCAAAATTGCAACAAGCAATAACAAAGTAGCCCAATATCTAGATCCACCTAGTTCCACATGAGATTTGGGAATCATACCTTGCTGCACCAATAAACAATTATGGACCACCATCGGTCATTTCCAATCAAATTAAGACGGTCTTAGTGTAAGTATCCATAAAACAAAGCCATTGGCCCTCTTTATTTATATTTATACGAGACCAAACCACTCACAACTTAGGACAAGAGGCCTTACATCACATCTTTTTTTGCCCACATTTCACCACAACTTAGGACAAGAGGCCTTACATCACATCTTTTTTTGCCCACATTTCACCACATGATATAGCCTTGACATGCTTCTTAACTCGGCAGGGCTAGCTGAATTGTATCTCCAATAGGCCCCAAAGCATGTGGATTGGTCTCTTCAACACTAACTACATCTTTAACCATCCACACCTCTCCAAACCGACATTAGCTTCTCCATAGTCAATATTGGTGACACAAGGATGTGAAGACATGGTCACCATTAAGAAGGGGGGTATATTAACCACTTTGCAAATTACTTTGTGGTATATACTTGCTTATATATACTTGCTTAAGGCTAGAACTAGTGGGCCCAAGACTATTTTTAAGTTATGGCCAGCCAAATGTGAACACTAGCCATTTGTATATAAGTCAATTTTGAAATTAAATAATACACATTCATTCCAAGTAATAGAATACTTGTGAGCTCCCTCTTCTTCCTACCCTCTTGCTTGTGTTCTATTGAATCTTACTTACTTAATGGATGCTTTCCTAGATAGGACCTTCTCCTCATCTCCATCAAGATGATTCAAGCTCTTAATAAAGGAATAGTTCAAGTGTAACAATGGAGTGAGGATATGATAGATTAGCTAGTACACCTACATTGGGAAGTTACATTTGTTTTGCAATACTTGTTTTAGTATAGGCGAAGGTAAGATCTAGACTTGAACACATGGACACTCTACCACAAAATCTTGCAATAAGGTTTGCAAGGTTGGATGAGACTAAGCTAACTTTTGTATTCGTTCTTAGTGAAGTATCCCTTTTAGGAGCAATAGTGACTTTGAACCAAGGGTAGCTAGTTACTTATCTAGCGAGACGATGACTCATATGCAGAAGAAACCACTTCCACATTACCCATAGGCACCTGGCCAAGAAAGAGGAAATTATGTAGCAAGTCTAAAAAGTAGGTTCTCTCCCCATGGAGAGACAAATCTTCATTGGCTTCGCTACATTGAGGCCATTGATTCACATATGAGACCTACACCATATAGTGGAAAACCAATCTAAGAAGATCACCCTCTTAACCAAGATAGTGGCCACAAAAGGTGATAATGAGCTCAGCAGCTCTGAGAGCAAGCCAAAACTTTGCCAAGCTACCCCTACACTAACATAACAAAATCAATGTAGAGGAAAAAAAGGAAACCCAGCTCAAAGACCTTGATGAGCCCCAAGAGGAATACATGAGGCAAGTTCCATAGTACTTCAAGTCCTATAACATTGGGAATAATGTTGTACACAAAAAGAGACCCCAAGAAGCCTATGTAGTAGAGAGCATTATATCTCTTATGACAGCCCCACCAAGGTCAAATAACTACATCTTGCTGGCTTGAGTAAAGAACCTAAGCCAATATTTATTACCAAAGACCTTATCACTGAGCAAGAAGGAGAGTTGATAGCCTTGCTTAAAGAATTTCAAGGCGTTCTTGCCTAAAAGTACATGAAGGGAATTCTTCCTTCTCGAAAGTGGTGAAACACACCGTCCCTCTTACTACTGAAGGAATAAAGCCATCAAAACAGAGAGTCTACCACATGAATCCCAAGTACGAACAAATGGTTAAAGAAGATATGGACTAGCTCATCAATGTGGGGTTTATGTATGAGATTGAGCATATCAAATGGCTCTCACACTGATAGCGATCATTTCTAAGAAGAATAAAAAACAAACCAAGACACACCTAGAGTTGGTGGAGCAAAAGGTTGCAACTTCTTGGATGGCTTGTTAGGCCCTACAACTAAGTGATGAGATCAATCTAGCTGATCTATACAACAAGACAACATTTACTATGGCATGGGTGCATATTGTGTTATGCCATCGGCTTGACCAACACCTCCACCACTTTCCAATGCTTGATGTGTACAACATTCAAGGATCTCCTTTAGAAGACCCTAGAGATATTCATAAATGACCTTTGCATGCATTCAAAGTGAAGAGAGAACCTTGTTGTCTAAAGCAAGTTTTTGGAAGTTTAGAATCTATCACATCTTGTTGAAACCACTCAAATGCCAATTATAGAAGTCATCATCATGAATCTATAAATGAGAATAAGATCTAAGTGGTCTTGGAATAGCCACCACCCATGAATTACAAGGGGGTTTAGAGATTTATGAGAAGGTTCATCTTCTTATATGCTAGACCTTTATACAAGCTTATCTTTGAGAGAGAGATGAAAATGGGCATACAAAAATATGAGAAAAGTATTAGCAAGTGCACCCATCTTAAGATCCCACTAGGATCAGCTGATTTTTCATTCGCACATCGATACATCAGAATTTGCTATTGAATGTGTGTGAGCCCATCGGGGGGAGTGCAACATAGACTTTTCTATCACCTTCTATAGACGTTAACTCAATGATATTGAAAGTAATTACACTACTACCATAGAGAGAGAGGCATTAGCCATGGTATATCCATAGAGAGAGAGGTATTAGCCATGGTATATCCATAGAGAGAGAGGTGTTAGCCATGGTATATCCATGGTAAACTCCTAGTAGCTATAAGATTTATTAGCTTTATTAATCATCAAGCCTTACACTATTTGGTGATGAATAAGCCTTACACGACAATATGTATCACCAGATGGTTGCTAATTATATTGGAATTTGACTTCACCCCATCACTGTGAGAAATTGGTTAGTGCATGTTCATTTCGATCACCTTTCTAGAATCCAAAATGGAGAACCCCCTCTAGGAGTGGAAGATGATTTTGTCGACACTTCTTTGTTCCACATTAACCATGTACTAGGATGTACTAGAATGGAGTGAAGACATCACTGGATTCCCAATAAATTATCCCATCAAGAAGGGTAGAGAGAACCTCATTAAGAAGTTGCCCCCTATTAATTGATAACAAGAATGATTTATAAGAAGGGTCAAGAACGTTATCATGAGGATGACTTCATTGTCGTTCTCAAGATAAAGTCCAGTTTGGCATCGACAAGGGATACTTTATTAGAGATGTGATAACATCTTGTAAGGTTCTCTAGGCCAGCCTATTATGGCCTACACTCTTTGGTGGAGACATAGTAGTTTAAAGAAAAAGGTTTTCCATGGTCTAAGAAAAGAATTGCATGCCCTTGACCCCAGTAATCTCAAAATAAGCATTTGAAAACTGGATACTTAAACTTTGTGGGTCCTATTAGCCCATTTGAAAAATGGGGACTTAAACTTTATGGCTCCTGTTAGCCTAGCTGCTAAGGGAACCCAACTATGCTTTATAGTCGCCACTCGACTTGATGCCAAAGCTACATAGAAAGCTAATGCAAGAGTTGACTTCTTCACCAAGTTGGCTTTAGTATTTAATAAATGAGGGCTTAGACGTTGTGGTCTTGTTAGCCCATAGTTGCAATTGTGCTTTATCATAGTCCCCACTTGACTACCTCCACCAAGTTCGCTCATGTTAAAGCTACACAAAAAGTTATAGCCAAGCTGAGAGTACAAACAACACATTTGGTGCCATCCTCACAGTTAACTTTGAAAATAATACTTAATTTATTATCCATTTATTTGAAGATAACCATGAGTTTATTATTCATTTATACCTTAGCTTAAGGGTATCTTAGGAATAAGAACTGAACACTCATATAAACTAATGAGAGGTGATGTTTTTCTCCTCTTCAAGAATTCCTTATGGTGCACAAAAAGTCAACACCTTACTCCTCCCACAAAGGAATCGCCAAGGAAAGAGTACAAACAACACAGTATGTGCCATCCTCACGATTAACTTTGAAAATTGTAAGGTTCCCCCCTTCCAGTTACCGACAAGGTGTATTGTCCCCGCCTGTCACCCCCTCAAGCTCCGTCGCTCGATCCTCCTACCCATGAGAGGGATGTCTACACGCTAGGATGGGCTTATTCACCACACTAGCCTGGGCCCTCAGAACTAGATAGCATCACAATCACTCGCCTCAATTGGCGAACCTCATTCTCCCAATGAATGGTATGAGGGATACCATTGGGAGATGGGTCGATCCCCGGGCTTTGCTAACGATGCTGCCCGGTTACACAAGCACGGAAATGGAGTTAGCATCGAAGCCAGGAGAAAAAATACCGGTACTCTTTCTCTTAAAGATAGCAATTTCAATACAAACCATTGATTACAAAATACATCACTTCAAATAGTATCTTCATAGAATTTCTAACATTTTTCAATGGAAAAATTCGCATCTTCTTTCTTGATCTATTCATATTAATATTAAAGAATATTTTAAAACTCTTTTTAAATGATAACCAAGCTAACCTGGCCACTGTTCCCTTATGGAGCTTGCACAATGGGAGGGTTGGAGCTGCATTAGGAGCATTTTCTCTAATCTCATTGTTGTGTGCTTCTCTCAAGATGATATTTTGGCATTTTCGGGATGGGGCCATCTTGATCACCACCTCGTAGTGCTCGATGTTGCAATCGCAATGCTTCACTCGGATCTTGATTCCGAGATCGTTTTCTCACTCTATGAGAAAAAACTCGAGCGCCGTGTGAACCTCCTCTAAGCTCAAAAACCTCTTATTAAAGTCTACGCAAATGGGGGGGATTGTGAGATGTCCTAAAGGGCAAAAACGTTTTGCTGTAAGAGGGTAAGGCTATAAGTCTCTTTACACGGGATAGGGGAAAGAAGAGTTAAGGACACCCTCTCCTCACAAGGGTGGGGTGTGACTGAAAATGGGCTTATTTGAGAGATGGCTGATTAGAGGTGTTGAGAGGAAGGCGGTGAGACACGACTGCAGGTACAACAAGTATAGTATGCAGATGCAGAGTAACGGTACGGGCTGGCAGTATGGCCTTGTGCAGCATGCAGCAGCCTAGGGGTGTGCTCTACGTAGTGAGCTATTGGGGCCATGGAGCACTCGAGGGTTTATATAGGTGCAGGGTACGGTTGCGGTACTCAGCAAAGTACGAGTGAAAGAACGGTACACCATCAAAGTGTACCTATCGATCACTAGTCTGCATGAGCTTGGGGAAAGGTACGGTGGTGGTGCACAGGCAAAGGTGTGGTATGCATGTACCCTTTTGGTCAGAGGCAGCATGGATGTCCACATGGCGGTACGTGTGGACCATACAATGGGTGGTTAGCCTTTGGTCCGTACGCAGCCATTTTACGGGTGCCCTAGTGAGTGTGTACATCCTTTTTGGGGTAGGGTCTCCAAATTTGAGGCGTTGGCCTTGATTTGCATGCTAGAACGCCCGGGGGATGAAAAAAAATTTCAGCGAAAATGTCCAGGATGTTCCCCTGGTCGTGGGGTTAAGACCATCCGTCAATCGGACGCCCGGTCGTGCATTTATTAAGGTTTAAAGGTCGTCGTTTTTTAAACTAAAAATAACTAAAATTTGCGTATAAGCTTGATCCAGTGTCCGTTTTTGGATGCTGTAAAATCCTATATTAAGATAAAATCACGCACATATTCTAAATTTGGACTTGGAATTTGAAAATTCTAAGTGAAAATGGGTTGTTTAATAAAATCAGTGATTTTTACACCATAAAAACTCATAAATTCATCTATTATAGGGATATTTTTTTTAATTAATGAAGATGGGCATGTTACATCCTTCCACCCTTAAAGAAATCGAGATGTCCTTATGTCGTCATGAATTGGGGGTAATCCTTTAAGAGTGTAGCTTCATCTTCCCAAGTTGCATCCTCTTCAGGGTAGTCTTTCCATTGTACTAGATGTTCTACAAGAGTTCTATTACCTTTCTCTAGAATGTATGATCCTACTAGGCTATAATTTAAGGGCTCCTTGAGTAGGGATTACAACTTGGTCATCATCAAAAATATGATCGAGACTAGGTACATAAGGCTTTAACAAACTTACATGAAATGCATTGTGGATTTTTATATGGGCTGGGAGCTAGAGTTTATAGGCACTTTTACCTAGACACTTGATAATTGTATAGGGACCACAATACCTAAGGCTGAGCTTCTTATATTTCCCAAGTGACAGAGAACTATGTTTGGGTGTCGCACTCATAGAAGAACTTTGTCTCCTTCCTTGAAGATCCTTTGAGACCTCTTGGTGTCAGCATAATGCTTTTGCAGATCTTGAGCAGCTTTAATATCCTTTTGGATTGCCTTGGTCTGTTCCTCCATCTCTTCGAGCATTTTCTTGGATGCCTTAACTCTTATGGTCGGATCATAGAAATTTAGAGGAGATAAGCATTCTTGCCCATAGAGTGCTTTGAATGGTGACATTCCTATGCTCTGATGATAAGATGTATTATAGGCAAATTCTACCAGAGGAAGGTATTGAATTCATTTTCTTGGTTCCCATCCACAATATGCTCTGAGAATGTCTTCAATTACTTGATTGACTCTCTCAGTCTGGCCATCGGTCTCTAGATGATAAGCTGTGCAGCAAAGTTCAGTGCCCAAGGCTTGAAATAAGACCAAAACTTTGAAGTGAAGTCAGAATCCCCGTCACTTACTATCCTCTTTGGGAGACCATGAAGTTTGAAGACTTCCTTGATGAATAATCGAGCAACATCAGAAGCTTTGAAGGTCTTCTTTACTGGTATAAGATGAGCTACTTTGGTAAGCAAGTCTACTACTAACAAGATGGAGTCATATCCTCCTTGTATAGTGGGGAGACCTGTGACAAAATCTATACTAATGCACTCCCACTTCATTTGGGGAATATCCAAGGGTTGAAGTTTTCCAAGCATCTTAACCCTTTCAGCTTTGATCCTTTGGCATGAGAGACATTGCTTCAAGTACTGATGGACATCATTTTTCAAACCTACCTAATGAAAGCTCCTCCTTACGGAATTTAATGTTTTTGCATAGCCTGGGTGCCCTGCAGAGCGGGACTATCATCATGAGCTTCATGGAGGATTAGTTTCTTTAATGCAAGATCCTTAGGGATACATAGCCTATGATTGAAGTAGAGGCTCCCTTCATGAGTGGAGTATCCCTTGATTAGATTCTTCTCCTTCTTTGAATTTCCCCCTTCTTCTACTAACTTCACCATCCTCCTCTGATAATCTGGATCATGAGATGAGACTTCTTTCACCTTGACCAGTATGGGATTATTTGGCATCGAAATTGCACTTAAGAAAGATTTGCACGGCTAAGTGCATCTGCTACCACATTATCTTTCCCAGGGCAGAATTTGATGTCGAAGTCATATTCTTGTAGGATTTCAATCCATCTCCTTTGCCCGCATGTTGAGGTTAGGCTGGATGAAGATCCATTTCAGACTTTTGTGGTCAGTTTTACAAGCTAAAATTTGTGGTCAGTTACAAGCTAAAATTTGCCCCCCAAGAGATAATGTCTCCATAATTTGAGGCAATGAACAAGTGCTAAGAGCTCCAAAACATGGGTGGCATAATTTACTTCATATTGGTTCAGCTTGTGGGAAGTATAAGCAATTGGTCTTCCTTCTTGGCCTAAGACACCACCAAGTGCTAGACTACTAGCATCAGTTAACCACTTCAAATTCCTTGGTGAAATCAGGAAGTTTCAGGACTGGGACAGAAGTAATAATGGCCTTGAGCCGATCAAAACTATTTTGCTGGATTGGCGGCCACACTATTTTGCAATCCTTCTTACAAGATCCGTCAAGGATGTAGCTACCATGGCATAATCTTTGATGAAAATCCTATACCATCCTGTGATTCCCAAAAACCCACAAACTTCATGAACTGATTTAGGGGGTGGCCACTCCAGTATATCTTTGACCTTGGTGGGATCTACTGAGATACCATCTTCGGAGACGATAAATATAAGATACTCAATTTGATGATGAGTAAAGAAGGTACATTTGCTCTTCTTAGCATAGAATTTATGTCTGCACAACAATTGCAGAACCCTACACACATACTCCTCATGCTCTTTCATTGACTTGGAGTAGACTAAGATGTCATCAAAAAAGACAAGCACAAATTCATCCAAGTAAGGACGGAATATATCTTGCATTAGGCGGTTGAAGGTTGCAGGAGAATTGGTTAACCCGAATGACATTACAGTAAATTCATAGTGGCCATGACAGGTATTGAAGGTTGTCTTGGGTATATCTGCTTAACTCTGATATGATAATAACTAGACCTCAAATCTATATCTGAGAAAACTTTGGCCCCATGAAGCCTATCAAGAAGCTCGTCGATGCGAGATACTTATTCTTAAGACAGTGACTTGAGTAAGCCCTTGATAATCTATGCAGAGTTGAAGAGTGTTGTCCTTCTTCTTTTGGAAAAGAACAGGTGCTCCCCAAGGAGAGCTACTGGGGCGTACAAATCCTTGCTCAATGAGTTGGGAAAGTTGCTCCTTAAGTTCAATGGCTTCAAGGAGGGACATTTTATAGGGCATTTTTGAGATGGGTTGAGCTCCAGGGATCACCTCAGTTTCATGATCGATTTCTTGCGGAGGTAGTAGCCCTGTAAGCTTGTCAGGAAAGATGTCAGAGAATTCTTGGAGCCAAGAGGGTTCTGTCTCCTTACTAGGTTCAACACCTTTGTTGAGCTTGACTAGGAAAACTTGATGTCCCTTACGTGGTGCTCCCTTGAGAAGGAGTTTTACCTTGACTACCCTAGATTTAGGTTTACATGTTTTCCCTTGAACAAATACTACTTGGCCATGCTCATTTTCAAAAGTGATACTTCCCTGGTTACAGTGAATACTAGCTTTGTTTGCAATTAGCCAGTCCATCCCAGGGATTCCATCATAAATTCCTAGTGGCCATGAGTTTGCTCATTACCTAGCTCAAAATCAAGGATTTCTAGAGAGTGGTGAGATACTACTTTTCCACTAGCTAACTCTAAAATCATTCTTCTAGCTGTTTTTTGACCCAAGTTTAATTTTTGCAAACACAAGGAAAAAGAAATGAATGGGTACTACCACAATCAATCAAAACCTAGAATGGCTTACGGCAATGAGTGGTTGGGGTTTGGATTACACCAAATTGTTAATTTGGACCTTGATGTTCTATCGCTGCATGGACAGTGGCGCGCTTTTCTTCAGCCATTTCCAAGGTTGGTTCTTCACTTATAGTATATGCGGTTCTAGCAACTGCTCCTCCGCGGCCTCTACCACATCACCGCCTCTTGTACCTTGGTGGATAGGGGTTCCACGGCCTTGATTTTCTCTGCCACCTTGGGAAAAAGATGTTCCTAACTTGAGACAGTTGGCCCTAAAGTGTCCCAGCTTATTGCATTCAAAACATAGAGGGCCTTCTCTGGAAGAAGTAGCATACGAGCGGGGAACAAAAGAGCGCCCTCGCTTGTAGTAGGGGAAATTCTATTTCTTGTAGGGATGATCTTTAGGGTTTGCCTCAGGGTAAGATCTCTTTTTAGGCTTAGCTTTGTCGGTCCTTAGTTCTTTCACAAGAGGCTTTGCTCGTATAAGAGCATCCTACAATGTACTTGGCCTCATTACTTCAAGGCGGGAATCTAAGGGCTCATTTAAACCTTGGGAGAAACGAGCCACTTGCTGGGAAGTAGTCATAGCTGGGGCATACTTCCGAAGATTGATAAATTTGGAATAGTAGTCTTTGAGAGTTAAGCTGCATTGCCTGAGACTAAAAATCTCATTCATCTTTATGGATTCATGGGATGGGGGAAGATATCTTTCCTTCACGGCTGGCTTGATGTCTTCCCACGTTTGAGAATGCTCGATGACTCCCTTGTCACGGCACCATTGTTTCCACCAGAGTTTAGCATCTCCGATGTGAGGCAAAACCGTGCAAGCATAGATTGGTTTGCCGCTCCAGTACCGGCAGCAGCAGCAGAGAAATAACCATCCATCGCTTCAATCCAGACTTGAGCATCCTTCTCAACCTTTGAACCTTCTCTCTTAAAGGAGGGAGGTTGCATTTGCTTGAGCAGGAGCTTCTTCTCCTAGATATCAGTGTACAGTGCATTGGGAAGTGGAGGCTGATTGTCTTGGACATCATTGTAAGATTAAAATTTTAAGATTACAAGATTCATACTTTGCACAATGCTTGAACTTTTTTTTTTAAAAAGTAGAACATTGAAATCGTTTTATTTCTCAAATATTTACAAGGACAAGTTTTATTTGCAAAGATTTGAGACTAATATAATTAGTCTTATTCGTCATGAAGGGAAATTCCTAAGCTCGACTATGACATAACGGTAGAGTGGTCCACATAGGTGAAATATAGGGGTTTCGATGTAGTTTATAAGACTCGAAAAACTGATGGTAAGGGTGGTAGACTCTGGATTGGGCTAGGTCCCAACACGGCTACCTTGTCAGCAACAAGTAAGACCTGCATCACTTAGTCATACACCCATCGATCTTGTGATATGTGATTCTTATCTATAGTCACAGAGGTGTCGGGCCTGGGGGTACCCACAAACCAAAATAAACGGACCATCTTCAACTTTTCAATCCAACGAATCCGCTTTAGATCGGTGGTAAGGTACCCAACTCGATCGACTCGGATGAAGAAATATCTCGACTCGTTACTCCAAAAATCTCTACCCCATTATCTTTCGATATAAGAGAAATGGGGGAGGGACATCTTCTCTAGTATCTACACCATGGTGTCACGGAACTCAAAATTTAGGAAGAGACAAGCAGTCTAGAAGATACACTGGAAAACTAGAAATCTCGAGTAGGCATCTTCTTCTTCCTACAATCATTCAAACATCATCGAGCCTAGTCTTCTAGAATAGAGTTGCCCGAGAATCTATTTATCTAGCGTAGGGCTTTCACTTAATCTGTTGGACAGCTACCCAACTAATCGGGTCCACCCGTCCATAGGATAGTGCCGTCAGGGGCATTCCATCCTCCCACTTTCCACCCTACTCACGCGTCAATTTAATTTCTAATTAATCCTACCACACTGTTTGACATAAATAAACATGTTCCTTAATTAAGGCCCTTTCACAAGGTTCATTTAAAATAGCCTCTTTCCATAGTATAATAATGCCAAAGACAAGATATATATGAAAAAGGAAGTTTATACAAGAATTAATTCCATACAAGACAAACCGACTCTCTTATTATTTTCCTGTATATTGCCGATGATCTAGAATTTGGCCATCCAGTCTCTACATGCTAGGAAAAACCCTACGGGACCATACACCTTGTCGTCGATAGTAGCTGGCGAGGACTCAAGCCGGCCTATCGCCCCCTCAAGCTCTGTCGCTCGATCCTCATGCCCCTGAGAGGGATGTCTACACACTAGGTTGGGCTTATTCACCGCACTAGCCTGGGCCTTCAGAACTAGACAGCATCACAATCACTCGTCTCAATCGGCGAACCTCATTCTCCCAATGGTGTGAGGGATACCATGGGCCAATCCCCGGGCTTTGCTAACGACACCTGGTTACACAAGCACGGAAAGGGAGTTAGCGTCGAAGCTAAGAGAAAAAATACCTATACTCTTTCTCTTAAAGATAGCAATTTCAATACAAACCATTGATTACAAAATACAACATCACTTCAAATAGTAGCTTCATAGAATTTCTAACATTTTTCAATGGAAAAAATCGCATCTTCTTTCTTGATTTATTGATATTAATATTAAATAATATTTTAAAACTCTTTTTAAATGATAACCAAGCTAACCTCGCCAATGTTCCCTTGTGGAGCTTGCACAATGGGAGGGTTGGAGCCACATTAGGAGCATTTTCTCTAATCTCATTGTTGTGTGCTTCTCTCAAGATGACATTTTGGCATTTTCGGGATGGGGCCATCTTGATCACCGCCTCGTAGTGCTCAATGCTGCGATCGCAATGCTTCACTCAGATCTCGATTCCGAGATTGTTTTCTCACTCTGAGAAAAAACTCGCAGCGCCATGTGAACCTCCTCTAAGCTCAAAAACCTCTTATTAAAGTCCGCAAATGGGGGGATTGTGAGATGTCCTAAAGGGCAAAAATGTTTTGCTGCAAGAGGGTAAGGGCTGTAAGTCTCTTCACACGGAGCGGGGGGAGAAGAGTTAAGGACACCCTCTCCTCAACAAGGTGGGGTGACTGAAAATGGGCTTATCTGAGAGATGGTTGATTAGGGGTGCTGAGAGCAAGGTGGTGAGGCACGACTGTAGGTACAGCAAGTACAGTATGCAGATGTAGATGCAGATGCAGAGGGGTGGTACGACCTTGTGCAGCGTTCAGCCTAGGGGTGTGCTCTACATAGTGAGCTACTAGCCATGGAGCACCCGGGGGTTTATATAGGTGCAGGGTACGGTTGCAGTACTGAGCAAAGTACGGGTGAAAGGGACGGTTGACCATCAAAGTGTACCGGTCACTAGTCTGCATGAGCCTAGGGAAAGGTACGGTGGTGGTGCATAGGCAAAGGTGCGGTGCATGTACCCTTTTGGTCAGAGGCAGCATGGATGTCCACATTGCGGTACATGTGGACCATACAAGGGGTGGTCGGCCTTTGGTCAGAGGCAGCATGGATGTCCACATTGCGGTACATGTGGACCATACAAGGGGTGGTCGGCCTTTGGTCCTTACGCAGCCATTGTACCGACGCCCTGTTGAGTGTGTACGGTCCTTTTCGGAACGAGTCTCCAAATTTGGGACATTGGCCTCGATTTGTGTGCTAGAGCGCCTGGGGGGGCGAAAAAAAATTTCCAGCAAAAATGTCCGAGATATTCCCCTAGTCGTTGGGGTGTAGATAGGCCGTCAATCAGACGCTCGGTAATGCATTTATTAAGGTTTAAAGGTCGTCGTTTTTTAAACTAAAAATAATTAAAATTCGTGTATAAGCTTGATCGAGTGTCTGTTTTGGATGTTGTAAAATCCTATATTAGGGTAAAATTACATGCAGATTTCAAAATTGGACTCGAAATTTGAAGATTCTAAGTGGAAATGGTTTGTTTAATAAAATCATGGATTTTTACACCATAAAAACTCATAAATTCATCTATTACAGGGACATTTTTTTTATTAATGAAGATGGGCATGCTACAAAAATAACCCTCACTTTATTATCCATTTATTAAAAGATAACCCTTAGTTTATTATCCATTTATACCTTAGCTTAAGGGTAGCTTAGGAATGAGAACTAAACAGTCATATGTACTAAAAATCAGAGGTGGTGCTTTGTTCCTCGATTCAAGAAGTTATATGTACAATGCTAAGCGCTAAACTTTGAATGGATGACAATGATATTCATAATGATGAATATAATCAAGTTTTCTATATTCAAAATCTTGATGGTAAAGTGTCACGATGTTTAGTAATCTTTGTTTTGTAAACTTACATGTTTGATTAATGTTTCACAACATGATAATTCTTTGATGTTTAACCGATAGATTTTGTGTTGGTTTAACTGCCTACACTTTTGGTGATTGTGCTATGATCGTGTACTCAAACATGTTGTGGTTGGAAACATGCAGTCTCTTGCATGGATTTGGCTCTCCCATTGGTAGCTAAGTTATATAGTGCTATAAATTTCATTAAAAGTGTATTGAACCATTTAAGCGAAGATCCAATGAGGTTGTCTACATCCTTTGATTTGTGTCTGTTTCCATAAACATTATGATGGGCTTTATGTTTTCATCTTACATGTATTCTTTGCATATTGACGTCATTTTGTATGTTCCATGTATCACGATCTTGTAAGCTTGTTTCTAGCATCTAGTCGATCATGTTGACATTATGTGGGTCTTCTCCTTTGGGTGTCATTCTGCTGCCATTTATTGTGTTTAAGTTTGTGTAGCTTTTCGGTGGCTTTTCGCACACTTGCCCAATTTGGCATGGAGGAATTACTTCTTATGGTGGAGGGGTGTGTGGCAATAATGACTTCTACTAAGTTGCCTCACATTGTGTCCTTATTCTTCTATGATGGACAAGGAACATTGCTATGACACGCAAGAGCATCATTGGCTCTTAGATGACCTATGACAAGAAGGTAGACAATGACATTGATAGGATTTTTTGTGCCCAAGATATATGCTCAATGGGGATGTGCCTATCTCAAATCCCCCAAAATAATAAGGCCATAGGGTATGGTTCAAAACTCTAGAATAGATGGCCGTTGCATGGTCAAGTGAAAAAGCACAAGTGCTTGAAATCCAAATAGAAAACACATGGTCCAACGAAGGAGATGAGCGATGATATTTTCTGGAAGAAATTGAGGTGGCAACGAGTTCAAGAAGAGGAATTGGGGGACTCTCCGTGGGGTTCGTTGAGAGTAGGGTTCATGGTGTGTGTTTTTTTTATGAGAGGCAAGAGTGGTGGGGCTGAGAGAGACCACCAGTGGAGCAGAGTACAAAAGAGAGTCAGGAAGAAGCCAAGAGATGCTATGTTTTTTGTGTAGCAGCTCAAGGTAGCTTGCTTGTGTGTGCAGTGTTTGGATTGGAGGTTGTGTGGCGACTATGGTATTTTGGTCCGGTGTATTGCTTGGGAAGATGCAAGAATTAGTGTGAGAGAGCTTGGTTCTGTCGAGAGCAGAGGGTGCATAGGTGACATAGAGTCTTGTAGGATGATTGGTGCCCTAGGATCTCTAAGTTGCAGCTGTGTTTGGAACTTGGACCAGCCAAGGACATTTCTCAAGAATTCACTACTGTGGTTGATGATGAAGGTCTACAAATATGAATGTAGAGTCCTTTGTTGATGGTTTTGGTGGATTCCCTTTGTTCTTGATGCTTTGTCTCTTTCAATTTAATCCCCACGTCTCAGGGATGTTGAGACATTGTCTCAGGGATGTTGAGACATTGATGTATTTTATCTAGTTGATGAAATCTGAGAGTTTGGCTTGTCTCAGCTATGAATGGATGCAAAGTATTTGTATTTGATGTTTTAGTTGTGGTATGTATGTTGTTTTGTTTAAGTTGATAGAGATGAACCACTTGGGTGTGTTGGTTTGATGTCTGGGGGGTGTGGATTCTGAGTGAGTGCTGACTCAGTCAGCATTTGTTGGGAATGTATAGTGTCAGTTCTATTTCAGCTGAGCATCAGAATAGTCAGCTGAAGGTGTAGGGACCTTGCTTTGGTTTGTTTAAGTTGAAGGAAAGTGATCCTGAGTCACCAGCCAATTGTTAGAAGTCTGTCAGAGGTCAGTTGTCATAGCAGTCAGAAGGCTTTGTGGTTTGAGTGGTGTTTATGTGTGGCAGCTCTATGAGTCAACTATTGTCAACTGTGTTCAAAAGGCTGGATCCATGTTTGGATAGTGTGTTTTGAAGGTCTAGAAGTGTTAGCTAATGTAGAGGAGAGAAAGCGTGCATCAGCTAAGTCAGTTATGCAAGCTTTGAGAGAGAACAGACATGTTGGAGGCAGCTGTGAATCAGCCACAGTTAGCAGAGATCCTATAGTTTGATATCTTGTTGATATTAGTGTAGCCTTAGGGCCTATGTGTGTCACAGGACACTTGAGGAAAAGTTCAGCTTTAATTGAGGATTTTGAATTAGCCGGTTCCGTGTCAGATTACTGAGGTAGTTTTTGGTCAAGATAAGTTAGAGGGAGGTCATAAGAGGGTCAACAGATTGTCCAGGAAGGTCCTGGGGTTGTGGGTTTAAGTGTTGCTGATGTTGGAGGACAGTTTTCTGACTGGGGACAAGTGGAGGATTTCGGAGGCAGAATGAGTCAGTTCTATGTGAGCTGGAAAATGTTTTAGTCAGTCAACTGAGGTCAGCTAATCTATTTTGGTGGATGGTCAAAGGTGTTGGAGATCGGAATTGACCTGGAAGGATGTCTGGAAGAGGTAGCTATACACAATTTGAAGAGTTCGAAGTATGTTTAGGTATCCGCCGATGTTTAGGTATCCGCCGATGTCAGCTAAGTGTACTGGTGCCTTCATTTGGTGTTGTATGCTGGTGTTGTGGTACTAGTGGTAGTTCTCTCCTCACAGTGGTGTATTTCATATGAGCTATAGAGGTAGGTTCTCTCGAACACATCAATGTCAATAGCTAGCATGCAAACCATGATACCAATCTTAGCGTGAGTCGGAGGATGTCAACCTAGCATGCAAACCATCAAACAGAGGTAGGTTCTCTCAAACACATCAATGTCAATAGCCAGCATGCAAACCATGATACCAATCTTAGCGTGAGTCGGAGGATGTCAGCCTAGCACACATAGACAATGGTGGTCTTTCCGATTGTGTGACCAAGCTCATTAGGTAGGCTCCTGCACTGCAAAATCTATTAACTTATAGACTTCTAGCTTGGGTGAAGTTCTTAGCTCAACATATCATCTAACCTCTCTAAGTCCAATTAGTCTCATCATCCAGGATTATCCCTACCTTGTCTTTCATCGGCCATGGCTTAACGTATCCCTCAAATACCCAAAGTTTCACAGTAAGAAGAAGGAGGTTTGAACACACATGTAGTAAATTTTGAAAATATGTGGCTATCATATAGCCTACTATTCCGATATAAACACAATTTATTTAGTGATACCTTTGATGGCCAAGCTAACGACTCGCATGTGCAGTATGGCTGGAATCATTTTTTACCTTATGTGGCCCTGTGCAATGCATTTTTGTACCAATTCCAAAAAAATAAAGCATCCTCACGGGTGCTGGAAAAATTACACCGTTTGGAGCAAGAAAGCTTATCAGTTAAAGATTATGTGGGTTAAATTCCACACCTTGAGGAGTTGTGTGAATCTCATAGATCGGTGGTGGGGCCAGAGTTGAGGCACTCAAAGGCAAATGGTTCTTGTTAATGGCCTCTAGAAGAAATTAAAGCCTCTAATAGCATCTGTTGATCTCATAATTAGTGGTTTTGATGGTGACATGGAAGCTACTTAAAAGGTTGGAGCACAATTCAAGGGGAAAGCTCAACCTCAAAAAAGGGAAGAAAAAAGGGGATGCAAACTCCTTAGAAGATGAACATGATAATGAGGACACTTTGGATGATGACTTGAATGCGAACTCGGATTTAGAATCTAAGCACAAGAACCGAAAGAAGGGAACGACTTGCTTACTAGAGGAAGCATGAGAGGAGAGCTAGATGTGGACTATGATTGGATGTCTGGTGCACAAAGTGCTCAAACCAGGGTCATTCCAAGGAGGTTTATCCCTTACTACACCTTATGTCAAACAACCACTCATGCAACGAAGGCTTGCCAGTGTACAATAGCATAGTTCATCATAGCTCCAAAATTGGGAGGATCAACGACATGTCTAGGACCAAGCAGCCAAGATGGTGTAGAAAGCCCAAGAAGGGGAAATTCAAAATGCTTAAGAAATTGCTCTCCCTATAGGAAGGTGGTAGAAGCAAGTTTGGAGGTCACTCAAACACATAAGGAAATGAATACAGTGAGCAAATTGATCGTTTTACTAGTTAGAAGGAACCAAAGAAGACATAGGGTGCAAAGATCAATGCCGAGAATTACCTGATGAAGCACCTAGAAAAAATCGAGAAGTATGTAAAGATGTGGCAGAATTGTTTAACTCAACTAAGAATGCTACTGTAGCTCCGAAAAAGCATTGAGCCAAAAAAGGATCGCAAAAAAAGACTATGGACTTAATGAGTATATCTCTGTCAAAGAAGGGGGTAGATATTTCGCCTCAAAACTCTAGACATGATACTTACTAACAAAAGCATCTGAATATGATATATGGGATTATCTACAAAAAATGAAGTTAAACATTACACTAGATCAGTTTCTTTGTTTGGAAAGCAATAACTTCTGAGAAGGATTGTTTCCTTGGAGAACTTGGTGTGGGAGTTCAATCCACTAGTAATTCAAATAATGTAGTGCAATGTAGATCTATGGAACCCATTCGACGAAGTAGTTTTGGAAGTGACAATGATACTCATGGGACATGTAGTGTATGTAGTCCTTGTTGTGGATGGAGGATCTATGTCAACGTTCTATAAAAAACAATGGCCCAAACATTAGGCATCATAGAGATGCAGCCAAAACCACTTGTAGTCATATTGGTGGCAGATCATTGAAGAGTTATGCCTATCAAAATTTTATGTAGACAAGAAATTGGTGTAATTGACTACTCTAAATTTTCAATGTCTTTTGTGATCGAGTAGATGAAAGAAAACTCCTCGCCCTTGGCTACACATGGAAATATTAACCATAATTAGGAAACAAGACCAGATTACCATCCTTTGAGCAAGAAGCTTAAAGTGTTAGTGGTTTCTAAAGAAAGCATAGTTTTGTATGTTCGACCTCTTTATGCAGAAGGTCTTAATTGGCTGGAATGAGTGGAGGACAACAAAGAAGAACTGAGAACCCAGATTTGGTTTCCTTGTTTAACGTGGATGTGGACCAGATAATTTCTTAGTATGAGCCGAACATCATGTTAGTATAGAACTAGTCATTGTAGCACCAATGGTAGATATGGCAGAATCGAAGGACACATTAAGAAGGAGGATGGTCACCGAGGGAGCTTGGTGGAAGGAGCTTTTCTTGGCTATCCTCTCTCTCTACTTGAACACTCTCTCTCTAACTATTCCCACCATCATCTCCGCCGCCCACCACCTCCCAGCCCCCTCCACCACTAACCTTGCTCCTCTCTTTCTCTCTCTATCTATTATCATCTTCCCTTCTTCTCCTCTCATCTCCTCTCTCCAACCATCTCATATCTTTTTGTTGCTCTTCTCTCTCTTCCTTGTCTCTCTCTCTCTCTCTCTCTCTCTCTCTCTCTCTCTCTCTCTCTCTCTCTCTCTCTCTCTCTCTCTCTCTATATATATATATATATATATATATTTATATCTGTCTTTTTGCTCACTCTCTCTATCTACCATCCCCCTCTCTCTCTCTATCCTTTTGTTTCCACTTATCCTTCTTCTTCTTCTTCTTCTTCTTCTTCTTCTTCTTCTCTCTCTCTCTCTCTCTCTCTCTCTCTCTCTCTCTCTCTCTCTATATATATATATATATATATATATATATATATATATATATATATATATATATATATATATATATATATATATATATATATATCCTCCTCTCTCTATCTCTATCCATCTCTTTGATCACTCTCTATTTCCTCCTCCTCCTCCTCTCTCTCTCTCTCTCTATCTATCTATCTATCCTTCTCTTTGCTCACTCTCTCTCTCTCTCTATCCATTTTTTCACTCTCTCTATAGCCTCCTCTCTCTCTTTCAGTCCTTCTCTTTGCTCTCTCTCTACCGCACCATGCTGTCCCATATGGACGTCTTCCCCCCCCCAGTGCATCATAATGCAAGGATCAATGATATAATCAGGTAAGAAAAGTTGTGTATGGTTTACTCCAACTGTGCTCGTGAAGGTAGTAGCAAACAAGGGTATCTGTCTGCACAAGAGTATGAGATGATTGCTCGTGAAGGTAACAGTAAACAAGGGTATCTATCTGCACAAGAGTATGAGATGATTTAGTGTAACAAAAAATGATGTTCAATGGCAACATATATGGTTAGTGTTACTTATGTCTTGTCCACCAAATGCCTTTCCAATCTGTGTTGTACACCGCACATTCACCAGGGTGTCTAAGGAGAAGCCAGATTGCTTGGCTTGTGCTATAATTGTGCCACTTGATACATAGTACCAATGACAATAATAGAGCCATTGTCGTCTAGGTCTCACAAATCTGAAGCAATAAAGTCTTCTCTCCATCTATGTGGCATAGACATAAAACGTGAGAATTTACACCCAATATATACACAACACTTAAGGTCTTAATGAAGGGAAAAATCATCTCATCACTCACATATGCAGAGATTCCATGATGGTACAATGTCATCAGCGTAGCCATAAATGGAACCTCCTGTGGGCAACCTCACTATAATATAATCACATGTGCTATGCTTGTATTGACACCTTTAACATTAAAGGTCTGATTTCCCTCTTTCACCATCTGAAACATCCCAAAAAGATGTACTAGCTCCTATGGACACTCCTGGTTCCGAATTGCACGACCTATCTTCAAAGGATCCCCAACAAATGCCCTCATCTTTGGAGAATTATGTCCTACTACACCATGTTGAGAAGAGTTACACATTAATTGTCATTACGTGATATAAAAGACACACCTTCATAATCCTTACACATGTGCTCACAATTGATAATTATACCTGTCACAATACCACCGAGGCTTCTATAACAATAGAGGAACTAGCACTTTAATGTTCACTCAGAACATCAAGGACTACTGTCAAGGCCGTACAACAAGACACTCCTACAAAGCGTACATTTTGTAAGTGCATACACCACATATATACATTACATTATCATTACTAATGAATAAAATTGTACTTGGCAAATTCATCTGGATTGGGATCATAACACCTAGGCTAGGTGGATTATTATGTCGCAATGGTGCATTTAGCGCTTCACCTCTTGCCAAGCTGGATACATAACTTATTCATCTACAATAGTATCCAAACTATGTAACAATAAAACTAATGAATCACATGAGTAAAAGAGTGCCCTACCTGTGTTGTTGCATGACCCACTTCTTTAAATTTTGGGGTTGCCTCGATCTTGAGTGCTATCCTCAAAATCTTTCGTCATAATCTAATATAAGGACATCAAAGTTGTTCTCTTCCTTTCGTGCCTTTCCTTTTTTCATCCTTCTTTGGCACTTTTGCTCCTTCATCATCATCATCCTCTTCATCTTCATCATCCCCTTCATCTTTCATAAGACCTTTACCCTTGTCTTGAACATGTGATTGGTCACAGAGACTTCTAGTCTTCACAATAAAAATCATGATTTGAAAAGATATAAGAAACAATATTATAAAAGAAGTGAAATATCTAATTGTATAGTTCATACCATGGTTGATTGCTTTGATTTACAGACTCGAGTATGCATCTCCTTCTTGCTCTTGGGAAATTTGCCACTTGGAAAGTCAAGGAATAATGGGCATCTCTTATATATTCCTACATCCCAAAGGTCTTGAAGTTGTTGCTGTGTATACATAGTGCTTTCATGTCGTGGATCGTGCCAGTCATTCAAGATTGCAGGCACATCTACAATATATCTATTTACATTGCACTTACGAATCCATCTACATATAATTGTTTCCGTTCAATTTACGAATATAAGAGCACGATAAAGTAGTAAGATTTGTAGAATGTTATGCATCTAAACACAACACGCTTGGTAGCTTTGATGACAACAAGGTTTGAAGCTACCACGCCTTGTTTCTTCAAGGATCCCACCATTTCCTCGAATAGCTTCCCAAAAGATAATCTCTTAAGATCGACGAGGTCCTCTTGAAATGTATATGGGAAAATTATCTTGTACTTTTTTTATATTTCTACAAGGACAACCACACCCTGTGCTCCAATCCTTAACTTCTCTTTTAATCCATATGACTTCTCTTTTAAGCCAATCCCTGAATAAACTTGCATTTGTTGTGTTGCCATTGAAATTGTTATTCAAACAAAACACATTACTTTGTATATATCAAGAAAAAAAGGGGAAGTAATTATTACTTACTTTTAGGGATTTTTGAGTCCTTCAGTCTCTCCGAATCGCCATCAATCACAATATCTAAAATATGTGCTTTTTGGTCATTTGGCAATGAGCTAGATGCCAAGCTATGCAACCTATCCTCTATCAAACAATCTAGTTTCTTGTCCTAATTAACTTGCACTAGTTATCTGTAACACAACAACAAAATTAAACCATAACATTAAAACCATAAAAGGTTGTTGCCTACCAAATAGACAAAGATGGAAGAGTGTAGGCTTTCTTACTCAAAGAAACCTTCTCCTTGTGTAGGGTTTGCAATCACCGCACTAGCCGCCTAGTAGCATGCCTCCATTTTCTTTCATCTTTATAAAATGCAATTCTCCATTTCTCTTCGAACTCATTTGCAAGCAAGCTATCTACTAGGGGGTCAATATCTCAGGTGGTTGGCGAGGTACTCATCTTATTATTCACATGTTACAACATTAGTTTGACAATAGGTAAATGTTAATCATATATTACAAGTGTTAGAAGATTGAAGGAAAGTTCTGAAAGCTTGCAATTGTACCAGGATAGGCGACCTTTTTTTTTCTACATCGAGGTATGCTTCTCCATCCATCCCTTTTGTCATTGGTCTAGTGTACTTCATAATTGTTTCTTTATTTGCTAGTCTAAGCACCCTAATGAGACACACTTTGTCCACAAGAGACGAAGAAACATATTCCACTTCATTCATTCTATGGCAAAAAAAAATATGAGTTATGATGAAAGATAAGACATACTACACTTGGACCTTCCCATGTCAAAGAGACTTAAGACATATATTCTCATAATGTGTATGTTTTGTTACCTGTTTAAGCAAGCTATGACTGCTCCCCCTCACTATCCTCAGTAAATTCAATAAGGATAGCATCAACACATGGATGTCTTAATATAACATTCTTAAATGTTGTAGTTAGTGTGAATCTAATTAATCCCAAAATTATGTTTAAAAACTTAACACCGCGTTCAAAAAGTAAGCAATTTAAGATGACTCACATTTACTAATCTCCTTCATCTATGCCCACAACGCAATGATTGCCATCCCACACATAAAACATCTTGTTGCTCATAAATGCCCACTCTGTGTGCCTTTGATCACATTCTTGAACTCCCCGTTTTTCATTCTCATCATATGTCATCCCATGCACTAACATCATCTTGCATTACTTATCTAACAAGATTATGGGGTAAGGAGATAGAGAAAATAAACCTACATCAATTGGCAACATAGCCATTTGTATAGAATTCCTTACAAGCTTCTTGCACCTAAATTGCACTCTTTGTATAGAGGGGTTAGGCACAAGTCTGCACGAGGAAATAGGTGGCAAAGGAGTGGATTTCTTCACCTGCAATGTACACGCACAGGTTGTGCTTTTCAGTTCCCTTCTCCACCTCTCCTAACTACTTCCTTTGTTTCTTTTATGGATTTTGAAGAAACGCCTTTTTTTAAAAAGATTGTGGTGGATTTCTTCGAAGAGGAGTCCAATTATCATCATCTTCTTGCACTATTTTCCTCCTCTTCTTCGTCCTTGTCGCTTCTTGGCTTGCTTGTTTGGCAGGTGTTCTCTTTAAGCATTGTGCACACTTTGGATGTGGGGTTTCCTTTGATGTGTTTCGATCAATCTAAACACATCGACATATACTAGACAAATTACTCTCAATAAAGCCACAAAAAATAGCATAATTGTAAAGGTGGGAGAGAGATATAACAACACTTACATAATCGCTTGCTACAAATTACTCACAACAAAACCACAAAAAAGAGCATAATTGCAAAGGTGGGGGAGAGATATAACAACACTTACGCAATCGCTTGGCTAGCCATACAATGATGTAACCTATGGTTTGATTTAACGTGACAATATCACCATCTTCGAGGGCAAAAGAAAGAGGTACTTCTTCCACTTCGACATCTTCAATTGACATGCCATCATGACTAGGCAGAAAAGGAATTCCATGGACGCTATCCATAGTGGGGTTTACATGCAACGTGGTCCCAATAGCTACTTTGGTATTGTTGAACATTAAGAACACGTGTCCCTCTTTCGATTTGGGAAGGCGCCATGTAGAAAAGAGGACAAGCAAGAGACAAGAGAGAGAGAAGTACGAGATTGCTAAATAAGACCGCTCGGAAGGAGATTGGAAGAGGAAAGAAAGAGACCGAATAAATAAAGTGAATAAAAAAGAATGAGACTAAGAAGATATAAATAAAGGAAGAAGAGATATAAATAGAGAAAAAGGTATAAATAGAGAAAAAGATATAAATAGAAAAATAGAAAAAATGATAAATATTAAAAAAAATAAATTTTAGGGTTTGAAAATTTTAGGGTTAGAGCGAGAGGTCATGTCGCCCTTACTAAGGTCCCCCACTAAGGGCGACGTCGCCCTTTGTGAGAGGACACTCTCCCCTCACTTAGGGCGATTCTCTCTCTCTCTCTCTCGAGAGAGAGAGAGAGAGAGAGAGAGAGAGAGAGAGAGAGAGAGAGAGAGAGAGAGAGAGAGAGAGAGAGAGAGAGAGAGAGATCGATCACCTCTGTCTCTCTTGATCGACCGACCGACAAAATAGACTACCTCTCCCTCTCTCTTTCTCTCTTTTTTTCTCTCTCTCAAAAAAGGAGACATAATTATTCAAAATTTCATATATTAAATAGAATAATCATTCAAAAATATGATTTTAATCACAACGGTATTACATGTACTCATGAAAGTTCAAGATAGCTAAATAAGTAATTATTTATGAGAGTTAGTTATGTAAGAATTAATTATTAAATATAATTATTAGAAGATTTTATATATTAGTTAGTTATGGGAGTTAGTTATGTAAGAATTAATTATTAAATGTAATTATTAGAAGATTTTATATATTAATGAAACTATTTATAATGATTAAAAATGTTTTTATGTTTGTAAGAAATAATATTTTTTATTAAAAAAATATTTTTTTGAATTTATTATAATATGTATAAATTTAGTGTTTAAAATTTGAATTCGTTTTCATTAGTTTGTTGTGTGTTTGTTGTGAGTTAATTTTGTGAGATATAATGCTTGGCAAATAGAGATCTTTTTCTCTCCTATCTTCTTTTAGCATGTATTTTTGTTCATTGACATGGAGAACACAACTTTTCACATTTTTGTAGGGGGTTTGGAGAGTGATCCTATTGTTAGAACTGTGTAGGGACATTTTTATATTACTAAACCTAATGATTTTGATGAAATGTTATGTCCTCATTTTGGATTGAAAGTTTTTGCAAATCAAAACATAAGATGATGGTGTAGATCATCTTATATCTTACTAGGCAGCTAGACCCACTAGAGACGAACCATGTTATATATTTGATAAAGATATAACAACAGAATACCTAGTTTTTAAATAATAGGAGAGTCAAGCACAACACTACAACAAGCACACCAAAGCAAGTCGCTATTGATTACACAATAGAAGATTCTCCCACAGGAGAAAATCTCATGTAGGTGTTCTTCATAGAATGTTATTGGCAAGCACGCATATTGAGAACGTAGAAGAGATTCCTTAAATCTATATTGGCAATGTAGCTTTTGAGTTACCAAATGTACGTGATCCTTTAGCCTCTCCAATGCAAGGAATGGAGCAAAAACACATGATGGCCATTGTTGGGTGAAACCTGCAAAGAGTCATGTGAAGTTTCTTAGAGTTGTATGAAAAAGGTCACGTGGAGGCTTATTTGAGTGCACTTATGCCTTCTTGTGTGGAAGTAGAACTATGAACGGCACACCGAATACAATGCCATGGATTGGTAAGCTTATTATCTTGGCTCAATTTCAATAAACCTTGATTAATAAGAGTATTTATCATGAATTTATAATTTTTCAAATAATAGGCAAGTTCACACAGAAGCTTCCCTCGCTAGGCTTAACAATGGATTAGCTCTCTAGCTTGTTTCTACTGTAAAAAGAACAAACCTATATATAGAAGAATGTGTGCTGCTACGATGTACTATTGTATGCCTGCTAACCCACATACGACCAGATTAATGATACATCAAGGGGAACATTTGCATGAGGTGCAAAGGGACACATCAAGACAGGCATTGCAAAAGATAAGAGAACTTGTACAAGAGGTAGTTCTAGAGTTGGCTACAAGTGGTCCAAGGAAGATACAAATGGATATCACCAAACAACTTGTATTGGATATAATTGTTAGGAAGCATACGAAGGATGGATCAAATATTAGCAACATGGAGTTGTTGCTATTATTGGAACACATGCATCTCCTAATTCAATGTTAAAGGTAGTGTGTATTCCATATTGATTTTAACTTTTTGATTATTCTTGTCAACTTAAGTTTACGTAGTTTGTTAAGTTATCCAATTCTCTTGTAGATTCAAAAGGATGGTACGTGCTTCTAGGATCAATGGTTCAGTGGAACGAGCGAAGTCCAGTATCCTAGAATTGAAGAGAAAATGCGCTTTTGAGTTCTTCCATGGTAGTCATTTTCCTGGGCAAGCTTTGGATGAGTCAAAGCGGTGTTACGTGTTTAAAATGTCAACCACCACCAGGGCCCATATCAGGTTTAGATCTGGTGAACCATATACGCCAAATAGGGGACGGTGATTTGAGGAGGGCTTGGGTTTGTTTTAATCACGTCAACTACTTTCCAATTGTTATATGATGGTATGCAGCCTACACAAGAGCTGACAATTGTGACTTATGAAATAAAAGAGGAGGACACAGTGACACAGGTTCTTTTCTCGGAATGATTAACAATGTTGTGGTGCAAAAAGGCTTTTCCAAACTTTTTTTCTTATTCATGGGTTGATGAGGATGGAGCCAACTAGAGGGCAGTTATTAGGATAGTCTATAATAATGGACCAGAGAATATATTGGTAGGTCATGAGCGTTCATATCTTTTTCATTTTTCATTGGGAACAAAGCTTGAACATCCATATAGTACAATACGTAGATAGGAATTTTCAAGAAGAGCACAAGCGACTCAGTGGCATTGTGCATTGAGTGAAGAAGAGGCACTCTTGAAATACAGACACATTAGATCATGGTGGATGAATGGTAAAGTCACTAATGCAAACTTACCATCCATGGATTTTTGGCTTAGTTGGTGGCAAGATATCCCCATTGGAGGAAGCACCTTGTACTTATAGGGGTAAGTATTACTTTCTTGGATTTGAAAATAAATAGCTTGCATTTGGAATCTAAATTGTTAAGCTAATCTTTTGTTAACGGAATGTGGCTGAAGCTTACAACTTTGATTCTCACCAGTTAATCTTTTGTTATAGGAGATGGACAACGCCATTTTGTTGCACATGCCGACCACTAATCTAGCAAAAAAAAACCATGCAAGTTGGTTAGCAGGAGAGGGTTTCAAGGAACTATCTCTTTATATGATGCTGATGTTTCAAGTCTCGCTAATGCCCTCTTGCAATCCACGAAGAAGCATACATTTATGCAAGGTAAATATCACGGAGCATGCCCTACAATAACAAAGTTGATGGAAAAGGCCATAACATCAAAAGCTCCGAGTCCGCCAACCACTAGCAGATTGGTGGGGGATGCAGTGAGTGGCACTCCAATGCATGTAAAGCCAAACTATATTGGTGATAACATTATAGTTAGCCTCGACGTAAAAAACCCATAGTTATAAATCTTGAGGAATATAACTCATCACATCATCCAGAGTATGTCACAGAAAACCAACTACACATAAGAAACAAGATAGGAGATTAAACTTTCCACCCACTATTCCTTCAGCTCTGTATAGAAGACGGTCACAATGCAGAGGGATTAACAACTGAATCAGAGGTGTAGGAAATTTTAGAGAATGACATACATGACTCAATGTGTGCTATACGTTGAACACCTCTGCACAACAAGATCACTTTCCAAGGATGGTTAGGTGGCCAAGATGGCAAGTGTAAGGAACTGCGAGCAAGTTGTTCCAGCTCCATCTTTCTATGGTATGAGAGAGTGGTCAAAGGGTAGAGGCATCAATTCATGTGGTTTACAACTGTAGCATGAATCATACCTGGAGAGTATGTAATACCATATGTCAATCACGTGCTAAACCCCCAATTATATGTCCAGTTGGAGGAGATATAAACCTTATTGTGGATGAGGTTCAAGCATTGGAGGCTGGTGGATTTGTGTTGCAAAAGGGACAATGCCAAGAAGCAAACGATGTAGCCCATCGATCAACAAAGTACAGAAGTGGCATATCGGATATGGTAGCCAAGAGAATAGATTCGGCAATTTCAAACACAGCTACAATCTTTGAGTATTTGGTCATTAAGGCCGGATAGATGTAAGTGTTTGTAATTGAGACCGAGGAATCCATACCATGCAATGAAAAATACCGGGTGACTATGGAAAAGAATATATCATGCACACGTTTCGATTGTCAAATCAGGGTATGGCACCTTTATTTTGTATATTTACATATTTTTGGATTAGATGCGAAGCATAATATGTTATACATCAACCCACTCTAAAAAAGGAGATCCTAATAAGAATGTTTAGTAGCAAAGTAGGAGAACAATTTGAAAAGAACCTTGTACTATTGATGACATTGTATTATAGTTTTGAAAAGGTTCTTCATTTTGCAATAATAAGACGTCCTTTGTTTCATGTGCATGCAAGCACCTTTATTTTTTATATTTACATATTTTTGGATTAGATACGAACCATAATAAGACGTCCTTTGTTTCATGTGCATGCAAGCACCTTTTTATTTTTTATATTTACATATTTTTGGATTAGATACGAACCATAATATGTTTATATATCAACCCATTGTAAAAAAGGAGATCCTAATATAAGAATGTTTAGCAGAGCAGAGCAGGAGAACAATCTGAAAAGAAGCTTGTACTGTTGATGACATTGTACTGTAGTTTGTTCTAGATGTCAACACTAGCTACAATTGTAGTTGCAGAGGTTTCTCCACTTTGCATCCCTTCCTTGGTACCCTATTTGGCCAATCTTGCCCGTGGGGTTAAGGGCAAGCAAGTGGTCTTGAATCAAGATGAGACACTTGCCCATTGCCAAAGTGAAAATGTGGTTATCTAAGAGCAATCCAGAGCATTCCAACATAATGTAAAGCTCTTAAATGATTAAGTGAGTGCTTTAAAAAGATGGCCAATCAAGAGCTGGGAAAAAATAATGGCTAATTGCAAGATTAGAAAACATAAGTCATGGAGAGAATCAAGCTCTTAAAAAAGAAGGCTATGTTATCCGAAAGAGCTCAAGGCAATGTAGAATGTTAAGAAATGAAAGCTTCAATATAAAGGCCAAGGTCCCTACTATTGAGTTGTCACAATAATGGCTTAGGTGTAGTAAAGAAAGAGACCCTAGATGGAGCTTAAATGGAAGGATGCATAGTGAAATGCTACTATGGACCTCTCACCTAGGATATGCTCTATTGATTTGACAAGAAATAGGAGGATAAACAAAAGGAGGCCAATGAAAATGCAAGGCATGCCTTGAGGTAATTGCTCGATAAAAAAGAACGAAGGAGGCTGCAAGCTCACAAGACCAAGACATAGATAAAAAACACCATAAATAAGAGAATGACTTAACATAAGTTTTCAACCTTAGGCATGCTAAAGGGAAATTTAGAGCTCTTTGCACGTTTGTTTTGGAGAAAAATGTTATAGGCATCAATATATACTTGATAGAGGGCAACGAAGCTTTATTAAGCTTCTAGCATGCAGTACACACATTATTGCAACAAATAAAGCTTTATTGAGCTTCTAGCTATGTTTATTTTTGAAGCCCATGCTTTTTTTCAAAAAACAGGGTTTATGCTTTTTAAATGAGTCATGGCACAATTAGAGGCCAGCATTGGTTTTTTTCCTCATTGTTGAGAAAGATGATTATTATTTCTTAGATGGAAGCTTAAGCATGTAAAACCCACTATAATGTAAAAAATTGGCCTTTATGAAAGCAATTAAATTAGTTAAGCATGCTTCACACATGACCTTATCCCATCACTCACTTACACTTTAATCTTTTATTGTCTAGTTGTTGATATCTTAAGCTACCTCTATGTACAAAATGAATTGCAAGTATCTCCTCTCTCTCTCTCTTTGTGTATATGTGAGTGGTCACTATGGTTGTTATGGTAGGGATCATGGATAAGCCTAAAATTTGTAACCTTGCCTTGGACTTCAAAGTTGAGGGCCCATAAGGTACTTTAGCCTTCAAATGAAACCCATTACTCAACAAAATTCACTTGGGGAGATAAGGTGGGTTTCTTTTGAAGATGTGGGCTTTGAAGCTCACTAAAGCCTTCAAAATTTAGCATTGGTCATGGAGAAGCTAAGGCATGGGGTGACATTGCGATGGGCAAAGAGTGTAAGGAAGACCATGATAGGTGATGGGTTTTGATGGTGAAGAACTGTGAGAATGGAAATACAAGTACGAATATCCAATGAAGATATGCCAGACCATTCAATATCCACAAGACTATTTACCACCTTTGTAAACATTAAAGCATTCAAGTGTGGATGTGTTGTCTTGCCTCACACTATCTCCTCTTCTTTTTGTAAAGCCTAGCTCGTAGTAAGCATGCAACAAAGAAGAAGAAGAGAAACCATACAAGCTACTTCAATCACAAGAGCAAGAAGACTCGAATTCAATTGTGAGAATGGGATTATGTGTTTTCTCATTAGTCAAAATGTCTTATATATAAGACTCATTTGTATAATACCCAATTGTCCAAATAATGTCTTGGGGCCCAATAAGTTAGACTAGGGTAATTTCCTAGTCTAGTTGTACATTACCGGCATTACACAAGTCGTAAGCTCGGTGTTAGACTATCTTCTGGCATTACACAAGTCGTAAGCTCAAAGATTTCCTATAATCATTTTACATGAAGCGTATTACGCGCAATACAAAAAATATGGCTTGAAAGTGTTGCATTGTATTCGGAGTAATGTTAGCCAATGTGGTTAACAATGCTACATCACATAAAGCTGCTCACTCATATCTTCGGCTTGCTTGAATATGCATAGGTCCCTTGATGCCATTTTGCAACTTCATACTTTTGATGTCATTTTGCTTTTTATAGTACTCCTTTGCTATATGACTTGGTTTGCTGTAAGAGGTGCTATTTTCACTCTGATTATTTGCCATCCACCTGGCCTTTCTGGCTCCCCCTGCCTCTAGAGTAGCCTCTTTCACATGCTTGTGCATTAGAATCTTATTGTTGTTGTTGACCATGATTTTTCTTTCCAAATTGGCATGCACCTCGACCTCTAGATGATGATATGTCTCTACCTCTACCTGTGTCTATGTAGAAGGCGTGCTCCGATATATTTCTAGAAGATTATTGGAGGAATACACAATGAGTGTAATTATGATGGAGTTTTTTATGTGGAGAGAGATTCCCGGTGTTTTGAGAGAGAGAGAGAGAGCTAGCATGCATTTTTGCCAATAGAAACCCGTGTTTTTATAATTCTCCAACTGTAATTGTAAAACAAGGAAATATTCTTTGTTTTTATTTTGCGTTCACACGTTTGGTAGGGGTTGAAATGCAATTCCCCCGGGCGGGCGGGTCCGAAAGCGCTCGCTTGGTAATTGAGCAACTGGGGAGAGCGAGAGAGAGGCGAGCAGCAGTAGTATCATCGTCGCAGCGGGATCGGATCGGCTTGGATCGAGAGATCGAGAGAGAGGCGTATGCGGCATGGAGTGGATCACCACCCACCACTTGGATGTGGGCGCGGCGACGCAGCAGCCCCATCATGCGGCCTTTCATCCCACTCAGGCCCTGCTGGCTGTCGCAGTGGGTCATCGTATACACGGTATGTATGGTTCCCGGTCTCCTTGTACGTTGATTAGCCTGATTTCATGGAGCTGAGAAATCTTTTTAGAACCCTATACTTTACGTGCGGATCCAACACCCCCTTCCTTTCGCTTCTAATATTAGTTGCTTCTCCTACTACTACCCCTTTGCTAATGCTGTTGCACAGTCACAATCTATTGCACACTTGTGCAAGCCGCGCCAATCACTGGCAGAGCCCCGGCAGTCTTATCAGCATCATACCCAGCCTATGCTGTAAGGGACACCAAAGTGTTCTCTCTTTCTAGAGTGGGGCATTCACCCTCTAATATCTATTTAAGAGCTTCACCCAGAGCAACACTGGTCAAGACTAGTGAAGGGACCAAATGGTGACACTACCCATTCAAAGCGACTATCTTTAACCTTCTATACTCTCTAATTCCCTGCATGGTTACTGAGATCTTCTACTCCATGGCAGAAAAACAAGCAACTTCCGGGGTGAATATGGACGCTTTTGCTAGCCAGCCCACGACAATGTCATCTGTTTATGACCTCGTGAGCGATACCACCATGCAGTCCATAGAGGTACCTCTCGGCACTCAAGTACACATGACTTCGATGCCCCAGGTACTATCTCAGTATTTGGGACAGCCGGTGGAAGGACCTCTGCGTGAAGCCAACAATGTGGGCTGATTTTCAGCATGTGTTTAAGACCTAGTTTGTCTCTATTAACAAGATAGACAACTTTCGTCAGTTGTTTAAATTGGAGATGGGAACGAAGAGGCTGGACAACTATTCCCAAGAGTTTAAAGACCTAGTGAGCCGTTGCAAGCCCTTTGAGGAGCCACATGTGTTGGTTTGCATGCTATACTTGTTTGGCCTTCCGCAAAATTATTAGAATGAGCTTCTCCGCAATCATATTCATCACTAGATGACATCTACCATTAGGCCAAAAATTTTGATGAACTTAAAGTCCAAGCAACACTACTAATTCCGGAGAAGCAAGCAAAAGGCTCCACTCAACAAAGAGCATTATTTAGACCATCTTGTTCTAAAGACTCTCAATTGAGAGACACTCTTGTGAAGCAGACCATGGCTCGCCACATCACACCATCGACAAAAAGGGAAATTTATTCCCCGAGGTCAAAGTTCGCCAAGGCATACTCCATTGAATCCATTAGCAAGGTCATCAAGTTCTTTGAATTTTTTGAGTTCATCTAGTGCTTGCACGTCCCGTTCCCAGCTGTGTCTTTCTCAGAGCAATTGATCCCACCCTTTCCTCTAGAGAGAAGGCTCACATGTTGAAGATGTTGAATCAAGAGGCTTTCTTCCAACAATGAGGAAGAGAAAAGATCAGAAGTGGGGACTACAATGATCAACAATTTTGCCATTGAGCTTGTGGAAGCAGTCATGAGCAATAGATAGCTTGGTTATGGATTCATAGATTTTATCCTCGAAGTATGGAGTTGGCTTTATGTGCCCATGTTCAGCACTCTTTCCATATGGATTATAAATCAAGTTTATGAGCAAGCTATATGGAGCTACCTCTCAAGATATCTTATGTGTATGTTGAAAAGATATTTCTTTTGGCTTCTCGATGAACCTGGCAAAGAAAAAGCTACGTATACTTGAGTTTTTCAAAGTTGCTGCTTTTTGCAATTCATTGTAAATGTTTTTGGACACTTAACCCTTGCATGCCTGAATGAGGAGAATTGTGTGTTGTTTGGCTTGAACTGTTTTTGTTTTTCATACGGACATGACCAAGCACTATGGACTAAGTTTTTGGCATATCTTTGCTCGAGGATTTCAAGTTCACTACACTCCGTGTTGGTACTCCTTCATAAGATATCGATAAATTCCATAAATCCAGTTCATCTCATAGAACAAGGAGCGAGAAAAACATACTCCATCCCAGTAAAGGGAGCCACATAACTGTATATAAAGCCCAACAATCACCAAGTCAACGATAACCATAGTGTATGCTCTAAGTACCAACACGAAGTGCATGTGGTAGAGTGGACATGACGCCTTGTTGGCTTGGGACTTACATCTATGAAGGGCATGTGATATAACATCTTGCTGGCAGGAGACAGTGTCTACGCCAACTGTGGAGATGGATTCATTCATGGAAGGGTGGTAGTCCTGGTGAGCTATTTTGTGAACTCATGGAAGGGTGGTAACCTTGGTGAGTGTTTCATGAACTCATGGAAGGGTGGTAACCCTGGTGAGTGAGGTCTCGTGGAAGAGGAAACCCTGGTTTCATGGAAGGGTCGTTACCATGGTGAGCCATATGGACATGCGAAGCATGTTTGGCTTGGGCATGTGTATGGATTATAGGAGTGGTGCTCTTATGCACTCCAACGGCATGGCAAGATGTTTTGTGGCTATGTATTCTGGTTATTTTCTTTTTGCAGGTACTTAAAGCTACTTATGGATTTATGGATATTTGGGACAGAGTTGGCTCTTGTGCCTGTGTCTGGTTAATATGAGAGTTGTTGACTCGGCTTATGGAATTATGGATACTTGAGACATAGTTGGCTCTTGTGCTTGTGTCTGGTTATTATTAGAGTTGTTGACTCGGGATATGGATAAAGTTTCTTTCTTGATACGGTTCTCTCTTGAGCTTGTATCTGACTTCGGATCGTGGATCTGGATTTATGACTTTAATGCATGGATTATGAAATATTATAAATTGGTAGTGCATCTACTTTATTTGAAGAATATTTCAGTGGTATCATGGTTATATAGTTGTGGGCAATTGCTTTATAAGACGGAGGGGATGTCACCATTTGGTCCCTTCACCAGTCTTGACCAGTGTTTCACACACTGATTGGAGCCAAGGTGTGAACGGGGATTTTCCACAAAAGAAAGATGGAGCATTTACTGGCAAAGTTTGGCTTGAAAGACGGCTACAGTACATGAGCAACATGGGATTTTATTCATCAAAGTGACTTATAAGGTTTATAAGTTAGTGTGTTTTCACATTATTAAAATCTGGCTGGACATATTATTATTTTGGGCATGGACAGGTGGACAAAAGGAGGCGCCTAGAGCAAACTTGGGCTACAAGCTTGGGAAAAGCATAAAGTTGATATTTTTGGGCAAGTTTAGCTATTTTGGGTAGAAAGGAAAAGCACAGCTATTATAGAGCTGGTCGACTCTATTAAAGCAAGGCAGGGGGGCTGTTATTATCATCATGCGCTTGTAGCTGATTTGGCCGACTGCAGCTCTCCTCTCTCTTTTTCAGCGTTGGCCGTATAGCTCTCAATAAAGAAGTTCCTATGGGGGGCGGCCATTCCGGCTTAGTGCGGTGTTATTATATTGTTTATGGTTATTCCACTGTGTTTTCATGCTCTGTCTGGTATTTGAAGTATTGGTCTACTGTTCCTAGCTCCCTATTAGTTACAGGTAAAGCACTTAAGCTTCAGCTTTTAGTGTAGGCACAATTCACAGAGGTCGACTTTCAGCCCACGCTTCAAGCATTTAGGCTTTTATGAGGTTGTACCCCAAAAAAGCAAGCGAACACCCAAAAAAGCAAGTATAGCCCCAAAATAATTGGGCACTGAGCTTTCAGCTTTTTTCTCCCCTTTTTTAGCATTAAAAGCTACTTCCAAAGGCCAATTGTGAGCAGAGATCTGCCAAGTGAGAGCCCCATACCACATACTTCTACCCAAACGTTGAGCCTCGATGGATCCCCATCAAGATACTAGAAGCCTAAGGTTTCTACAAACTGTCCACCCTATAAGCACACACGTGTGGGCTTGGATTGCACACCATGAGTACAGAAGGTTAAAGATAGTTGCTTTGAATGGGTAGAGCACTTAAGCTTTAGCTTATAGTGCTAAGTGTAGGCACAATTCACAGAGGTGGACTTAAAGCCCACGCTTCAAGCATTCAGGCTTTTATGAGGTTGTACCCCAAAAAAGCAAGCAAACACCCCAAAAAGCAGCGTAGTCCTAAAATTATACATTTAGGAAGCCCACACAGTCCTTTGCAATCCTAATGGTCACCCACTGAGCTCGTCCAGTGACAATGGTGCCTAAGTCAACCACCCACAGCAATGGCTGCTCACTGACGGAAATGCATATTCCACCCTGAGTTTTGGAGGTTCCAAAAGAATGGAACCAGAAATTATGACTCTTGCCTCGCAAGATCTTCCTGTGGCGGCAGGTATGTCCCTCTGAAAGATGGTGCTCCTGAAGGAAGAGAATGTCAATGGGTCCACCAACTACTGCTCTATGAAGCTCCTCTCTAAGTAGTCACTGTTGGTCCGGGGGCGGAGCCGCGCGAGATGGGCACGAATTCTAGTTTCCATGTGTAGCCACTCTATTCGAGCCCTATCCATACTCTGGATTCCACGTGTCACAATGCAAGTATCTGTAGGAGGTGGGAAGGGGTACTGCCATTGAAACATGAAGAAACACAAAAAGCAACATCTCCAAGTTGGAGGAAACCATCTCCCCTTCCTGATCTTTGTGGCCCGAGCCATTCAACGGCATTCGAGTCAAGGGCTAGAGATGAGTAAGCACATCAGTGATACACAGGTCCATAGTTACCACGGAACGTCGTTCCGCCTTCCTGGAACGCCGGAACGTCGTTCCGGGCGAAGGCACGTTCCCGGAACGCCGGAACGTTCCGCATATTTTTTTTTTTTTTTTTTTTTTTTTTTTGTGTTGGTGGGGGGGGGGGTGTGTTTTGCTTGCAGAAATGTATGTTCATGTCTTGGGGGAGCAAATATTAGGAAGCATATTTGGCTATCCGTATACAAAAAGTTACATTTTTTTGTGTCATATGCTGACATGTCATATGACGTGGCGTTCCGCGACGTTCCCGATCCGCTCCCGTTCCCGTTCCCGCTCCCGTTCTAGCATCCGACGTTCCCGGAACGTTCCCGTTCCGTGGTAACTATGCACAGGTCATGCAAATGGTGCAAGAGCTCTATTGCCTGCCCCTGAATTGCAGTAGACACCGTCTCCATGCTCCAATCCATCCCCTATGCTGCACTCAGTGGGAAGGAGAAGATCATCGTGCCATTCTCTGGGGTGGACGGTTTGGAGTGATGCAACTATTAGAATTTCTGCATCTCAGTGTATTTATGGGCTTTACCTATTTTGGGTATTTTAGCTATTTCTCCTATTTTTTGGAACTCGTGAGTAGTCGGCCAGCTCACTCCCTTCACTATAAAAGGGTCTCACATATTCACTTGAGGTCATCCAATCCCTTGCACATTGTTCAACACTTCTGATGGCTATTGCCATTGTAAAGCTATTTGCTAAGGTGATCCTGTCCAGAGGCTCTCTCTACTCTCTCTCTTGTTCAATTTATGCTTCCACCTGTGCATTCTAATTTCTCCAACATGGTATCATTCTCTTAGGTTCAGGCTGCTCCACACTTCTCCAATCTTCTCGCCATCTCCTTCTTTGTTCAACACTTTTGCTGGCTATTGCCATTGTAAAGTTGTTCGCTATTATAAAAGGTGATCTTGTCCACAAGCGCTCTCAGAAATTGCTTGCAGAAATGTATGTTCATGTCTTGGGGGAGCAAATATTAGGAAGCATATTTGGCTATCCGTATACAAAAAGTTACATTTTTTTGTGTCATATGCTGACATGTCATATGACGTGGCGTTCCGCGACGTTCCCGATCCGCTCCCGTTCCCGTTCCCGCTCCCGTTCTAGCATTCGACGTTCCCGGAACGTTCCCGTTCCGTGGTAACTATGCACAGGTCGTGCAAATGGTGCGAGAGCTCTATTGCCTGCCCCTGAATTGCAGTAGACACCGTCTCCATGCTCCAATCCATCCCCTATGCTGCACTCAGTGGGAAGGAGAAGATCATCGTGCCATTCTCTGGGGTGGACGGTTTGGAGTGATGCAACTATTAGAATTTCTGCATCTCAGTGTATTTATGGGCTTTACCTATTTTGGGTATTTTAGCTATTTCTCCTATTTTTTGGAACTCGTGAGTAGTCGGCCAGCTCACTCCCTTCACTATAAAAGGGTCTCACATATTCACTTGAGGTCATCCAATCCCTTGCACATTGTTCAACACTTCTGATGGCTATTGCCATTGTAAAGCTATTTGCTAAGGTGATCCTGTCCAGAGGCTCTCTCTACTCTCTCTCTTGTTCAATTTATGCTTCCACCTGTGCATTCTAATTTCTCCAACATGGTATCATTCTCTTAGGTTCAGGCTGCTCCACACTTCTCCAATCTTCTCGCCATCTCCTTCTTTGTTCAACACTTTTGCTGGCTATTGCCATTGTAAAGTTGTTCGCTATTATAAAAGGTGATCTTGTCCACAAGCGCTCTCAGAAATTGCTTGCAGAAATGTATGTTCATGTCTTGGGGGAGCAAATATTAGGAAGCATATTTGGCTATCCGTATACAAAAAGTTACATTTTTTTGTGTCATATGCTGACATGTCATATGACGTGGCGTTCCGCGACGTTCCCGATCCGCTCCCGTTCCCGTTCCCGCTCCCGTTCTAGCATTCGACGTTCCCGGAACGTTCCCGTTCCGTGGTAACTATGCACAGGTCGTGCAAATGGTGCGAGAGCTCTATTGCCTGCCCCTGAATTGCAGTAGACACCGTCTCCATGCTCCAATCCATCCCCTATGCTGCACTCAGTGGGAAGGAGAAGATCATCGTGCCATTCTCTGGGGTGGACGGTTTGGAGTGATGCAACTATTAGAATTTCTGCATCTCAGTGTATTTATGGGCTTTACCTATTTTGGGTATTTTAGCTATTTCTCCTATTTTTTGGAACTCGTGAGTAGTCGGCCAGCTCACTCCCTTCACTATAAAAGGGTCTCACATATTCACTTGAGGTCATCCAATCCCTTGCACATTGTTCAACACTTCTGATGGCTATTGCCATTGTAAAGCTATTTGCTAAGGTGATCCTGTCCAGAGGCTCTCTCTACTCTCTCTCTTGTTCAATTTATGCTTCCACCTGTGCATTCTAATTTCTCCAACATGGTATCATTCTCTTAGGTTCAGGCTGCTCCACACTTCTCCAATCTTCTCGCCATCTCCTTCTTTGTTCAACACTTTTGCTGGCTATTGCCATTGTAAAGTTGTTCGCTATTATAAAAGGTGATCTTGTCCACAAGCGCTCTCAACTCTCTCTCTTGTTCAGTTTATGCTTTTGCCTGTGCTTTCTCCAACATGGTATCATTCGCTTCGGTTGAGGTTGCACTATACTTTTGCAATCTGCTCGCCATCCTTCTTTGCCTTGCGTTTTTTCTTCCATAGCTTCTCTGCGCTGCTGATCAGTGATAACAGTTGCTGCGTTTTTATGTATACCCTACTGCGTTTTCTGGTCCAGCCATCTTCTTGTTGTCGGCCAGTCCTCAAGGCTGCGTTTTGTTCTACAACAGCAAGGTGTGGCATTGCGGCTGCAAATTCTGCTCTGGCATTAGTTGTTGGTGGGTTTTCTTGCATGTGGTGTTGCCAGACAAGTGGCTCTACATCTTCTTTCTCCTCCACGAGTCCCTACCCTTCCGATAGGAGGTTCCTGGTGGTTCTAGGATTGTTTTGCTGCAGTCTAGGTTCTTTCTCTCCGAGATTTGAGAGGGGGCTGATTGGTCTTGGACCCTAGTGCCTGGCTTTGTTGGAAAGCACTTGAGAGGAGTTTTTGAAGTGCTGAGATTTGTGTTCTTTGTTGCTGTGGATACGGCTCCCCCTTGTACAAACAAGGATGACAAGTTGAACGGACCCAACCATGTGCATTGGAAGCTGCAAATGCGGATCTGGTTCATCCACAAGGGTTTGTGGGAGATTGTTCAGGGCAGTGAGAAGAAGCCCGAGCGTCCTCAGAACTCTAGGAGGTGGACTCAGGATCGAGAGGATGAATTCCTTGCAAAATTACGAGATTGGGAGAGTCGCGATTCAAAGGCGCATTCAGTGCTTGTGCGGACCATCACAGAGGAGGTCTCATCGGCCTTGCAAACTCTCACCAGTGCGCATCAGGTATGGTCTAAATTGGAGGATCTCTTTGCTCGAGATTCGTCAATGAGGGCAGTTACTTTGCAAGGGCAACTCTATGGTTTGTTATTTCCTATAGGCAGCTCCATGCAGTCGTTCCTCTTGAAGGCCAAGGTTATCCATGACCAGTTACTGGCTATGGGTGTTGCTTTGTCCTCTGCTCAGCTGGCTGCACTTATCCTCACCAAGCTTTCTCCGGAGTATGATATGATTTGTCGATCTTTGAGGCACGAGGTCACAACCACTCAGTTGGATTTTGATGATCTTAGCTCCTTACTCTTGGAGGAAGAGTTGGTTCTAGTCTCACAGGGTAAGATGAAGGTGTCTCTCCACAGATCTGTTCAGGCTCTTTCCACAATTCAGAAGAAAGGTCGGAGTCGTTGCTTCTCTTGTGGGAAGAGAGGACATCTGTCCAAGGATTGTTTGTCCAAGAAGAAGGACAAGACCAAGGGCAAGTCTTCACCTCAGAAAAAGGGCAAAGACACGATACAGATTACTCTAGTAACACATCTAGGGCTCCCAAGGCGCTTCCGGCTTGGGAGGACCAAGATGGTATACTTCTCTAGTATACATGGAGTTCCCCCCATGCGCTTTTAGCCAAAGGAGGCTTGTGGGCAGGAGAGGGGGTTGATTGCAGGAGAGGGGGTTGATTGCAGCTCCACTTATTGGTGCATGGGAACCGTGATTGGGAGTTCCAAGCATTAGACATCTGGCAGGACATGGTTATCGTTGGTGTAGCAGAAATTATGAACTGGATTTGTTCCGAGTTCATTGTTCGAGGCTTTTGGGACATGATTTGTTTTTGTCCACTGTTGGGGATTATGGGCGCGGTGTGTCCAGTGTTAGACATCATCCCCTTCTTGCTGGCTTCCTATTCGGTGTCCTATTTTAGCCTCTAGGCCTGACCATGTTAGCTAGAGGGGCTGGTCACCCCTCACATATGTTTTCCCATATTATTCCCCATTTTATGGAGTCTTGGGTATTTTCCCCAGTCGTGAAGGATTTATTCCCTAGTCGGCTGCCTACATATGGGCATATGTAGCTAGCTTGCCTCTTTCATTCTTCACTGCTTGCTTAGCATTGTTTGCTGCCGTCCCTCACATACGAGGTTTTTTCCCCTCTTGCTCGGGACATGTATTCCTTTTGATGATGATATTGAGAGCAGGTTCTCACCTATGTTTCCTCTCCATCTCTCTCTCTCACTCTCTCTCCTGTGTTTCCACTTTCCCTTCTTCCGCTGCACATTCTATCATGGTATCAGAGGGCCGGTGATCTTCAGTGTTGGATGCTCCGTCCTCTCCCTCCTGCGTTTTTGCGTTTTCAGCAAGGTGGATAGATTTGCGTTTTTTTTTCTCAGAAGTGTTGTTGGTCGCCTGCCTCTTCTAGGCGTTTCTTCTCAGCAGCCTGTGGTCATCCATAGCCGGTTTGACCTTCTGAGACTTCCTTCACACCTGTTTTTTTCTGCATTGTTTTCAGGGCAGTAGCACATAGTTTGCTGCGTTTTTCTACAGGTGGCTGTCTACAGCAGTTTTGCAGCAGTTCTCAGATTCATCTACCCCTGTAGTGCAGGCGGCGTGTTCTGTGCAGGATAGCAGCTATACATGTGCTGCGTTTTCTTCTCCTACAGGTTTTCTGATGCTGTTTGCTGATCTGAGGATTGGTGGTACTCTATTTCTTCTGCGTTTCCAGATTCAGCCCTTTCTATTGCCCTGAATACCTCTGCGTTTATAGATTTGCAGCCATAGTTGCTGCGTTTTTCTGCACTGATCTTGTTGGTAGCTCTACCTTCATCTGGGCTTCATCTGTTGGACCATAAGGTACCTTCTCTTGAGCGTTTTTCCTCATAGGAGGTGTGGTCATTGGTTGACCTGAATTTTCAGGTTTGTAGTCCTTGCTTGGCTGTGTTTTCTTCTCCAGTGGACTCAGATCACTTGCAGAGGGGGTTTCTTGTTTGGATTGTGGCTTTGGAGGTAGTTTGTTACTTGAGGAGGATCTAAATTTCTGATTTCAGTCAGCATTTTGCTGATTTTGGAGCATCTATATCTGTGTTTTGTTCCTGGCCTACTTGGTTTCTTCATGTTCCTTGCCTTCTGTTGGTGGTGGAGTGCTGTTTTTTTTTGGACAGCAGTGTTTTGGCTGCGTTTTTTTCTTCCCAAAGGAGTTTTTTACACTCAGAGGGGGCCCATCTCCAGCTACTTCACTTGAGGATCAGTTCCGGGAGCTGTTTTGATCTGTGGAGACTTTCTTTTGTGACAGGAGTTTACAGATTTTGGAGGAGAGTAGTGATCTTTTCAAAGATCCTGAGCAGAGTTTATTTTGTCCGAGTCTGTGTTCTTTGCAGTGTTTGCAGAACAAGGAGGGTGTTTTGCCTGTGAGGTGTGATCCTTTCACATGGATCATTTATTTGTTGCTAATTCTTGGGATCTGATTCTACTTTTGGAACAGTCTTTTGCTCTCAGTGATGCTTTTGAGAACTTTGTTACCACTGCAGTTTATATTCCTGCTTCCCTTCCTCATAGTGAGGAGTCTGCCTCTGCCTCTCTTTGTGATGCTTCTGAGGTTGCCCCTCCCCCTTCCAGTTCTGCAGGCTTGTTGTTTTGGAGGATGGTTTTTTGGACCTGGTGGGATGCTTCGGATTTGTGGTTGCTAACCATGCCTGGGGCACAGTGGTACTTCCAGAGTTTTTTGGATTTGGATCAGAATCAGGTTGGGCTTGTACCAGTCTGACGACTTTTTTTTTCAGAGGGGGATGTGGAGTCCTTTCATCTGGCGATGCCCACCTCAGTGGAGTGTGCTTATGTATAGCTTTGGGCAACTCATGGTACGGAGTTTGAGCAGATGGACCCCATCTTTTCTACAGAGTCTTTACATCTTGCGATGCCGACCTTTTCAGAGGATGCTTTTTGTACAACATTTGGCTACTCTTGGTACAGAGTTGGAGCAAATTGACTCTTTCTTTTGAGGGTTCCAGTGAGGAGCAGTTTGCTTCTCTGAGGATTGATTATCTACAAGATCTGATCTTGGTTGGTTATGAGGTTTTTCATACCTTCTCCAGGCTGGATACACGACATTCGACTGCGGGGAGTGTTCTTACACTTGGGTTTGGAACCATTATTTGGAGCAGCACGTCGCAGCCTACTTGGTTGTTTTCTTCCAGAGGAGCGGTTTACTTGGCAGCTTGCTGTGTTGCTTTTGTAACTGAGTTGCTGAGGAGATTGCTTGTGGAGCTTTCTTGGTACCTGTTTCTGCAGTCTTTCATCTTTGATCGAGGATGGCGTCTCTGGCTTCTTGGAGTTCACTCAGCATCTGGTGCTTAGAGGGAGTGTTAGACATCATCCCCTTCTTGCTGGCTTCCTGTTTGGTGTCCTATTTTAGCCTCTAGGGCTGACCATGTTAGCTAGAGGGGCTGGTCACCCCTCATATATGTTTTCCCATATTATTCCCCATTTTATGGAGTCTTGAGTATTTTCCCCAGTCGTGTAGGATTTATTCCCTAGTCAGCTGCTTACATATGGGCATATATATAGCTGGCTTGCCTCCCTCATTCTTCACTGCTTGCTTAGCATTGTATCATCCAGCAGCTCATCATCCATTCTTGGAGTTCACTGTACACTTGTGTGGAAATTCGTAGCTAAGCAAAGTTTCTTGTTGTTCGTGGTGGCATTTTGTTTCGAGGAAATAGGTTGGCTGGTGCTCTCTCTGAGGTGATTCTAGTATTTGTGGTGTTGGAGGGTCCATGGTTGCATCTTCGTCAACTTATCTTCTTCAGACTCTTGCACACTATGAGCTGCAACGAGGGTGTTAGAATTTGTGCATCTCAGTGTATTTATGGGCTTTACCAAAGAAATTTAAACATACACCAGTATGTAGTGCACAAGTAAGGATCTTCCTATTCATGGATCGTCCTGTCTGGTTTCATTGAAAATTGTGCTGAGCTATTTGGCTCCCGAGGGAAACCGCTCAGACTATCGCTCAAGGCCATGAAAGAAAGTGAAGCAAATAGAAAACACAGATGTAGGCCTAGGTACAAGACTTGTAAATGTTGGAAACTGATGTTTATTGTTGCTGAAAACTGAGCATGAGGGAAGCCCGTAGGTGCTGTACAACGGTAAGAAGTAGTAGCAGCTACTACACTAATGACCTCAAGTGAATGTTGAAAAATGAGATGAATTGGGGGAAAGGGGAGTCAGTCCTTGTATACTCCCCCATATGCTGGTCGGCCAGTTGTAGCAAGCCGATAGCAGCACAGTAGCATAAAATGCTACATAAATGCTGGAAAATACCTAAAAAATGGTAGAAAAATGCTGAATAATATTTGCTAAGATATGCCAATGCAGGGCCTCATAAATGGCCAATACAAGCATGAAAATGGTGATGTAGACCATCTGGAGATGATATAATCCAACACCTCCTCTTCAGCGCCAGAGGGGCGGTCCAATACCAACACATTGAAGTAACACCTCCATAGTAGCTCTCAGAAGTGGTTTGGTGAAGAGATCAGCCACATTGTCCTTGGTAGAACAGTAGGCCAATCGAAGAAGTCCCAACTCGATCCAGTCACGTACAAAATGATAATGTACTTCAATATGTTTGGATCGTCCCCGTATCATAGGATTCTGAGCTAGAGCAATAGCACTTTGAGAATCCGAGAAGATAGTAACTGGGGAAGTATCGGTACAGTACAAATGCTCCAGAATTTGATGAATCCGAAGTGCCTTAGTGGAGGAGAGAAGGTAGGATTTATACTCAGCCTCGGTGGAAGAAGCAAAAACAGCCCTTTGCTTTTGAGACTTCCAAGAAACCAATCCAGAACCAAGCATGAAGGGATGTAGACCTCCGAGTATCAATACAGCTTGCCCAATCAGAATTTGTGAAGCCAACTGTTACGACCCTGTGTTTCTCTCTGGACAACAAGCAGGTGGACAACAGACAGGCGGGCTGCGTATGTGGAAGCAGCCAGGCGGGTGACCTTCGACAGAGTTGAGCAATCCACATGCACGTGGCGGTTGCCTGTGTGAAAGTAGCCAGGCAGAGTGATGGTTTGTGGTGGTGGTGCAGGCGGAGCAATGGTCTCAGGTGGTGGCAGAGGCAGGGCATCTTCGCCTACGGCTTCGAGAGGCCCTCGGCCATTCAGTAGCGCGCTAACCGTCCCATCATCTAGAACCATGATGTTATCATCTAGGCCCAGTTCGGCACCACCAAGACCTCCATGGTCGCTCTCGACGTCTACTAGATCATCGACACCTCCACCACATAGTCCTCGAAGGCCCTGTTTACGAGATTGGGATACAGAGGATCAAGCTAAGATGCACAGGATGATGTTCTTGGAAGAGATGTGTTGTTACTCTTCGTCATGGACTTATGTGTACTCAGGGATTGCTTGACACGTCTTCTATCTTTCTCTCTCTAGGTTTTGGCAACCATGATTGGATGGTATATCTGTCATGGAAACAGGACATTGGTTTTTCGAGAAGGCCATCGGTTGTCTCAGGTTTGGTGTGGCAAGGCTTTTGGTAAAGCCTTTACTTGAGGATCTCTTTGGTGAGAATAGTTGGAGGTCTCATGATTGCCCCATCTTTGGCAATAAGCATAGTAGAGAGTGGGTTGGGGTGTCAAATGTGGACACTCTGTACTAGTGTGGTTTGCTCGACAAATCGGGCACTATACTAGTTCTCTCTTGGGGTAAAAATGGGGTTGCCCAACTTGGTCATCGCCTTGGCCTACTCTCCATTGTTGAGTCATTTGTTGCATTAATGGCAACTACTCCTACTTCTCCACTTGTTGTCCTAAAGAGGACTCTTTTTCCTTTCTTTTCTATTTTGTACTTGTAGTTTTGAAGGAAGCTTCAGAAGTTCCCTCCTGCAATTCTCGGGAACACGTTTCCTTGAAATTGCCTTGGTATCAAGGAAACAGGCCTATGGTTTATGGGATATAGGACTTTGGTTTATCGGATACAGGTTTTTGGTTTCATGTGGAAAACATGTCTTTGGATTCATGTGAATAGGTTGAAATTTCTCGAGGTTACATGCAAGCTGTGACTATAGGGAAGGACATATGGTTTGGTACAGTCCTACTGTTGTATGGGAAAGGGTTTGAGGGATCCATGGTAGAGATGGAGAAGACCTTTTCAAGCAGGGAGGTGTTGTACAGGTGTGCCTTCTCTATGGAATGCTTTGCTGTAATAACGAGAGTTCTCTTTTGGAAGTCCTCGGTGAAACTATAAGGGATCCTATTGGTAGAGGATTCTACAAGTTGTACTTTGTACTCAAATTTGATCAAGTAAAGAAATACCGCAAGGGGCGCCACTGCGTTTTGGGGCCAATCGGTGTCATTGTACTATTTGCAGGAGCACTCTAGCTCCCCCTGTTTGTTTCCTTTTCCAGGTCCCCATGGGTGATGAAGTGTTTTGTGTGCGAGTGTTTCAACGCCCGTCAGATTTCTGAAGGTCGGTTTCACCAACCAAATCAGCACCATAAGAGTAGGTGATGCTATAATCTGAAGTACCTCAAAGATATCGAAGAACTCTCAAAGCTGCCTGCCAATGAGACCTTTGAGCGGCTGATGAGAATTGGATGAGGACACTCATAGCATAGGAGATGTCTGGACGGGTGTTGGCAAGGTAAAGCAATGAGCCAACAATCTACCGGTACTCTGTGGAATCCACCAAGGTTGTATCATTCTCCTTGGATAACTTGGCATTGGGATCCATGGGACAGAGAGAGGTGTGCAATCTAACAACCTATAAAGTGATAGCAGCTTCCTCACATACTTCTGCTGAGAAATGAAGATACACTCATCTTTCTGCCAAACCTCTAGCCCAAGAAAATAATGTAGAAGGCCAAGATCAGTTATCTCAAATGTCTCTGAAAGCTTGGATTGAACCTGTGTGACCAACCCAGTATCTCAGCCAGAAAGAATGAGGTCATCAACATACAAAACAATGACACAAATATCTCCATCAGAAAGAAGCACATAGAGATTGCTGTCAGCATATGCCCTCTCAAAACCAAGAGATAACAAGAAGGCATCAATCTTTTGATACTCAGCACGGGGTGCCTGTTTGAGACCATAAAGAGCCTTTTGCAGAAGATACACATGGGCGTCTTGTCCTTGAATCACAAAACCAGGAGGCTGCTCAACATAAATTTCCTCCTCTAAATCTCCATTTAGAAAAGCGGATTTGACATCCATCTGGAACACAGGCCATCTGAAGTGTGCAACCAGAGCCAAAACAATCCTGATGGTGGTATACCTGGCTGTAGGAGCAAATGTCTCATCAAAGTCTTCACCTGCCTTCTGAGCATATCCTCGAGCAACAAGGCGGGCTTTGTACTTGTCCAAAGTACCATCTGTTAGCACATTCATCCCCAGTTTCTGCCCATTTCTAGTGTCCTTTTGGTCCCTTTTGTATGGCCCTTGATTGTGGGCTGGCCACCCCTTTTTTCCATATTTTTTTTTGATTTTTCCCAGCCAGTTGGCCAGCTCATCTGCTCCAGTCGGCCAGCATATTCAGCGCCAGTCGGCCGGCACTACTCACCTATAAATAGGTGGGGCTGGCCTCACTTTGCATTCAGTCTTGTACATATTTTGCTCCCTCACTTATGAGACTATCTGTGTCTCTTGCTTGGGACTGTTTTGCTTCAGTATATCCAGCATAGTTACTCCATATCTCTCTCTCTCTTGCACTCTCTATTCAGCACACTCTAGTGCCCCTTTGCTTCTGCCCTGTGCACTCTTTCATGGTATCAGAGCTCCCGGTTCAGCAACTCCTTTGCTGCCCCAGATTCAGCACCCTCTCCTCTGGGTTTTTTCTCAGATTTGCAGCCTCTTTGTTGCTGCGCTTTCTGGACAGCGTCGGCTGGTCACTTCCTCTTCAGATTGGCTTCATCGCTTGTAGCCATCAGGTAATTATCTGATCAGCGTTTCATTCCACGTGGAGTTTTGACATAGGCAGCCTGTTTTTTCAGGACAGCAGCCCTTTTCTGGCTGCGTTTTCCTCTCTGGTGGTCATTCCCTTTTGTAGAGGGGGTTTGTGGTGTTTCGGGCTTTGGTGGCACTCTTGGTACCTGTGGAGGACACTTCTTCTTCTGAGATTGTGCGTTTTTTTCTTGAGGAGAGCCCAAGCTACAGTCCTTGTTGATGCCTTTCCCTCTTGCACCCTCTTACAGCATATTCCCAGGCCTTATGGCTGCCTTTCCTCTCTATATCAAAATTGCATTTTTTGCTTCCCTCTTGTGGTGACCTCAAGGTTGGAGGTACAATCGACAGAAGCTTCTACGTTTTTTGCTACCCGAGGATTTTCGGGTGCTGTCCAGCCTCTTAGGGCTGCGTTTTGGTGGGAGGAAGGGCCCTATATCAGTGTTTTTTGATTTGGACAGTTTTATCTTATGAGGGTTGGTCCTATTGATTGGATCAACGATGACAGCTTCAGATTTGGCTCCCGTACCACTCTCTTGTTATTTCTTAGATGAGGCAGACAAGTTGGATGGTGGTAACTTTCAGTCATGGATGTTGCAGGTTACTTCTATTCTTAGGGAGTATGGTTTGATGGAGTTTCTCTTGTACAAGAATCGGTGTTTGCCGGACCTTGCCTCTGCGGAGGATGCGTGTCGGTGGAGGAAGACTGACGGACAGATCTATGGCTTTCTCCTTCTGAATTGTCAGGATTCGGTTCTTCGACACTTCATCTATGCTCCTGATGATGCTTCTACTTTCTATGTGTGGTAGTTGCTTTGTGACCTATATGGTGATGCCAGTGATCGGTAGATGGTTTTTGCTTCTGGGTGCTATGCAGCCAGTGATCTTGTGGATACTTCTTTTGGAGATCTTCCTGCAGCGAAGGATGGTGGGCAAGTTTTGCTCATTGAATTTGAGGAGTTTGTTTCTCCTATTGCCCTGCCTTTAGTTTCTGTGCATACTTCTCCTTCCTAGGATGATTTCTCTGGTAATGTTTTTGAGGAAGACAGTGGGCTATCTTTGCTCACAGCTTCTGAGGGGGATTTTTCTCTTATTGCTTCGCCTCGGATTCTTTCTTCGTCAACTAGTGACCAGGATGTGTTGCTGGTCCCTTTGCCTTCTATGGAGGAGTCTGCTTCTACGCTCTATGATGCTATTGAGGAGGCTACTACTACTTCAGTTACCACTACTGTGAATGTTCCTATTTCCCTTACTCTGTGTAAGGATTCTGGATTGTGGTCAGGTGTGTCCGTGACCGTGCCTGGGGCACAGTGGTACTTCCAGGGATTGAAGGATTGGGATTTGGATTTGGTTGGGCTTGTGGAGTCCCGACATCAGTTTTCAGAGGGGGCAGTTGAGTTCTTACATCTGGCGATGCCGACCTTCGAGGATAGTGCTATTGTACAGCATTTGGCTACTCTTGGTACAGAGTTGGAGCAGATGGACTCTATTTCTTTTGAGGGTATTATCTTCTTGGAGCTACAGGCTTCTAGGGATTCTTGTGACACTGTGTTTATATTTGGGTTTGGCAGCGATATTTGGAGAAGCACGACGTAGCCTACATGGTTGTTTTCTTCTAGAGGAACAGTGTACTTGGCAGCTTGTTCTGTTGCTTTTGTAGCTGAGTTGCTGTGGAGATTGCTTGTGGAGCTTTCTTGGTACCTGTTGTTGCTGCATTCTTTTGTCTTTGACTGAGGATGACTTCTCGGAGTTTGTTCAGCATCTGGTGTTGAGAGGGGGTGCTAGCACATTCATCCCGAGTTTCTGTCCATTTTTGGTGTCCTTTTGGTCCCTTTTGTATGGCCCTTGATTGTGGGATGGTTTTTCCATATTTTTCTAGGATTTCTCCCAGCCTATTTGGTATTTTACCAGTTGGCCAGCTCATCTGCTCCAGTCGGCCAGCATATTCAGCCCCAGTCGGCCAGCAGTACTCACCTATAAATAGGTGGAGCTGGCCTCTCACTTTCATTTAGTCTTGTACATATTTTGCTCCCTCACTTATGAGACTATCTGTGTCTCTTGCTTGGGACTGTTTTGCTTCAGTATATTCAGCATAGTTACTCCATATCTCTCTCTCTCTTGCACTCTCTATTTAGCACACTCTAGTGCCCCTTTGCTTCCGCTCTGTGCAATCTTTCACCATCTGCATGAAACTTGACTTTGAAAATCCATTTCACACCAATAACACGACAATGTAAAGGCCGTGGCACCAAAGACCAAGTGTTATTCCTCTCAATAGAGACCATCTCTGCTTCCATGGCTTGCTGCCATTGTGGCTGTGAAAGAGCCTCCTCTGGACTCTGAGGCTCATCGATCTCCTGGAGAGATATCATGAGAGCATAATTCACTGTGTGATGAGATGTGGAAGCTCGAGATGAACGGCGCGGTCCAGGGGTGATGGTAGAGATCTGGTTATGGAGCTGTGCATCAATGAGACCAGAATCTCTAAAGAGTTGCTAAACCCACCGAGGTAGGCCAGCCTTCCTCTCAAAGCGTGAAGAAGAAGATCTAGTTGCAGCAGAGGACTCATCTGATGTTGTTGGAAGTGGTGATGAGGTAAGCACTGGTGAGGGTAATCCCGGAGTCAAAGCAGGACTCGTAGAGGGATTGGGAGTTGCAGAAGCTGATGCAAAACGGGAATGGGTGACTCTGAAGGAGCAGTTGGCACCGGGGTTGCAGCAGGGGGAGGAGGAGGAGATGGATGTGGAAGAGGTAAAAGATCATAGCATTTGCCGGGAATGGATCATCCAGAAAGTCAGAAGATGCATTAGGTGGAGGGGAATCAATGCCAAACAAGCTCTCATAAAACCGAGCATCACGGGAAATGATGATGTCATCAACCTCCCGATCCCAAAAGCGGCACCCTTTGGTGGATCTAAGACTGTAGCTTGTGAAGATCATCCTCTTTGACTTCGGTGCGAGTGTGGTCCTTTTCTTATTTGGGACATGCACATTCGCAACACAACCGAAAACACGAAGATGAGAAACAGACGGCTTGTGGCCTGTAAAAGCCTCCTCTGTAGTCATCCGCTCAACTGCTTTTGTGAGAGAGCGGTTAATGCGATAAACTGAGATAGCCACATCTTCACCCCAGAAAGCAAGAGGGAGACCTGCATGATGCAACAAAGCACGAGCCATTTCTTGCGGTTAATGAGATAAACTGAGGTAGCCACAGCTTCACCCCAGAAAGCAGGAGGGAGACCTGCATGATGCAACAAAGCACGAGCCATTTCTTTGACGGTCTGGTTCTTTCGCTCCACAACTCCATTCTGCTGAGGAGTGTAAGGAACTGTAGTCTGTCGGTGAATGCCCTTTGAAGCAAGGAAGTCATCAAATGGTACAAACTTGCCACCGTTATTAGTCCGGAGGAATGAAACTCTACCCCCAGACTGATTTTCCACCATCGCGATCCAAGTCTTGAAACTGCCAAAAGCATTTGACTTGCGAGCCAGAAAACATACCTAGATTTTGCGAGTGAAATTAGCCACAAGAAGAAGAAAATATCGAGCCCTGCCAAGAGACATTCTCCATAGGTCCTGCAAGATCTGCATGTATAAGCTCCAGTCTTGGGTTGCTTGATGAGTGGCCTCCTCTGGAAATGCATCTCGATGATGCTTGCCCATCATGTAGGATAAGGAGATGTGTGAGAGAGACGTGAGCTGAGGTAGTTTGTTGACAACGTGCTTAGAATGGAACTTTTGTAAGGCAGCAATGGGTACATGACCAAAGCTTGAATGTATCTGCCTCAGAATCCAATGCCATCAAGGGGGAGAAAAGCTGATGAATATGGGAATCAGTGTGAGGGATCTGGGAAGAAAAATTGGTGATCTTGTAGAGACCCCTATCATGGACTCCATTGGCAACAACCGAGAGAGTCTTCCTGTCAATTACTTCGATGACCTCATCATCAAAGTACACACCAAGTTCCTTCTGAGAAGCTTTGTATACTGAAAACAGATTTTTGGAAATCGGAGTCATCCTCTTGGACTGCTGGTAACGAGGACAAGCTCTACTGAGGGAGGCCACAATACTTAACTCTTTGCAATATAGGGTCCCCTTGAAGGCAAAGAAGCGATGTGGCATGAGGCAGAGCACAGTACTTCCAACAGTAAAACGGAAGTGTAGCGATGGTAGTCTTGTTTATGCTGTTGGTCTGCTCATCAATGTGGGGGTGAAAGGTTGCTGAGTTGGAGTGTAGTCTTCAAACCTGTAAACTTCAAACTTTTATTCAAAATGGCCCACAGCTCTTTTGCAGCCCTGTTACCAAATTCATACAAATGGCAGCTCTGAGAAAGGTAAAGGGTTTCCTGCCAGCTGCTTAGCGTGGCTACGCTTTTTCACATACTTGGCAGAACTGTATTTTGAGAACTCATGGTAGCTTTGTATGGATTGGCTCTACCATTGCTGAATCATGGCTTGTAATGCCTATGAAGATCAAGCTGGAACACACACAGGAAGAATACTGTGAACTCCTGATTCTAAATTCTTAAGAATTCTGGTTTCGCAATTTGTTTGCTTTGAAGTGAGACTCTTCATAAAGAACTGCCTTTTGCACCTGCGCACTAGTATGAATTAAATGTATGTAGTCACTAGGGTTGCGTTAGAGTGGCTAAAAGTTATGTATGGAAATTGCCTTTCTCATAAAACGCTCAGGTGTTTTAACATAGATTAGGACAGATTAAAGATATTCCTATATGAAACCAAATTATATCCTTGTCTTGCGTAAAGCATTTCAAATGATTCATGGTTATGAACCTGTTTGCTTTATGTTGTTTGTATCTCTGTAGTTAAACTGATGTTTTTTCAACTGCAGAGTATGATGTGCTAATGGGGTGTAAGCTAGCAAGCATTGATGTTGGTGCTCCTGCTGTTCGCATGGCCTATAGCCCTGCTGGAGGTCACTCAATCATTGCAGTTCTTGAGGTGAGATTTATCTTCCTTGCTCCGTTTGCAAAGTTTTGACAAGAAATCACGTCTGTATGTATCTTTTGTATTTTTGATTACGCGGCTGAACTAAGCCTCTTTCTTCGTGGGACTAGCTGTTGAGTGTTGCTTGACCTAGAAAACCTGTTGCTGGCCCATGGACATGAATTAAGTCTAGCTATCTTATGGTGAGAATAGTGCAACTTCTTGTCACACACATCATTATTATGTGAATCTAGCTACGCTATTGCCACATTATCTATGTAGCTACATATATATATATATATATATATATATATATATATATATATATATATATATATATATATATATATATATATATATATATATATATATATATATATATATTCAAGAAAGAGACTTCTATTAAATATGAAAAAAAGCATACAACAATCGTAGCTATAAGCCGGAATAGAATAGAATCATCCCAATATGTAAGGTGATCTCAACCATATATATTCAAGAAAGAGACTTCTATTAAGTATGAAAAAAGGCATACAACAATCACGGCTATAAGCTGGAATAGAATAGAATCACCCCAATATGTAAGCTGATCTCAACCACTGAGGAGCATCATGGTGCCATGAAAGACTTGTGGGACTAGAGGAAAAGAAAATGCCATGGTCCCACTCCCGCATAAATACAACTTGCTTTGCCTGCGTGGAACAAGAGGACCCATGAGTACGAGCCCAAGTAGCCATGAGAGTATGGATGATGTCACCCCATATAGTGCTAATGCACTAAGACTCAAAAATCTCGACACCCTCAATAGCCTCTGTGCATCTAGCTCTCTAGATTTGCCATGCTATAACAATCTCTCAAATGGTGTCAATCCTTTGTCTCGGGGGTGTATAATGTGAGTGAGGAACATCCTGTAACAAACCATACCCTCTACGAATGAAAATAGTAATGTCTGTATCACTGCCCTCATAGAAAAGTTGCGGGCCTGATTGGGAAAGCCAAGGAACTGTCCCCCAACTAACGTACATGGCGTAGCCACTCAATTTGACCACAAGTTGGGCTATAGAACCCCAAATACGCTGTGCGGTGCTGCATCCCCATAAACAATGCTGTACAGTCTCAAAATTTGCTGTGTATCTCGGACAAGTAGGTGCTACACCGAAAACCGATCTCCATTGATTGGTGGGGAGACCACCATGTAAAAATAACCAAAAGAAATGAGAGATCTGGCTCTTTTTGTATGAATGCCAAAGCCTATGTCAATATTTGCGCCCTATTACTGGAGAGATGTCATAACTCTTCCAATGAGGCCTAAGAGAAGGGATCCTATGCATCTATAGAGTGATGAGAAGCTTGGTATCCCGGACTGTGAAACTGAAAAAGGGAAGGCTTTTCAATGGATCGGAGGCATCAATCCACTCCCACTCACCCGGATCCCATTGAAGATATTTGATAGGACTGCCACCATACAGCCACAAACACCAAGAGCCATGAGTCACTATTTGAAGTGAAGGATTAATGAACAATGAACCAATGCTTTTTCGAACGACCAACAATCCTCACTGGACTAAGCCTGGTATCTGGGATGATCCCGATTCTCCTCCATGTTGCATCTTAATCTCCATCTAGGCATGATAGAAAAGATGATGCAATGTGTAGCCTCTTGGCCTGGGAGAGCAATGACCTGTTGAGGTACGCCTATCCTAGAAAAAACTCCTAGCCATCTCGGATGATAATCTCCATGAAAGGTCCCAGAGAGCCACTCATGCGGTATAGTTGCATCAATTTGCTCAATACGTATGCGAGAGCCCCTAAGATGCTGAATGGATGTAGCTCTCCGATCCACCGGAAGACTCTTAAAGGTCTTCCAAGCAAGAACTCTATATGCACAAGTCTCCCATCCTGACCACTACATGTAACAAGATGTGCCAAAAGTGGCCGATCGTTCTCATCCCTAATGAACTCGTTCCACATAATAGGTTGTCGGTCAGCCTCATCCAAAGACCTAGGAAGCCTCTGTGGCAAGAATGGTCTCATGCTTCTCCTGCTCTAAAAATGGCTACAATAAGAGGGGAAGATGGTGCCCTGATATCTATCTCTGTGAACAAAAACCGTGTGCTGGGCAGCCAATCTCTCCCAACACGGGGTGTACATTTGGAAATCTGAGATAAGAAAAAATCCTTCCAAGGCTTTGTGCCTGGTAGGAAACCTCTAACCACAAGTTTGCAAAACAACGCCTTGCACTGAATATCCGGATCAATAATATTCAGCCCCCCCAGGCCGAATAACCGTGAGCCAAGCTACCCTAGCACGTGTGTTTGTGGTGCCATCCAAACCCGACCAAAGAAAATTGTGGATCAACCTCCGCAATTGACCAATGCACGCACGAGAGAAGCACCAACAAGAGGCAATAAAATAAGCCGAGGCAAGCAATACCTGATCAGTCACAAATGCTCTAGAGGCTAAATCCAATCTCTTGGAGTTTCAATGAAGAAGCTTCTTCCGAATACTCATAAGTACTGGAGCAAACTGCTATGCAGGATAAATATGAACCCCAACTTGGCATCCCAAATATCTAGCTGTGCATCCTCTATTGATCCAAGTAAAACCAAGCTCCGCACCCCAAGTAACTCTCGACGAGTTGCTAATCCAAAAACCAACAGATTTGTGCCAATTAATGAGGGCCCCTGCTGCCAAACAAAACTCTTCCAATGCCACCCGAAAAGAACATAAACATATGTGTGAGGCCTTCAAGAACATGGATGTGTCATCAGCTAACTCAGAGTTAACCAGCTTCTCCTGACTATGAAGAGGCAATGTCAATCTAGAAATACCAGTAGTGGAGCGGAGGAAGATACTCATGGCCTCTGCGAATTATGATATATAATAATGGGATTGAGATTTGAAACCGCTCTTCTCTATCACCGCAAGTGAGCACACTACTGTGGGCATCACGATACATGCATGAAACTCCCTTGATCCATCTCTGAGAGAAACCCTAAGAGTACCCTCAAGGAAGTCCCAATCCACTCTACCATAAGCCTTCTCAAAATCCAAAAGTAGAATGGCTAAAGGCTAATTACTCACATTGGTCCATTCCACTTTCTCCCAAAACGAGAAAATGTTATCAAAGATGCTTCTTCTGTGTAAGAACCCATTCTGAGTATCATGAATGACATCCCGCAAAATTGGTTGCAATCTAATGCTCACTGCCTTAGCAAGAATCCTATATGCAGCCCCAAGTAGGTGATAGGTCTCCACTGTCCAATCAAGGTCTTATTTGCACTCTTAGGGATAAGGAAGATAAGGTCCTTACTGAGAGAAGAAGGCATAGAACCTGTGTCCCACATCTCCTGGAGAGCCGATGTGATCTCTGTCCCAATCTCATCCCAAAAAATAATGAAAAAAGTAGGGGAGAGACCATCCTCTTGTGGACACTTATCATGAGGTAAGGCATGAAGAGCATGATTGAACTCCTGCATAGAAAAAGGGACATCCAGAACGGCACACATCTCCTCAGTATTCAAATGTGGCAATGCATTCCAAACCTTCCTTTGTGCCTTGTGTCTCAAGTCAGAATGAGGCTCAACGCTAAGAAGCTTGTGATAGAAATCAGTGGCAATGTGACTAACCATAGGAGGATGTGAATGAAGATTGTCATGTGAATCCTACAGCTGCTTGACACTATCTCTAGCATGAGATGGGCCGTGAGTAGCAAAGAAGTATTTGTTGCATCTTCCATCCATTTGGGTCCAAAAGGATTCCTGGGCATGGTAGCGGTACTCCGCACGTTGCTCAAGAGAGTGATGAAGCTCTGTCCTCTTAGAAAGGGCACATGTGTGATAAAAGTTGCTAATATCATAGAGAGCAAAGGACAAGCTTTGCGAGGCTTGCGAGAAACCATGAGATCTCCAAATATCAAGCATCTGACATGATAGCTCTGCATCTGAGAACAAATGATCAGGGATGCGTACATGAGGTGTTGATCCATGGCTCCTGGGGCGTGGGTAGAGTCATGGATGATGGAGGAAAGTTGGGATGTGATGGTGGAGATAGGGAGGGATAAGTCGAGAGTTGAAATGTGGCGGGAGAGGTGGTCCTCATAGATGTGGTCAAGATCATGATGGAAATGAATCCGGGTGAGGTGGTGACAGGGGGTGTGGGTGTGGTATAAAGTAATGCGTGGTCAGCTAGTATGGGGGAAGGAGGGATGGTGAAGTCTGAGATGTGTGGTATAAGAGTGGGAGATCCCATGAGGTAATCCACCGTACTAGTGCCTCCCCCATGCGAAAAAGATGTAAGGTTGTCTGATTGCGGCCATCTAGACAACCCATTATATATAACCAGCTCATGCATAGCCCCCATCTTCAAGAAGTGTCTACCATATGATGTTGCATTCCCCATATCCTGGTTGGCCCTCTGGAGGCCCATCTCAGCCAAGTCAACTTCTGACTACATAATGGCATCTCCCTGGAAGTAATATGTCTGCACTTGTTCCCCTTTTTTCCGTGCATTAAAGTCTCCTAATAGGAGGACCTCTCTTTGCTGGGAGAACTCTGTGCAAATAATGGCACATAGGGAGTCTCCCCTTTCTTTGTCAACTTGCATGCATTTTCTGATTTCTCTGGTGGGAAGTAGCATACTGCAATGTGCATCACTCTCAAGCCAGGTCTGGCTAATCGCATCCACATAAAACGAGCCTCCTCATCGTGTCCAACCATTGTGAGCATGCCTCTCAAATGAGGGCGAAACAAGCATGCCACTCCTCCCGAGCCCCCCCCCTCTCTCCCCCCCTCCCCCCCCCCCCAAGTGGTCCTCTCCCTCGTCAAGTCCTTCCCGGCTCGCTAAGCATCTACAAAAGCGATGTCAGTGAGGCCCATCTGTTTACATAAAGTCTCACCGTCCTCTTTTGGTGAGTTGCCCACTTGCAAGCGTGTTACTCGCACATGTAGACCCCTAGATTGGCGATGCTTCTCGTCCTCAAGCGTGGCCGTCATGATGGATGTGGCATTTGGGGTGTGGACTGTTTTTTACTTTTTCACAACCTCAACCCATTTGGAGGTTTCTCCAACCTCTTCTTTGGTTGCTTCCATGTCTTTTCGGAGGCCTGCATGCTCCTCCCGGAACCTGATTTGGCCTCTTGAATCTCTGATGTGATTGCCTTCTTAGCCTTCTCTAGTTCCGCCTCAAGTTTGGCATTGGCGTCTCCCAATTGGGCAATCTCTAGAGCAAGGGCTTCTTGTGTAGCTATTTCTCCTTCCTCTTTGCCATGCTTGTGCATCTCTTCCTTGCATAATTCCATACATTTCTCCATGCATGCAGCCAGGCATGCGTCCTTCCAGGCTTCCATCTCTTGTCGCATCTCACCTTGCAGTTGTTTGTACATTTCCTCTTTTCCTTGAATCTCAGTCCTGACATCATGAATCTCCTTCTGATGCTGGTTCAATGTCCTTTGGTCTGAAAGGGCCTTTTGAGTCTGTTCTTCGATCTTGTTCACTTTGTCTTCAAGAGGGAGCACCATTGTCACAATCACCCAACTCAAGCTGTGGTCAAGGACATGAGAGAAGATGGGAGCCGGCCCGATGCGCGATGGGGTAAGGGCGGGAGTGGCTTCTGGTTGAGGGTTCAGCCATTGTTTTGGGATAGAGGCATTCTACATTACTGAGCACAACCATTGGTCTGGGATAGGGTCATTCTACATTGTTGAGAACAGAGGGCGGCGGCGGCGGTGGAGAGAGAGAGAGAGAGAGAGAAAGAGAGTCTTCAAAAGACCTAGTGCGTCTATGAGACCAAAAGTGATACAGTAGTGTCCATGTAATCTCATCATGGTACAAAAGAAACCAAAGACTACAGCTATGAGCTGGGAATGTCATATTCGAGCCATATGATACAAAGTGGGACCATCATCATCATACAACCTATGCTAACCCCCCCGAGAGGGAGGGGGCCATCGAGGATATCGTGCATGGGGTTAGCCTTTGCCGGGAGTGGGAAGGTGGCTCTATGCCTCTCCAAGATCTCCTCAAGATGGGGCTGATGTTTGTGTTGCTGGCGAGGTCCAGGGAGTCTGGAAATTGGGACGTCGGACTCGCTGTAGTTGCGTGGCCCGGTCTAGAGTCACATGAGAGTGGGGTTTGGCAGGGGGTTAGGCACTCGAGAATGTGTGGCTCAATGAGGTTGTGGGTATGGCATCCAGAATGTCATATCCGAGTCATATGATACAAAGTGGGACCATCATCATCATCTATGGAGCTAACCCCCGGTAGGGGGAGGGGGACCATCAAGGATATCGAGCATGGGGTTAGCCTCCGCCGGGCATGGGAAGGCGGCTCTGTGCCTCTCCAAGATCTCCTCAAGCTGGGGTTGATGTTTGTGTTGCTAGTGAGGTCCAAGGAGTTTGGGACATCGGGCTCGATGTAGTTGTGTGGCCCGGTCTAGAGTCACATGAGAGTGGGGTCTAGTGGGGGTTTGGGCACTCGAGAATGTGTGGCTCGATGAGGCTGTGGGTATGTCGTCCATGATTGGTGGGGCGTCCTCTTGTGGTTAGAAGAACATAGTGATGGTTGCCTAGGGTGGATGTCTCCCATGGGGTCTGGACTCCCTAATCAGTGAGTCTCTGAGGCGATGAAACTCTAGTAGGAAGAGGCCCAAGCACCACTGATTTGGGTAATCCATGATCCTAGATAAGGGTCCAAACCCCTCTCTGAAGAGACAGTGGAACCTCCTTGGAATCTCATAATTTACGGTGCATGTGCATATGAAGTGCTCCTTTGACTCGACCTCCTGCTCGCACATAGGATCTTCTCCTCACGAGGTAGCTACATAGCTTTCCCTGTCTCTATCCTCAGACGGTGCGATGACACCCGCAACTGGCCCATTGCAATCCTCATGGCATGTGACATGTGTATGTCAAGCATAGTTGCATTCCGTACCCGTACTCATCCAATGAGTACCTTCAGTACTTTTCCTACCACTCCATACGTACCGTACCTTGTACGGATAAGGTCCTCGTACCAAATATGAGGTTCAATGTACAACACTTATTTGGCCCGTTTTTTTAACTATTTTAGTCAATGGTCATTGCTCAGTAGTTAACAGATTAGTTTTCATTTCTATATCACCATTGTCTTTAATGATATTTTTGTATGGATGCTAGATATTTCTTATTTTACATACATACATACATACATACATACATACATATATATATATAGTAAAAAACATGAACATAGTTAAAGTACTTATCTTGATGCGTACTTTACGTACTCGTACCGTACATGTACCATACCGCAGCGTACCTAAAGTACTCAACCACTATGATGTCAAGATATTTGGCCATGAGTATGAAACCATCCTCTGTAAGCCTCATGAAAGTATCCATGTAGTACTGCCGTTTCTGTGAGAGTGGTTCGTGTGTTGTGATCTAGGTATAATGTAGTGGGTAAACTTGTAGAGCCTCTTCCATGAGTGCATAAATCTGTATGGTAGCTTGTATGGCACATCCATAGGCATAGAAAACCTGTCCATCAGCCTTTGTGCTTCCTCCATAAAGCAAGAAACATGCATGAGAACTTGTATGGCACATACTACACCTAAATAAAACATGTATGAGAACTTGTATGGCACATACTTTAAGTCCATACACCTGAATAAAAGCATGCATGGTTCATTCATGAGTGCGTGCCAAAACCTGTAAAACAGCATGTATATTGCATAAAACCAGAAATTTCAACAAGCTTTAGGACTGTTTTGCTGAAAAACAGCCATCCGGGGTATGCAAGATGGTGTAGAGTAGTGAAGTTCATCTTCCCCAAGCTGGATGTGGCTATGGTGGGCTTAGAAATGAAGAGAAATGGTGAAAAATCAGAGCTTTCAGCCTCCAAAACTGCTTGAAGCTCAAACTCGCCCAAGAGATGACTCTCTCATGTTCAAATAAGCAAGAAAATGCTACAATGCCATGTGTAGAGTGTGAGGACACTTGTCTCACTTTTATCCTCTTATCTGCCATATGTCCCAAATCCAACGGCCAAAAATTCCACACTCTTTAGCTCTAAAGATTATCCAAGATAATAGCTAATTTCACAATGGCGCTTTGGTAATCCTGGACCTCTGCCGAATTTTGGAGGTAATGACGCGAATGGAAATTCCATCAGAGATTGCCAAAAATAGCAACTTTCCTTAAAATTTAGGAGATGATCTCTTTGTGTTCCACCACATGAGAAATACATGTAAGCACAATTCGTTTCATTGCTCGATCCCTCCCAAATCCTGAAGAGTTTGCCATACATACTTTCCACTTGACACTTGAGTCACAAAGTCCATTTCTGTGTCCAAGAAAGAGCCTCAAGTGCCTGGACCATGCTATGAACACTTGGTCCTCTATACTGGATAATCCCGGATTCCCAAAGCTTGTACATTCTTGATCTTTTGGGCATCCAAAGCCCATCCACACACATGATGAACTTTGGAGATGCCCAAAATGGTGACATTCCCCCTAGGCTCTTAAAAGTACTTTAAAGCTTCAAACCATATATCAAGATATAACCATGTCCCAAAATAAATAAGCAAGAATTCCGTGGAAGATATACTACCCACAGGCACAAGAGCCAACTGTGGCTCGATAACCAATATCAATGAGATAATCATATGCCAATGCAAATCGCCAACTAAGTGCTGAGACACTCAAACAAGTGCCATCTCGTTTCACAATCCCAACACGAATCCTTGTGTATGGTGGAGTGTTGTTTGAATTGCCCTCTCACAATCGCAACATGAATCCACATGTATGGTGAGATGAACAATGAACTTCTTAGTCTCCATATGGGGAGATAGTGATTCCAATATCATAGGTATACCCTGGTTCTCCTAGTTTATAGGCATTTCGGCCAAATGAGAAACCATAGATATAATCCATAATACCAATATCAAAGTCATGTCCCAAATAAATGGGCGAGAAAAAACAGTCCTATAAGTCCATATATCATAATCATGTCTCTCTTTCCATACTCCAAGTCGAATCCAACTCCAAGGAGCAGCTACTCGTCCCCAATCCCCAATGTCACGTCAAACGCATGCTACTCTCCACTGGCTTTCATGCTTACACATGTGAAGACTAGGTTGAGAAATAGACAACCGATAGATCGTGCATGCAGATGTAGACTGTCCACTGTATCTAAGTGTAGAAGTCTACTAACACTTGGCGTAGACATAGTCCCCTGCCAACAAGGTGTGAGTTCACATGACCCTTGGCGTAGCAATAAGTCTCATGCCAACCAGGCGTCATGTCCACTCTACCACTTGCACTCCGTGTTGGTACTTTGACCACACACCTTGGAGGAGAGGTGGGCTCAAGTGTGTAACACGATCACCAATAGTTTTACAGGCATTTTGGCCGCCAATAGAAATCCTCGATCCATAAGATAACCATGAGTTTCATAAGTCCAGTGCATCCCAAATAAAGGGAGCCAAAACATAATCCATCCCAATAAAGGGAGTCATAAAAAGAATTCATATATGTATGTATGTATGTATATCTTAGAAGTGTTTTCCCATTGTTTTTAGCTCCCATCTACTTTGGGTGGTAGCGGTTTTACATTAAGGTACTTAAAATCAGTGGTTTCACTAAAAAAAAGTATGTATGTACGTACATATATATGTATGTATGTACATATATATGTATATATATGTGTGTGTGTGTGTGTGTGTGTGTGTGTGTAACCATGCCATATATTGCAATCCTCGAGTATCATGCTCACAATAGAGATGACCTCTAGATTCTAGGCTTCTCAACCATGAAAAGAAGTTTTCTTGAAGCACATTCAAGAAGAAGATACAACACTTCTCCTTTCATTTACACACAAGGGTTAGGTGTTCAAAACACATAAAACATGAAGAATCAAAAAGTAATAGCTTTGTAACCTCAAAGAATACTTAGCTCTTCTTCTTTGCCGAAAACATCATGAAGCCATGAGACAAATAGAACTCCATTATAGCTTGCTTGGAGCTTGAGAAGCAGCTTCCATAATACAAAGATAGAAGATAGACGCCTCCTCACAGACTCCAAGAAACCATAATATTCACTTCCCATTATGCCTGGTACTGCTATGTATAATCCTACCAATGGCCATAGTATGCACCTTAATAAGATCGTTCTCACATAAGAATGAGAGAAAGCCTTATGCTCTGATACCAATGTAACTCGGTGGGAAGCGCGTGGGTGTGCATCGCTTGACCATGAGCACAATTAAACATTTCAGCATTTAATCACAGCCATTAAACAATCCACAAAGCTGAAAATAAAAGTTGCACATCTAACACCACATTGAGGCTGGAATAGCCAGATCCCCCTCCCCCCCCTCCCCCCCTTTTGGAGTATTTTATTACCCAAGGAGAATATATCATGTACAAGCTTTGAGGGCCTTACTCTCCCCATGGGAGATGCCAGATTATCCATATACAACCATAAACCTGTCCTTCATCCAATATAGATGATCCATGCACCTGTGAACCTACTAAATAGCCATATGGTTCATCCATAGCCGTATAGAACCTATGCATCAGCCCATATGCTTCATCCGTATGTCAATAAGCTTGTAGGGTAACACATATGCCTCTTCCATGAGTGCATAAACCTGTATGGCAGCACATATACCTCTTCCTTGAGTGCATAAATCTGTAGAGAAACACATATGCCCCTTCCATGAGTGCATAAACCTGTATGGTAGCTTGCATGGCGCATCCATAGGCATAGAAAACCTGTCCATCAGCCTTTGTGCTTCCTCCATAAACCAAGAAACATATATGAGAACTTGTATGGCACCCTAAACCTGTCCATCAGCCTTTGTGCTTCCTCCATAAACCAAGAAACGTGTATGAGAACTTGTGTGGCACATAAACCTGTATGGTAGCTTGCATGGCACACTTGAATAAAAGCCTGTATGGCTCATTCATGAGTGCCAAAGCCTGTATATCGCATAAAACCAGAAATTTCAACAAGCTTTAGGACTGTTTTGTTGAAAAATAGCCATCCAGGGTGTGCAAGATGGTATAGAGTAGTGAAAATCATCTTCCCCAAGCTGGATATGGCTATGGTGGGCTTAGAAATGAAGAGAAATAGTGAAAAATCAGAGTTTTCAGCCTCCAAAAACCTGCTTGAAGCTGAAACGCGCCCAAGAGATTACTCTCTCATGTTCAAATAACCAAGAAAATGCTACAATGCCATGTGTAGAGCTAAATTGTTAAGTGTGAGGACACTGGTCTCACTTTTATCCTCTTATCCGCCACATGTCCCAAGTCCAAAGGCCAAAAATTCCACAAGCTTCAGCTCTGAAAATATCCCAGATGATAGCTAGTTTCACAATGGCGCTTGGCAATCCTCAATCTTTGTCAAATTCCGGAGGTAATGACGTGAACGGAAATTCCATCGGAGATTGTCAAAATTGCAACTTCCCCTAAAATTTAGGAGATGATCTCTTTGTGTTTCACCATATGAGAAGTACATGATGTAAGCACCATGTAGAAACGTGTTTCATTGCTCGATCTCTCCCAAATCCTCAAGAGTTCGCCATACATGTAGAAACGTGTTTCATTGCTCGATCTCTCCCAAATCCTCAAGAGCTCCAAAACCCATTTCTATGTCCAAGAAACCGTCTCGAGTGCCTGAGTGCCCCGATTCCCAAAGCTTGTACATTCTTGATCTTTTGGGCATCCAAAGCCCATCCACACATGAATTTTGGAGATGCGTGAAAGTGACACTGGAATTGCATCTTGGTATAGCGCAAGGTCATTGACAGGAGAGCGTGAGACCATTGATGCTCCTTCCCTTGATACAACATTGACATAAATCTCCACAATCTGGAACTCCCATAGCATCTGTATATTTTTTCCAGCTTCAAGGGCTTTGCCTTTGTATGTAGTTATAAAAGATAAAAAAGCATGTTGTTATTTAAGTTTCAAAATTGTGCTCATCAGATCTGTCTGTGTAGGACTGGACAATCAAGTCATGTGATCTTGACACAGAACATACACATGTCCTCCATTCACCAGAAAAGAAGTCGGATAAGCTTGCAGGGGTGTCTGTTGAAGTTCACATAGCACTGACACCACTGCAGCCATGGCTGTTCTTTGGAGCTCATCGTCAAATGATTGTTAATGGTAACCTTGTTTTGACAAGTTCTCTACCTTCAAAAGCTAAAATGAGTAGCTACATAGTAGTCTTTGTAAGTGAATCCCTTTTAACAAAGTGCCAAGTATGTGCTTGTTTTCTTCGACTGCAGTTGTGGGAACTGTTGAAGGAGCAAAAGCAGTCACAAAGATCAGAACGGACCTGAAGAAACCCATTACAGATCTTGCATGTCATCCACGAAGCCCTCTTTTGGTATGGTTGGGCAAAGATTGCAAGAAAGGTCTGACTAGACTGTGAATGTCTTTCTTTTCTAAGTACTAAAAGTAGTTCAAACTGGCACATGTTGCAGTACGTTGCTTACCTGGATGGTATTGTTCGTGCTTATAACATTCAAACTTTTGGTGTTCAATACACACTGCAAAGTAAGTCATCCAGGAACCCCTTCGTGTTTCTGTTAAGTATAGTGAGAAACACCTGGCAATTGTACAGGGGGTTCAGTGATGCCTCCAGGTCCACATAAAATCCAGACTCATTTGCTATTTGAGGATGCTTCTTTTGATGTGAACAGATGGGGTGCCATGTCACGAGCACATCCATGGACGTGTCATAATCTCAACATTTCTTCAGTAGATCCCTGTTTAGGACAGCATTATAGGCAGTCTAGGCTTAGTGTAGGCTTCTATATGATTTTTACTTCTGGATCACCAATAAATTCTATATTGGGGAAGTTAAGGCTGGCATAAGATCTTTTGCTACTTGGGGGTTATCGTTTGAGAAAATTTCTTGGGATACTTTTGATGTTTGTGGATGGCCAGAAAATGAGAGAAATAATTGTGCACCGCTTTACCCAAAAAAGCATGTTTTTTCTCCATATGGCTTTGTTTTTTCCTTTTCGTGCCAAGGGCAGTAAAACACACTTTCTGTTTTCCAGTTGACAGTACCATAAATACCATAAAGCTAGTGGGAGCAGGTGCGATTGCATTTCATTCAACTCTAGAGTGGGTTTTTATTGGAGATAGAAGTGGAACTCTCATAGCTTGGGATGTTTCAGTTCCAAATCGCCCCAACATGATTGGAATGTGAGTCACTTTGGCTTTAAATTTATGGAATGGTCACATGTTTGATTGAGGCCAACACTTTTATGAATTTAAAGGGAAGCTCTTACTTCGATACACAGGAAAGCTTTGTTGGTTTTGTAGTGTTTTCTGAGTCATCCTTAGATTTTGAGATGATCTCTGCCCCTCTTCCCATTTACTTTAATTTTTTCCTTTCTTTGCTGCGTACTGGTTCTGGTTCATATATCATTGTATATGTGAGATTGGATGTGATGCACAAACAATGTCATTTTGCATCCATATTTTGAATTAAAAATTCTGGTCTTGTGAAGTGTTTGCTGTATAGCGTTGAATTTACTCCCCAGAAGAGCAGGCAAAGGAACATAACACAAACTATCAATTATTTGAAAATAGATGTTAGTTCTACCTTAGAGCCATAGAGAAGCTATAAGCCTATGGGCTTTTTCTGTGAGTGTTTTCAGCTCACTGTCTGTATGAAGCAATTTTGAATACTAAAGCCTTGGTATTTTAGTATATTTGGGTTTATAATACAAAATAACAGCACAGACCCATCTACATCTAAAGATTATGACCATGCGACAACACTCATGTGGAGAGAGAAAAGACAAAGATACTTTTAAGTTTTAACGTCTACTAAAGAGCCGAAGCATCTATGAGACCAAAAAAGATGCTACATATGATCCATGCGTAGACTGGATGCTAGCAGAACACAAAAAAGACCTAGGTATCATGTACTTCCTTGTGTGTACAATGTAATAACAGACCTGGAGAGCTCAAATGTCCAAGGTAGAGTAGGGCACCCATATGTGATAAAGTTATTGACGAGTGCAGTGTTCCTCCCTATGCAGGTCAACAGGGAATTCTTTGGACAAAAAAGATGATTGAGAGGTATTTCCTTAGGTCTTCTGAGATGGGATGTAGAGGCTTATGTGAGACTGTGTTTTACATGTCAGAAAGTGAAGTATGATCAACATAAGGCTTTTGGCCTACTTCAACCTTTGCCTACTGCGAGTGAGCCATGGGAGAGTTTCACCATGGACGTTACCACGGATTTGCTTCGGACATCCTACGAGAATGATGCTATTTGGACGATTGTTGATTGGTTCAGTATGAAGGCTCTCTTTATTCCGGTCAAGAAGCTGAGCATATGGTTCTTGCATAGGTGTTCAAGCATCGATGTAATGCTAATTCCATTGTGGGGGACAGATTCCAGGATGATGAGCTTGTTTTTGGATAGCTCTTTTCAACAATATGGGAACAAAGCTGAATTTCTCTACGGCCTATCATCCTCACATAGATGAGCAGAACGAAGCTGCAAATTCAGCCGTGCTTGATTTCCTCAAGAGTTATGTAGTAGATGTAGGATTATACATATGTGGTAGTGATTGTGTGAACGAGGGCTTACTAGGGGCACTTTTTCCCTCTCCACATTATAGAGGTTTCTCCCCCTCTGGACATTTGGTGTGTCCGGACACTTAATACTTTTACATTTCGGGTTTGTACTTAGGGTACTTGTGGTTGTACACATCTTATCAATTCATTTCTAGTATATCCACACTTCCAAGCTTTGCTCCCTACTTTGTATTCTTACTATTTCTGTTGGGTCTCTTTCTCTCTCTTTGGTGAAAAACGGGCAGGTCTGCAGAGAGGCTTGGTCGGGCAGATGCAGCCAGGAGGATACTTTTTCTCTCCTCTTCTTGCTAGCTCATGGTTGTCTCGGAGGTTCTCCTCTGGCCCTTTGTGAGAGGAAGGGTTTGGCGGTTTGGAGGGCAAGAACAGGGAAAGCTTCGGGGCTGTTTTGGACGAGCTTGTGGGTTGTTTTTAATGGCTGCGTTTACAGCTGTATGCATGGACACTTGGCTGCGTGTACAGGGACTTAGGGATGTATCTCAGGGAGAGATAAGAAACAGGCTTGTGTGGGTTTGTGAACTTGAGGCTGTTTGGCACTCCTTGTCTTGAGATTCAAGGGACTTGGTCAGAACAATGCGTTCATGTATTTTCTGTGTGTGACAGCCTATGCAATTCAGCCAGGGCTCTTTGAGGCTGTGGAAAAAGCATATAGTTTGCGGTGGAAAACAGCCTTGGTTTTGGCACTGTTTGTAGACGGTGCTGTGTATGTTTGCACGTGGGAACATGACATGGGTTTCATGCTGATATCGACTAAAGCTTTCATGTGAAATAGGTCACTGGATGTATGCTGAAACAGCTTTATGATAAAAAACTTGCTTGTGGCCAAGGGCCTATGGGGTTTTGTGAGTAGGGATGGTACCCGTCTTGCAGACATTGTGCATGGCCCGCCTCAAAGAGGTGATAAGTGAGGTGATCAGCAAGCCTAAGCCCAACGTGGAGCGCTTGCTGCGTCCTCACAGGAGCAAAGAAGGTGGAATGCGAAAGATGCAGGCCATGACCTTAATTGCTTTGTCAGTCAAGAGGTCAATTATACCCCATATCTGGTCTTGCGGCACACGTCAAAGCATGCTTCGGATACTTTGGAGGCCATGTACCAGGCCAGGGTTATGCATTTGAAAAGACCGCTTGATGGTGTAACATGTAGCGGAAGTATTCGTAATTAAGGATCCTATCACACAAGTCTCACACCCCCTTCTGTATCCTATCACACAAATTTGGGAGAGAGAGAGAGAGAGAAATTGACTACTGTATGGGGTCCTGAATTACCCACTGAAGGCCCCCCTATCCCGTTTTACCGGAATAGTATTTGCTTTATTACTTTGAAGGGAATGACTTTGGACGATGATAAGCCAAACACAAGATCTTGGAGGACCAAGAGTTGAAGCACCAATGATGACCGATCTCAAGCCTATGCACTCTTCCCAATGGATGTAGGAAGGCTGCAAATCTGAGGCTGAGAGTGATTGGGACTGTTCTAGGCAATGTATATATGCTGAAAATGAATGAATGAATGCGTTTTATCTTTACTGATAGGGCTGTAGCAAAACGATGATATGTGTGTATGCTGAAAACTGTATGTATGCTGAAAACACAAGGTATTGATATGCTTCTACTGGTTGAATGTTGTGGATGCTGCATTTTGTTGATGTAGGGTTGTATGCTTCATGCGTTGATGCTCCTTGTGCTGAAGGGAAACGCTTGACTCCAATGAATGATGAGATAATGGAATGATGCAATGCTGAGCTATTTATATGGGCTTTTGATGCTGGTCGGCAGGCTACAGAGCTGGCTGACTGCATCATAATTGCTACACGACTAGAAGTAATGTGATAAATGCTGTAAAATGATAAATAAATATGGAAAAAATATTGGAATAATGCTGAATAATGTTCTGATGCTTTTTCCATTGTCTATGTGGTCTTATGTGCCTATGGGATGGATGATATGCAAAATGCAACCATGAACTGATGTGCAATCCATAAGGCTTCTACGACTTCTATATACACGAATGATTCTCTCCAAGTGGGTTAAGGGACTTCGACTGACTGACTGACTGACTGATTGACTGTCTAAGGCTGAGGAATGACCTACGTAGCTCGTGCTTGACATCCTGGCTAAGGATTACAATGGGGTCACGGTGTATGACAAATATCATCCTAAAGGGTACCAATACTGTATAATGTTGCACTGATGATTAACCATCTTGTCACCATGCACTATAGTGCAAAGTGCATGTGACATTCCCTCCTACTTAGCTTGGTGGCAGGTTCATGGCTTCCAAGTAGTCCGCCAACAACTTGAAAGAAGTCCTCGTCTAGCCAAACGGCTTCGTGGGTACCTCGATCCAGGAACTTTGTATAGAACTGACGTATTCTTCGACTGGAACCATGCTTCCAACGATGAAGAAGGATTTGCTCAGGCTCAATGACTTCTGCTTCGTCTACCACGTCCGGCTGTTGTTCATCTGAAATATCAAACACTTCTGGTCCAACATATGGTTTTAGTCAAGAAACATGGAAAACATCGTGCATTGTCCAACTTTAACTTCATGGAGACATCACTTATCTTTTTAACTATTGGAAAAGGTCTAAAACTACGGAAAGAAAGCTTGGGACAACGTTTGCCCACTTGTTTCAATCTCTGTTTCATGATGCGCAGATAGACCCAATTCCCTTTAGACTTGTTTGCCTGTTTGCTATAAGCTTCCTGGGGTCAAGCGGTCTTTAACTAACTCAATGATTTCGGGAAATGCTTCCGCCGTTTTGTTAGCCTCAAGAGATGGAGACACCAATCTCGTCAAAAGAGAATAGAAACGGCGACCAAAGGCTGCTTCATATGGAGTCTGTCGGATACTGGATGAATGAGTATCATTAAAGATGGCTTGGACCAATGGAAGATAATGTTTCCATTTGGACTGCTGGTCATGACAATATGACTTGAGAACATCAAAGGCCAATTGGTTATAGATTTCTGTCTGGCCGTCTGTTCGTGGATGATAAATTTCTGTCTGGTTTCAAAGTTTTCGAATAATGCCCTCCAGAAATGCGAGGTGAACTTGGAATCCCTGTTTGATGTAATGGTGCTAGGCAAACCACAAATGGGGTACCGATGTTTGAGAAAACTATGTCCTTAGCCATGGTTATCACTTACCAAGAGTTTCAGAAACGCCTGATTTGAAACGGGTTTCAAAAAGGTTTCAAAAGTTTCATATTTTTTTGAAACGTCCAAAAAAAGTTTAATACAAAAAATGCAAAAATATATATATTCTTCAATATAGAATATACATGAAAATATGTATTTAGGCCATTACCAAGGCTCAAGCGTCCTTGTTGAGATGGTCAACTAGTCACTACCAAGCAAAAAAGGAATGTCAAAAAAAGTTTCATACAAAAAATATAAGTTTAGAAATTAGAATGTACATGAAAATATGTATTTAGGCCATGGCCAAGGCTGAAGCGTCCTTCTCAAGATGGTCGACCAGTCATTGGTAGGCAGGAAAGGACGTGTGTGTGTAAGTCCAGTAGCAAGTAACAAGAAAAAATGCGCTTTGGAATGCGTATGTATGAAACTGGCATGTACGGTTTTTGGGCCTTAAAAATTTTAGGTGAATAAAAAACAAGTTTCATATTATGAAACATTTCGTAAAAGTTTCGGTCGGTTTCATATGATTTGAAACGGGTTTCATTGCTACTATATCCTCAGCTGTGGCCGTATGCTTGCATGGGATGATCATTGAGAACTTACTGAAGCGATTCACAATGGTAAAACACTGAGTGCTACGGGATCTGGTGGATGCTGGTAGAGGCCCTACAAAGTCCATAGAAATGTCGATGAAAGGTCCGTCGAGGATAGGCAAAGGTTGAAGTAACCCAATCTTCTTTGTATGTGGAACCTTAACTTTTTCACAAATCTTACAGGCTTGAACATATGAATATACATCACGCCTCATTTTTGGTCAATAAAAGGACCGTTCCAATTTTTTGAGGGTATTGTTGATACCTCTATGTCCTCTAACTAAGGAGTCATGGGCATCATGGAGAAGAGCTGTTTGCTTTTTCCAAATGACAGAGAGACGGTTCTTGTAGATCAACCAACCGTTCTGCGCTGAGTAATGGCCAGGCTCAGAAGCGAGGGCCAAATTGTATTGAGTACCAAACTCAGGGGAATCGACATACTGGTTTTTCATGCTATCTAAGTCTTTCCTCGTGATTTCGAGAATGGTAGACTCCTGCAGTGCCCGGATGCTGGCTGTTTGACTAAGAGGATCTACAACTGGGTTATGCTTACCAGGGATGTACTCGATCATTCCTTCAAATTGTTGGAAGAGCTGACTCCATCTGGCTTGCCGATCACTCCATTGAGCAGTTGGCATGGTTTGAAGCCACTTAAGTGCTTGGTGGTCTGTTTTGACTGTGAAAACCTGTCCATAAAGGAAAGACTTTCAATGTTTGAGTGTTGTGATCACACCCAAAAAGCTCTTTGTCATAAACTGAATAATTCTTTTCGGCGACATCCAACTTTCTACTGTAGTAGGCCACGGGTCGATTGTCCTGCTAGAGAACTGCACCTATGGCTACATTGCTGGCATTGGTAATGACCTCAAAAGGTTATCCCAAGATGCTAATCTCAAAACAGGTGTTTCTGAGGCAGCTTTTTGGAGTGCACGGAATGCATCAAGTGCCTTGCTTGTGACTGTGACTTTTTGTTTACGAGTCTTCACCTCCTTGAGCAAGTCGGTAAGAGGTGCGGCAAGGTTGGAAAACTGGTGAACATGGGTGCTGTAGCCTTGGCAAAGACCTACGAAAGATTAGATCTCTTGGGCGGTCTGAGGGATGTTCCAATCCAAGATCTCTTGAACCTTTCAGGGGTCCAATCAAATCCCATCGGAACCGATGATATAGCCCAAGTATTGATCCTCTTTGACGCCGAAGATAGACTTATTGGCGTTTATGTAGAGCCCATTATCTCGCAAAAGTTGCAAGACTTTCTCCACATCTTTCTCATGCTGCTCCGCAGTGGCTGAGAAGACAAGTATGTCATCAAAAAATATGAAAACACACTTACCAATGAGGACTGCGAAAATCGTGGATATCATTTTATTGAAGGTTGCGGGTGCATTGGTAAGCCCAAAAGGCATGACTATGAATTTGTAGTGACCACGCTCTGTTCGGAAAGCTGTTTTTGGAATGTCAGCTTTGAAAATGCGGACCTGATGGTAACCACACTTGAGGTCGAGCTTGGTGAAAAATTTTGCATAGTCTAAACGCTCCAAAATGTACTCAATCCTTGGCATAGGAAACTGATTCTTAATGGTGAGTTTATTCAATGCCTTGTAGTCTACACAAAGGTGTGCAGACTTGTCCTTCTCTTGGACAAATAGGATGGGTGTAGCAAATGGTGAGAAAGAAGGCCGAACGAATCCGGCTCGGAGGAGCTCAGATAACTGTCTTTCTAGCTCGCCCTCGAAAGTCTTGGAAAGACGACAGGGGAACCTGCTAGGAGGTTTTGATCTAGGGACCAAATCAATATGATGGTCCTCAGGATGTGATGGGAGGAGTCTGGGCGAGAGATCGTCCCTAAGCATAATATCTTGATGTTTAGACAAGAGGTCTGCTAACTGTGGGACTGAAGATGAGATAGCTGCGACCGATGAGTTAGAGGTTGTCTGAGCAAGAAAACCTTTACAGATAGTAAAAGTGTCTTGCCCCCAATCGGGAATAGGCTCATATTGACGAAACCACTGGATTCCTAAGATCATGTCACACCCTAGAAGAGGCGAGATAATGAAATCTCGTTGGAATGAGGCCTTTTGAACTACAAAGGCAAACTGCTGTGCCTTTTGAGAAATGCGAGTGTGGAGACCAAGTGTGAAGCTATCCACATCCAAATGATATGGCACTAATGTACAACTCGTTTTGTTAGCCAACTAGGGAGAGATGGCGTCCTCAAAACTGCCCATGTTGAATAGGACTATAAACTGTCGGCCCTTGGCAGAGCCATAAGCTCGAATGAGGCTTTTCTGTGCAGGATCGCTCTCATCCTCTTGCTTAGCATCAAATACCACGGATGGCATAGGATGCATCGAAGGTAAAAGCTGAACTGCATTTGTGGTAGTAGGCCAGGTTGGAGGAGCAAGAGTTGCGATGGCAACTGTGGCAGAAGGTGCGTTGGAGGCTTCCTCTGCTTGCCATTTGTGGCAATCCTTCTTACCGTGGCCGATGATATGACAGAAAAAGCATCTGTTTTCTGATTAGTATTTTCTTTGCTCCTCTGGAAGAAGATAACCTCCAGTGATGCCTGCTTTAGCCTTTTCCTCAAGGGTTTTTTAGGCTTGGATTCCTTATCCTTTTTACCCCCTGAACTATAGTTATTACTGCCGTTCTTCTTAGCATCTTTAGAAGACGCATTACCTTTCCCTTGCTGTGCAGTAGATTGTTGCTGCTGGGGTTTGGTACTAGATTGCGACGACTGCTTAGGCTTGCCTCTGTTCATCTTCATTTCTTCATTTTGAGCCAGAGTCAAAGCCCGGTCATATGTACTAGGTTCAAAGTTGCGAATTGTGAACTGGATGTTAGGATCTAATCAACGAATGAATTGATCCATCTTGGCCTGCTCAAATAACCCTAACTATTGTGCTAAAGTTATAACCTTTCCGGAAAACTGAAGCACGGGTGACCCGTTCTTTCTGAGTCCATAGAACTCATATGCTAGGCTGTTCATATACTGGGGAGGGAGAAATCTAGTCTTTAGGTCATGGACAAATGTATCCGAGTGAAGAGCTGGGACACCTGTGGTCTAGTCTGTATGAAGACTAGACCAATGTTGCCACCAGGTGACTGCCTCACCCATAAGGTGGGGAGCCGCTATGTGGACTCTATCCTGAGGATCTATAATCCTAACTAAAGGAAAATGAGCAGTAAATTGATGAATGAATTGATTAATTGCTAAATGATCACACTTACCATCATGCTTACTAAAATTTGGTTGAGTTCGAATGACGGTAGTCGATGTCGCGGGTTTTGCTTGCCGGTGGCACATGTGGTTGGGGAAACTAAAGAGAGGTGCTGATACCTCAGATGTATGGCCTCCTTTTCCCTTTGGTGCTCGAGTAACATATGTTCTCGATCGAGCTCTCGTTGGTGCTCCCAAGTGGCGAGTTCAGCCTGACGCCGGTCTTCTTCGATCGTGCGTTGGGCTTCCTCATAGTCCCGTTTATCTGCTTTTTCTTGTTGCTCTCTTGCTTCAGCTTCAGCTTTTTCTCCTTTTCTTCTTGCTTCAGCTTCAGCTTTTTCTTCTCTCCGTTGAACCTCGTCTTCTCTTCTTTGTTGTTCCATCTGAAAGAAGAGGGAGATGTAGCCGGGGGTTGCTGGAGGCACAGGTTGTGCTGCTGTTGCTTCCAAAAGTTGGAGACGCTCCATAAGAAGCTGGTTTTGATCTCTGATAGAGCTATGGTATCTGTGGTAGGCGGAAGAGCAGGGTCTCCTTCGAGGGAGACATCTTCCAGCTGATGTGTACTCTTCTCTGTAGACATGATGTTGAAGTCAATGGTCGTGCTGGAACGCAATTTGACCATCCAAGGATGCCCTCACGCTAGGATGCGGTGTGTGTGGACAAGCTGAATCTGATACCAATGTAACATGGAGCGGAATTATTCATAATTAAGGATCCTGTCACACAAGTCTCACACCGCCTTCTATATCCTGAGTTTCGCGAGTTTAGCAATCCACTTTTATGACTTCAAACGTTAAGAGATTTAGAGAGAGAGAGAGAGAGAGAGAGAGAGAGAGAGAGAGAGAGAGAGAGAGAGAGAGAGATTTTATTAACGTCTTCCAAAAGACCGAACTCGGCCTATGAGACAAATCGGAGTACCTGTATGGGGTATCCTCTGTCATCCCAACAAAATAAAAAAGTACTGAATAAAAAAGCTGAATCTGGGTGTGCAGGGGATGGAGCTCTACTACTAGGAGAATGCAAAGCTATATGCATGGAGTATACAATCATGATATGCAACCTCGCTAGCTCCATCCTGTACCATACTGGGGGTATAAAATGGTATACATCAGTGAAGGGGGTGTCCACAGCTCCCTGAAGAACATGCCTGGGTGTGCTCTGAAGCGAGCCAGTCGCTCTGCACCCTCTCTGTGAAACTGAGCTCTGATCTCTGTCATCTCTCTCTGGTATAGGCGTGGTGTCCGAAAGCCAGGTGTCCTCTGTCTCCTGCGGGCTTTAAGTGTCTCTGCTCTCTGGAGAGTAATTCCCTGCCGTGTAGGGGCTGGGAGGGGGATGGATCTCTGAAAAAATGTAGTAATCTGTGTTTGTCGCCCCCCCTCTGGAGCTGTCTGAGCCTGTAATAATGTCTCTCTGTGGCGCTGTATATCTAGAATGTATCTCCCCAGTATGCGCTGGATTGCTGCCTCAAAGATCTGGCGTAGGGAATGTGGCTCTCTGAATAAAATGGGATATCTCTCTCTGATGGCTGTATATGCTCTGCATCTGCATACATAATGCTCCTCACTCTCCACCTCCTCTCTGCACAATCTGCATACCCTCTCCTCTCGGGGGATCCGTGCTGCTCTGCCAGTCTCAATCTCCAATCGGTGTGATGAAACTCTGAGCTGACCAATAGCCACTCAGGAGCCGTGTGGTAAAAAGCCCTCCATGTATCTAGGCCTCTCTATAAATCCATCATCAGTGATACTCATGAAGTGATCTCTGTAGTATAGCATCTTCGGTGGAAGAGGCTGTGTAGGCGACATCCATGTCTCTCGTGTATAGAGCTGCCATAGATCCTGTCTCAATACTCTGTTCCTCTCACTATGAGAGAGACGGATATGTGGTGCATCCCTGTCATACTGGAATGGTGGTAGATGATCCATGTCTAGGCCATGCTGTGAGAACCAATGTGTGACCTGTGCATACCATGATCCTGTGTCTCCTGCCTTAGCCAACTGTCTAGATGCCTCAAAAGCTCTATATGATAATCTGTCCTGTGGCATCTCTCTGAATCTGTCTAGCAGGCATATAGTCTGAAATATGGCCTCTACCATCATAGGAGGCGCAGCAAACTCTGCTCGGATAATGTCATGAGGTACTGACGGTTTGCTGTGTATCATGCGTGCCATCATGAGGGCCTGTGGTCTCTCTATCTGTGTCCACCAATGGGTAGCAAGGCCTGGCGCCCATACTGCTGCTCCATACATCAATGCCGGTGTGACTAATGTGTCAAATAGCCACCCCTTCGTCCGGGGCTCCTGGTGGCACTGTCTCTCTAGCATAGCCAATGTTGCATATCCCCGTGTCAATCTAGCTCTGGCTGCTGAACCCATGGTGAAGCGTGTGGCTGCTGTAACCCCTAGGTACACGTATGATGTCACCACCTCCACCTGGCATCCTGTGAGAGTGAGTGTCAGCTGACTCCTGCCCTGTCTCGATGTATGAAAGACCATAACCTTGGTTTTCCCAAGGTTCACAGTAAGACCCCTCTGTGTGCAGAAATCATCGAGTGCATGTAGATGCTGCTGTAGACCACCTGGGGACTCAGACACTAATACAATATCATCAGCATAGAGCATAATATGTACTGAGGTACCTGCTAAATCAACTCCATCTCCGCCTCCCCGTGTAATGAAGTCAGCCACCTCATCAATGTATAACCCAAATAGCGTGGGGGAAAGTGGGCATCCTTGCTTCACACCAATGGTGCTAGCAATAGTCTTGGACATACCTCCTGGACATCTGACTCGCCCAAAAACTTGCCCATATAATGCATAGATGCCCCATGTCATATCTCTTGGTATGCCAAGAGACTGCAGGCGCTGAAAGAGCCTCTCTCGTGGTACTGTGTCAAATGCCTTGCGGAAATCCACAAAGCAGCAATAGAGCTTTCTCTTCCTCATTCTGGCCTGATCGATCATACATCTCAAAGTGAATACATGGTCAGTGGTAGAGAAAGCTCTCCTGAAGCCTGCCTGCCCTGATGAGCGTAAACCTGCTCGCTCAGCATATAAGCTAAACTCTTGCTCCAGCACTGCACCATAGAGTTTGGCCAACACGTGGCCAACCATAACCGTCCTGTAGTTGCTCGGATCGAGCATATCCCCTATATTTTGTGAATCGGCACAATGGTGTGCATCGTCCACTCCGCAGGCAAACCCTCTGCTAGTGCCCTGTTAAACAGGTGTGCAAGAAAAGGAGCTAAAGAATCTACTGCATATATGAGATGCTCACCCTGCAGGCCCATATGGTCGGCGGCCCGTCCATGCTGTAGGCGGCGGATAGCTTCCTGTACCATCGAGTGGGTAAAGAAGCTAGCTGTGGTAGGTCGAGGCTCCTGTGGCTGAGGTATAGGTGGCTGCTGTGGGGCATGGTATAGACCCTTTGCATATGTGTGCCATGTCTGGGGGTCTGCAATAGGTGTCGGGGTCCGGGGCTCTCTGAAGTGCCGCCATGAGACAGGGCTATCTCTACTCATGAAGAAATGAAAGATCTCTAGCTCCTGTATCTCTGCGAAGGCCCGCCTTTTGCGGCGAGTAAGTCTCCTCATCTCTCTCCTCGACTCCTGCTCTGTGATGGCTCCCAAGGCTCTCTGTATGTGGAGCCGTGAGTATAGGGCTCTGCACTCGTCATCATACCATCTGTTCTGGGGCATAGTCCCAGGTCTCGCAGGCTCTCCTGAGTGTACACGATGTGGGAAGCTCTGTAATGTAGCCGTGTGTAGGAGTGATGCCAGCTGGGCTGTAATGGTATCCATAGATGCCAGGGGATCCATGAGTAGGAGCCCATCCTCTACTCTGCCAGTGTATATGTCTGCCGTGTCATGTGTGAAGTAGATGGTAGTGTGTGGTGTCGGTATGTGGGGGGCTGGTGATACTGGTGATCCGGCTAGTGAAAATGCCAAGTATGTATGATCTGCCCCAATAGGACGAGGTGGAATGGAGAATGAGGTGACAAGCTGTGATGCCTCCAAAGACCCCATAATGTAGTCTACCACCGTGCCTCCGGTCCGTGTATGACCCCCATGTGGGAAGCATGTCAGCCCTCCTGATCCCGGCCACTGTAGCATCCCGTTATAAATAACGAGATGATGCCTGGCTCCCAACTCTAGTGAGTGGTCCCCATAATGTCCTCTGTCTGGTCCAGTGTCCTCTGATGCTCGACTAGCCCCTATCTCCTCTGGATCCACAGGATGGAGGATCTCCATGTCATCATAGTCATACACCTCACACTGTCTGCTCTGTGTGTGGGCATTGAAGTCGCCCGTAAGAAATACTTCCCCTAGTGTAGAATAATGCATAATCTCCTCTGACAGACAAGTGCATGGTGAGGCTCTTGTCTCCTCCTCCTGTGGCATGTCCTCTGTGATGACATAGGAGGATCCTGATGGAGAAAAGTAACATAGAGCTATGTATATAACCTTGTCCTGTGAGAGCTGTAAGCTGATCCACATGTATCTGGCCTCTGGATCCTGTGCTACCACTCTCAGTCTCCCCTGTAGCTCTCGTCTGAATAGGACTGCTACTCCCCCCGACCCTCTCGAGGTACCCTGGCGTGTGGTCCTCCTGTATGCTGACTCCCACTGGAATCCCTCTACTCGAGGTAGCCCTCTCTCTGGGCTCTGATGTGTCTCTGTCAGAAGTATGATGTCTCTCCCCACCATAACATGCTCCAGTCGTCCAGGCTGCACCCATAGTGAACCATTACAGTTCCATACTGCTATGTGTATCTCTGTCAGTGGCCTGGTCTGTGTCCCATAGGCCCCAAACCGCTAATCCATGGGCCGGCCATCAATGATGACCCGACCATCTCGATGGAAGGCCTTCTTGCCTTCTCTCCTCGCGTGTAAGACTCGTGGCATGCAAGTTCTCCTATGCTCAAGCTGCATCCTCGTGAGATCATCATCCAAGAAAATAGGAGCTCCCTCTAAATCCCGTAGTATGACCCTCTTCCTCATGAAGGTGACCCTCTCCGTCTCTCCTGCAAACTGTAGGATGAGGGCTCGCTTGCGTGTTGAGTCTTTCCCAGCTCTCCATGCTTTGGTGAAGGGGAGAGGGTGCTCTTCCTTGTAGCCGAGCTTCATGAATAGAAGCTGTCCATCTTTCTCGGGAGTGGAGTCGGGTGTCTCGGCTATACCTGTGACTCGAATGTTGAAGCAGCGGGCATGCCTCATCTTCTCCTCCTCAATGGTGGTGTGAATGATTTGGTGTTCTTCCCTTTGAGTCTCCTCCCTCACTTCTTTACGGATGTTCTTCTTCACCACCTCGACCCATCCTGACTGCTTGGCTTCGAGCTTTCCCTCCATGTCCTTTGTGATCTCCTTGGAGATCTCTTCTTTGATGGCCGTGAGAGTGTTGTCATTGATCTCCCCTTCTTCCTTCTCAGCATTCTTGATGGCTACCATTTCCACTTTCAATGCACTCACCTCCTCCTTGAGTGCCGTGTTCTCTTGTTTGAGGTTCGTGACCCGTGCTTCGAGAGCTATGATGTGCCTGTGTAGTTTGTTTTCCACCTCATTGAAGTTGGAATCGGATGTCTTCTTGTTCTCCTTGATTAGTGCGTTCATTGCCATCTCGAGGGCCTCGAGTTTCTCTTGGAGACTCGGGGCCATTCCTCCAGATCACTCTGTAGTCCTTCCCACAGGCAGGAAGGAGAGAGAGAGAGAGAGAGTTATGTTGTTGCCTTGGGGGCTTGAGCAAGGGTGGCTGGGGAAAGGGCGCAAAGAGAGTGGGCAGAGAGGCGAAATGGCGAGAGGGCAGACCAAAGGCGAAATGGCGGGCAGAGGCGAACTGGGCAGACCAGAGGCGAAATGGCGAGGGGCCAAAGGCGAACTGGGCAGACCAGAGGCGAAATGGTGGGCAGAGATGCGAAATGGCGAGAGGGCAGACCAGAGGTGAACTGGCGGGCAGAGGCGAACTGGGCAGACCAAAGGCAAAATGGCGAGAGGGCAGACCAGAGGCGAAATGGTGGGCAGAGAGAGAGAGAGAGAGAGAGAAAGATATATTAACGTCTACGAAAGGCCAAAGTGGCCTATGAGACCAAAACATAGTACATAGCTGATGGTGTCTCATCAAAAGTAAGACAAAAAGGACTAAAAAAGTCCTAAAACAGTCCTAAACAGCTATGAAAGGAAAATACTCCTACTGAGGTACAACAAAAGTGTATAATATCTACAACTAGCATAAGATTGGTGTAATCAGAAATCTGCTCATCTCAGGATCTCTCTCATGGGGTGCTGTAAGATAGAGAAACTAAAGTGGCGGGGCAGTCGTCTCCTATGGTGGGTGATGATTAAGCGTCAACTAAAGACCCAATGGCCCTATGAGACCAAAGTGATACAATAATGTCCATGGCATATCTCATCATGGAATGGAAAATAAAACAGAAAGAAAACATAAACATAGCTATCTCGCTGGGGTGATACAAAATTGTCCATGGAAACTCATCATGGAATACTAAGAACATAGAAACATGAGAGCAACATCAGCTCCGAGTAGATGGTATACCACTCTCCAAAATATCAAGCATGGGGCTAATGAGTATGGCCGAGAGGTCTCCCTCAGCTATGTGACGTGGAAAGGTAGCTCGATGGTGGTGGAGCATGTCTTGGATCTGGAGGTGATGAGGTGATTGTGGCTGACGGGGGGGCCGAGGGCGTCAGGCACGCTGGAGTGCAGAGGCTCGGTGCGAGATAATTCCTCTCGGGCGATGTAGGTCCAGAGCAGCTCGTGGAGGGTCCACAAGATCCACTATGACGGTGTCCTCCACCTCCTGGGTCCGGAAGAAACTGGTGATGGATGGTTGGCGAGGGAGGAGGCGGGGTGGCTGGGGTCGAGGCTCTCTCAAGAGGGTGTCCCTGTGTCTGCGGAGCTCAAGCAGGAAGAGGCCGAGGCAACGCTGGTCTTGGAAGTCGATGATCCTGGAGAGTGGACTGAATCCCTCACGAAATAGACAGTGAAACCTCCCGCGGATCTCATAGTATACTGGGCAGCGGCATATGTAATGCTCCTCCGTCTCAACCTCTGTGTGGCATAGTTGGCAGATCCTCTCCTCTCTGGGTCTCCGTATGAGCTTCCCGGCTCTGAAGATGCGCTCAACTCTACCTGTCTCCACTCTGAGGCGGTGGGATGAAACCCGTATCTGGCCAATTGCGATCCGCATGGCGTGGGACATGTGAACACTCAAGTAGCCCGGTTGCTAGATGAATCCATCCTCAGTGAGTGTGAGGAGAGGAAGTGAGCTTTGTAGAAGTGCGTCTTCGTGGGGAGCTTCGGAGGTGTGATCCATGTGCAATCTGTGTAGAGGCTGAGAAGATCTAACCGGATAACCCGGTTGGTATGCTCGTGAGACAGCTGGAGAAAAGGGGAGTCCAAACTGTACTGAAGGGGGGGTAGGCGGTCCATGCAGAGCCCATATACTGAGAACCAAGTGGAAACTAGTGCATACCATACTCCAGAGTGGCCCTCAAGTGCTAGTTGTCTGGAGGACTCCAGGGCAAGCGTCGGGTACCTGTGGGGATCCATGTGACTGATGCGATGGAGGTATGTGACTGTCTGGAGTGGCATCTCGACCACCTCTCTCCACAGCCGCTGCAAACAGGAGCACTCCATTGGCTCAGTCTTCTGCAGTACGCCTGAGGAGTCCTTCAATTGCCCACCTGCACAGCAGTAGCATCATCAGCACGACTCCTCCTTTTTTGCAACATTAATCAGAAATTTCAGAGGTACATGCTTCAAATTTTTTTTTTTTGGATTTGCAATTAAGCAGGTACAATCATCAATTTGAGCAGGTACAGGTGCCAAATTGCTCAATTTTTGAGCAAAATTGGCAAAATTGGGTGACATTGGTCACATTTAGGATTAATTTGCAGGAAATTGGATGTCAAAATTTGGGGCTTTTGATGTAATTGTGCAATTGGACATTCATACATGCTGTATGATGTGAGAAATCTCACATTCGGGCAAAATTGCAGGAAATTGATGTGCAAATCAAAGGGCTTTTGTGCCGATTGGGTTGATTTGCACGCAGGCACTGGCATTTGATGCTTTTTTGCAATGTGTTGATGCTTGTCAAGCACTCAATGTGCCTGTAAATCAAGGGGCTTTTATGTATTGCATGTATATGTGGCCAGGGAAAAGCACATGGGTGCGCACAAAGCAGGGAGGCGGCAGAGAGAGAGAGAGAGAGAGAGAGAGAGAGAGAGAGAGAGAGAGAGAGAGAGCCATAGGTTCTGTGTGAGCCATGTGGCTGATGTACATTTTACATATAATATAAAACACCATTTCACGAAAAAAAAAAAAAAGAGAGACTGTATACCGTATGGGGTCCCGAATTACCCATTGAATGCCCCCTATCCCGTTACCGGAATAGTATTTGCTTTATTACTTTGAAGAAAATGACTTTGGACTGACCATAAGCCAAACACAAGATCTCAGAGGACCAAGAGTTAGGCTAAACTGTACACGGCTGTAGAAGCACCAATGATGACCGATCTCAAGCCTATGCACTCTTCCCAATGGATGTAGGAAGGCTGCAAATCTGATGCTGAGAGAAGGGGCTGATTGGGACTGTTCTAGGCTGTGTATATATGCTGAAAATGAATGAATGAATGAATGCGTTTTACCTTCACCGATAGGGCTGTAGCAAAACGATGATGTGTGTATGGTGAAAATGCAAGGTACCCATATGCTTCTACTGGCCGAATGCTGTGGATGCTGCGTTTTGTTGATGTAGGGCTGGATGCTTCATGCGTTGATGCTCCCTGTGCTAAAAGGAAATGCTAGACTCCAATGAATGATGAGATAATGGAATGATGCAATGCTGTGCTATTTATATGGGGTTTTTGATGCTGGTCGGCTGGCTACAGAGCTGGCCGATTGCATCATAATTGCTACACGACTAGAAGTAATGTGATAAATGCTGTAAGATGATAAATAAATACTAATAAATATGCGAAAAATATTGGAATAATGCTGAATAATATTCTGATGCTTTTGCCATGGTCTATGTGGTCTTATGTGCCTATGGGATGGATGATATGCAAAATGCAACCATGAACTAATGTGCAAACCCTAAGGCTTCTATGACTTCTATATGCATGAATGATTCTCTCCAAGTGGGTTAAGGGACTTCGACTGACTGGCTGATTGTCTAAGGCTGAGGAATGACAAACGTAGCTCGCGCCTGACATATCCTGGACTGAGGATTACAATGGGGTCATGACGTACGACAAATAACATCCTAAAGGGTACTAATATTGTATAATGTTGCATTGATGATGATGAGCCATCTTGTCACCATGCACTACAGTGCAGAGTGCATGTGACATATGGTATACATATTAATGAGGGGACAGCATGTCAGATCACTTGACCAAAATCCAAGATCTTCATGAGCAATTGTTAAACATTGATGAAGTGAGTCTGGACAACCAGCTAGTGTCTATGACACATAACTCTTTGCATGAGTCATACTTGAGCTTCCACATGTCGCTCAATCTGTCTATGAGGGGAAACCCCAGCCCACTCACATTCTAGGAATTGGTGGGGCTTTTGTTGCAAGAAGAGCAGACAAGGGTAAAATTGGAGGTTTTTATGCGCTCTCAGCATTATGTTGAACGACTGAAAAGAAAAGAGATTGCAAAGTGTAAACCCTTCGTACAAATTGAGGGGGGGAGTATACGTCTGATGCTTTCAAACATACTTGGCTGAAAAGGGAATTAAGCACCAGTGTACCTATACATGCCTAAACATCTCTGGTCCTCGTACTATATGACCCGTGAGAGGGGGCACCGAATCCGTCTTGGAAGAGAGAATGAAATCTCTCCCAGATCTCATTGTAGGTTGGGCATCCGAACAAATCGTGCTCTCGTCCTCCACCTCACCAGTGGTGCAACTGAGCCAAAGCCGCATACCTTGTTGTTAGTCGAGCTTTGGTTGTTGGGCGCATAGTGAAGTAGGGTCTAGAAAAATTTCAAGTGTACACAAGATGAGACAATGTCTACTTGATCCCCTGCATATGTGAAGCTCAGTCTGGAAACCACCAAGCGTGAGGTGTTGAAGATCATAACCTTGGTCTTGCCAAGATGCATTGTCAGGTCCTGCTGCCCACAAAAGGCCTGCAATGCCATTAAGTCTCTGTGATCCCTGCGCTGAATCTGAGATCAGCGCTCCGTTGTCTGCATAAAGCAAAATGGGTATCAGCGTGTAACATAGTGTGGAGCTTGGCCACCAACTATGTCAATGAAGTCAGAGGCCTCATCTATGCAGAAGCCAAAGAGTGTCGGAGAGAGGGCATCCCTGCTACGGTGCTAGTGATCACATCTGACTTGCCTTGTGGACCGTGGTGCCCGACTGCTCTCCCTGTCACCGAATCATATAATGCCATGACTCCCTATGTCATCTCCATTGGAAGGGCCAACTCCTGAAGGAATCTAAGATGACACGCTTAGGGCACAATATCAAAGGCCTTGTTGAAGTCCACAAAGCAGCAATAGACCTTCCACCCCCTTGACCGGGTGTCACGATTGTGACTAACTCTCTTAATCTCTCCTTAATTACTCCTTAATCCCTTATTATTTGAAAGGACACCTGTGAAGGGTCACACCCTTACACATGGGTCACTATCAAAGGACATGTCTATTCATTAAAGGCACACCCCTAAGTCCAAAGGACATAACCGTTGACTCAAGAGCCACACCCCTTCCCAGGGATGTGTCTCTTCACTTGTAACCTTTCGGCCTCTATTTAAGAAAGGTCCCTGTCTCAATGCAAACACTTCTCATCTCAATCTTTCTATCAGCATTTGTCTTTTGTTTGTTAATTAAGTCTTAATCATGTTAATAAAGCTATAAAAGCTTTACAGTGGTATCAGAGCAAACTTTTTTCCGCCCTGTGAGATGCCCAATCCCTAACCCTAACCCTAAATATCAATCCAAACCCTAACCCTAAAATCAGCCCGCCCAAACCCTAATTGGGTGTAGCAAGTGTTGAATGGAAGAGCAGGAGAGAATGCCCCATTTAATTCTACCCAATTTTGCCAATTTTGCTTGATTAAGCATTTCTACTGGAGGCCCTCATCGCATTTTGTTCGGGCTACATATCTCTCCACGCAGGGGGACGCCACCCTTCGATCTTGCCTCTTCACGTTTTCTTTAAAAAACGTGACGTTTCATATAAAAACAACACAAAAACCAAAAGCCTTATAACTTAAGGCTTATATTAAGCCTTATTACACGTGGCTTCACCAGCCACGTGAAGCGACCGACAGCCAGCACCTAACGGCCAGCGCCAGCGCACGCAAGGAAACCCGCCAGCGAGGAACATCAGCGCACACAAAAAAAAAAAACCGAAGGGAGAACCCGACGTGAAGCCGCCGGCGAGCGCATTAAAAAAAAAAAAACAAAGGAGTACCCCACGGCCAACGATCAGCACATTCTCAAAAAAAAAAAAAAAGGCCAACGGCAGCATGTGGCTTCATCTGCGAATTCTGCCAGCCAGTTCCCAGGTTCGCTCTCTCTCCTCCAGCGCTGGCCCATATGCAAGCACCATCTTGTGCGCGCAATGGCATACGAAGTTTTCGATGTGCCCGTTCCGTATCTCTCGTATGTAGACGAGGTTCCCAAAGATGAACTGTTGGCGAATCCTCTCCCTTCACAGGAAATTATTGTCATCCCGGATTCACCCCTGTTTGAGCCAGAGGTGATCATTATTCCCGATTCCCCGAACCAGTTCCCGCACCAGTTCCAGTTCCTGCACCAGTTCCAATTTCTACACCACAGGCATCACATTTGCCTCAGGATTATCTGAGTGCCGGATAGATGCGGTGAACACTGTTATGATCAAGAGATGGTCTCCATATTGATGGCTATAAACAAATCCTTGGAGCAGCAAAATGCACAGCAACAAGCTGCATTCCAGCGGTTTGAAGCCATGTTCCATCAACAACCAAAAGCTCGTATCGATGAGCTTCAACATGTTTCTCAACAAAAATTCTCTGGAATGCAGCAACAAGCTGCATTCCAGCGGTTTGAAGCCATGTTCCATCAACAACCAAAAGCTCGTATCGATGAGCTTCAACATGTTTCTCAACAAAAATTCTCTCACCCTAAGCATGGTTCTTCAGAGACAACCAGACACAAAGTATCTTCGTGCGAGCAACGCAAGCCTCAGCATGGATATTCTTGGAAATGTTACGGTTCTAAGCAACCAACTTCTTATTGGAATCATCAGCAACAGAAGCAGCAACATGAAGCTTCCAAAGGATCACATCTTGGAAAGAAATCAGCCATATCAAGATTGGCTTACTTAGTGGCACGTGTGTCCGACCCTAGTCGAGTACTCGGTCGTGAACGTTGCGAAGTTGGACAAGTTTCCCCTCGCGAGCGATGCCCTACATTCAAGTCCTTGCAAGCTCTTGGTGGCAGTGTTGAAGACTTACTCATTCTCACGTTGTGCAAGAGGATCCTTGAGAGGTCTAAGAGGCGCAAACAACCTCAACCTCCCCCTTCTACATTGGAAGCCTTAATACGTGCTGAGAAAGCTGAAGATTCAGAAGATTCTTGTACATGTGTGACAAATACAATGTCCACAACTCCTTTTCTTGCTGTGACCCAGGCAGAAGCGATACCCTCGTCACCGCCCGTGCAAAACAAAGTCTTTGTCTCTGACCAGATACCTGACGCCGTGGTGAATGATGCTTCTTCTTCAAAAATGAAGACTCCAGTCCTAACCTTCAGTGGTGCAAAGGATAAATCAGATGCAGACTCTTGCAGCATGACTTCAGTCGTTACAAATAAATCTTTGGACATAACTTGTTCCGAGAACAACTTTCTAAGCAAAGAAAACCATATGGAAGATATTTCTTCTTCATCTACGACAACCCTTGAAGACATCCGTGTTACAGACAAGCCAATGGAATCCCTTTCAGATTTCCAAATGATGGTCACTAACCAAATGCAAAATTGGGTGACACAACCCTTGATATTGGAGATTCAAGACAGTTTGCTTATGGTTTCTCTAAAGGCAAATGAAGATTCAGTCTTTTCTTGGACAAAGCTCGAAGTTACCAATGATGTCACGATTGTGGCTAACTCTCTTAATCTCTCCTTAATTACTCCTTAATCCCTTATTATTTGAAAGGACACCTGTGAAGGGTCACACCCTTACACATGGGTCACTATCAAAGGACATGTCTATTCATTAAAAGGCACACCCCTAAGTCCAAAGGACATAACCGTTGACTCAAGAGCCACACCCCTTCCCAGGGATGTGTCTCTTCACTTGTAACCTTTCAGCCTCTATATAAAGCTATAAAAGCTTTACACCGGGCCTTCTCAATGATGGCTCCCAGTGTTAAAAATACAATCGAGGGTTAAAAAAGTCGTTTGTAAACCTGCCAATCCGCTAGTTCTGTGCTCATGTTTCTCTACAAAGGCGTGGACCTCGGACTCCAGTACTGACCCACAAAGTTTGGCCAATGTATGTCCAAGTATGATGGTGCAGTAGTTGTTTGGATCTTATGGATGGGTCCCCGGTCTTCTGGATTGTCACAACTGTGTAAGTAGACCATGAGGGTGGAAAACCTTGGCAAAGGGCTATGCTAAACATATAAGCTAGGAAGGGGATGAGCGTGTCACAAGCGTGAGCGATGTGCTCAGCTAGTAAGTCTTGGTGGTCCTTGGCCTTCCCATGCCAGAGTTGATGTATCCAGAAGAAAATAGCATACCGCGATTTGTACCACCCGATCCCCTGGCAAGCATAGACGCATGCACATATACTGGGCCTCCTTGTCCTTCCGGACAACTGCAAGTATGGTGTGGCTGCTGGCAGCAATGTGGCCTTAAGAGGGCGGAGACCTCCTTAGACCCTTGGACTCTTTTACATGCCTTGTACTCCCCTTTGTCTGCTGACTCCCGTGCATGCGCTGCAACCTATGGCAGACCTCTCTCCGGGATATGATGTTTTGTCTGTGTAGAAGATGATGTCCTGCCCTGTAAAGGTCTTGGTAAACCCTCCTGAATCTGACCATGAAGTGCCATTGCAGTTCCAGGTGGATATCTTAAGGGCTGAAGTGATCTCACAGATGCCGTGCCCCTATTTGGGGTGATGCTCGACAATGATTACGAGGCCATTGCAGTAGGCCTCTGAGCATCCATAACCTGAACGATCCGGGCTTTCCTGTGCTTCACCTGTTGGGGTGTGAGGTCATCTCCAAGGTATATTTTGGTAACTCAGAGGGTGACCCTCTTCTTCAAGAAGGCCAAACGGGACTCCACATCCTTTAACTTGGGGAGGAGATGCTTGCAATGAACAGTATGGACCCCCTTCAGAGACAGATCTGATCCACACTCTCGAGGGAGAAATAATAGCAGAAACAGGGTACTTCCATCATCTTCTTGCAACAGTGAACCATGACAAGCCTTAAAAGGGTATAGGTGATGGGGTTATACATCAGGGTTAAAAAGGTTTGCACTGGTACTAGCACCGAGGTGGTTCAAACCCCTGGTTGTTACTTTCTTCAACAAATGCATTTTTGCCTCTCCTCATGCACACATGTATGCTTGTACGTTTTTGCTTTCTCAATTGGCAGAAGGGCCAAAAAGGTCCTTGCTTTCTGGCTACTAAATATACACCTTGAGCTTGTTAGTTGCGCAAAACTCAAGTCATGGCACTCTATGTTGGCGGCTTTGTCAAATTTTGCTCAAGCAAGCCTGTGTTATAGCAAAAGGCTTAAATATGTTCAATATTCTGAATTCTTAAAGTGTATGGTATCATAGCTAGACATCACTTTATGATTTTTTTGAATCCTGTAGACTCTAATTTTCCACAAGCTTCTTGCTTTAAACAAGACTTAACATTAAATAATCTAGGTTTGTCATTTCAACGGAGGTTGGGTGGCACCATGCATACATGATTGCTATTCTGAAGATATAATTTGTATTTACCTTATGATTGTTGTTTTTGTGAGTGTGATGGGTATGCCTTGATATTTAGGTGAAGGCTTCATATTGCTGTGATGCTTATTTCATTTTTGTGAATGGTCTTTGTTGAGAAAGCAGCACCCAAGTGGGGTCAAATGCAATACCTACAGTAGCTTGGAATCCAATGCTAAAACTGCTGATCACTCTTACAAAAGAAGGAAATGTCCAAGCTTGGAGGACTCGAGTGATATTGAATCCGAATAGGCCACCCATGAGGGCACAATTTTTTGAACCTGCTGGTTAGTCTTGTCCCCTCTTTGATAAGCCTTCTACACTCCACTTTCGTGCATTGAAAAATAGCAAATTTTTTTAGCTTCAAAAGTTGCAAAATATTAAGCTCGTCTATTGTGCTCTGTATTATAAGATTTTTTATATTTATTCCATGTTTTCCATGCTTGTCATGACTGATGAGCTGCATTTAAGAAAAGAGGGCTTCTTCCTTCTTTTCACTCAATTGTGCTCTTGCTTTTTATAGTTATACATGCTTAAACCCTCAGATGCTTTTTCTTTCTCTATCCCTCAAGAAGATTTTTTAGCGTCCCCTTCTTTCAGAAGTTGGCCAGACTGGGACACGACATGCTACTACAACTGCTCGATAGTACCCTAACGGGCCGTTGCCAGCTGGCAGACCTAGGGCCTGTTCCCTAGTTTCTTACAGACTTCTGACATTGGCTCTTGGACAGCGTTCGGCCTCAGAAGATTGCCCTCTTCCTTTGGTTGCTTGCACACTGCAGTCTTGTGGTGGGCACGTGGCTGGCCAGCCAGCTTTATGAGGTTGCTGTGGCACCCCAGCTTGTGTGTAGGAATGAAGTGCATTTGTTTGCTAAATCTGTCTACAACAGTCCACATATCATCACTCACTTGTGGAGTGCTAGGAAAGGCCACAATACTTTCTGAGGGCTAATCTGGAATCAGCAAGGCCTGAAGCAATCCTAGCGGCTTATGCCTACCAAACTTGACCTTTTGGCATTCCATACATTCCTGCACATAAGCTTCTGTAGCTTGGCCAAAAGAAATACCTTTTTAAAGCTTGTGTCGTAGGCGAAATCCCCTCTATGACCAGCATAAGGAGGGGCACGACACTCATCCATCAATTTATGGCGAATAAATGGAAGCGCACACATACAATTTCGCATCATGAGATACATTCTCGCATTGAATAAGAAGGGAGTGATGTACCCTTTTGTAAACCAGCCCATACATGAGCAAAATCCTCACCTATATGGTAGGTATTTCCAATGTTTGACAAGTCTTGAAGATATGTTACCTTAATAGCATGAACTGAGGAAGCACCCCATACTTTGATGATTAGTTTTGACAACAAATTCAGCCCCCAAAAGGTAAAGCTTCCAAATGTTAAGAGCATGAATTATGCCCAATAATTCTTTCTCATGAACTTGCAAAAAGAGTTTTGCATGTAACAACCGGATGCTCTCATAGGCTACTGCATGACTCTCTTGGTTCTAACAGCTCCTATGCAGTCTCCACATGGATAACATTCAACGGCAAATGGTTTGTGCAAATCTTGTCCACCCTTTTTCTGATCATAACCAGCCCATTGTTTTGCCTTAAATGAGCTTGCAGCAGTCCATTTCATGTGCAATTCTTCGCCACCAGGTAGAATGTGTAAGCTGTTGTATTGCTTGATTCGGGTACACCTCCAAACCCTGTTTGAAGATGGGATGAAGGCTCAACTCAAACTTTCTTTTCTCCTCCTCCGTGATATGCATGAATGGAGTTACCTTGAGGACAGTCTTCTAATACTTGGCAATAAACGTGGATACCAACTCTCCCTCATCTTGAGACACAGCTAATCCCACTCCTTCCATACAGCTTTCTCGAAATTTGGTGGCAAAAACTGAGCATGAAACTGATTTTTAAAGTTGGCCCAAGTATGTGGGGCAGTACCATCCATAATCTTGGCTAGCCACCAATCACTAGCCATTTTACTCAGGTGATACTAACTAAACAACATACACTAGCAGCACCCGAGCCACCCTCCCTCATTACACAGAGCACTTTAGTTACAGTGAGCAAGACGACCAAGGTGCACCAGAACAGAGGGACTTCTTGCATGGCAGCTCCATACGAGAGATCCTCTAGAGACACAGAGATGCTGCCCCACAGGTAGTGTTAGTTGAGAGCAGGTATGAGGCCATAGATGCAACACCTACACGGTGACTCCCCTCTTCCAGGCAGGGACATGCACTCTTAAGATACGTAATGTGATCACTGCATGTGCTTCAACCGTCATAGGGCTACTTTGTAACTCTTATCATTCTTACGTTTGTTTATCTAGATAGCTTTTTGCCCTTGATACAGCTACTTCAGTTATAGAGAGGTTTTTCCGTTTTTGAACTTGTCAACTTGTTATCAAGTGAAAAAGAGCACCTTGGTTTTCAGATTGGATCATCTCTCTTTGTTTTTGGTGTTTTGTGTTACTGGCAGGCTTAGAGTCATTTGACGTTGCAAACATATTGACACAGCAGGGAGGTGAAGTTGTTTACCCCTTGCCACGCATCAAAGAACTGCTAGTCCATCCAAAGCTCAATATAGCAACATGTTTACTCACGGTATGAAGGATTGACTTCACTGCTTTAATTTGGAAGCAAACTCTTAAGAAATGGGTTTCCAATGGTCTTATATTATTACCTGCAACATTGTGCATGCAATTTTGTTTTAATTGCTGAAATCATCTCGTGTTCAAAAATCGTCAGCTGGCTCAATTTTGAAGTTATTCAAGAGAAGCTAACTAATCTTAAGTTTAATTTGTCCAGCTTCCTAAGGGCAATGTCGGTTAGTAAAACTGATATTTTAGTTTGGTTTAAGTTGAAAATGCCACATAGATCCAATCTAGAGAAGCTAACTGTGATCCTCTTGTAGATATTTTTCAGTTTTATTCGTCCAGCTGTCTACAAGTAATGTTGGTCAGTAACATGGAAAACACTTATTTGGTTTGCTTTTAGCTGAAAGTGCTGTGTAGATCCAATTGGTTCAACAAACCAACACCCCCCCCCCCCCCCCCCCCCCCCCAAAAAAAAAAAAAAAACGCACGCACTTGCATGCTTACAAAATATCCCCCGCTGCCAACCCCGAAAAAACCCCAGTCCATGCAGCCAACTACTCCTTTCAGCTTGGTGCAAGTTTCTGTTTGTAAGGATTGAATGTACTACTATTTCCTGCCTAATTTTGTGAGAGAGTTTATTTTGGTAAACATAACAAATGCAACTTAGTGCTCAATAATTAGTAAATTAGATCGGCATCATTTGGGCACTTAAGACTGGACTTGATGCTATAATCGAAGTAAACTAGAGGTTGCTCACATTATTCCAATCATGACTCAACTTGCTGTAGCATTAGGCTGGTGTGCACTGATCTCCACGATTGCTGCTATCTTAAACTGTATCTAAAAGAGATCGGGTACTTG